>NW_008708645.1:2074367-2077009 GCF_000327385.1 Lottia gigantea | reverse complement strand
CCCACTCAATTAGGTGCATTTATATTATCTCACAGTAAAAAAATAATGAACAATTTCATTCACGTAATAGATGGATTTTATAAGCCGGAAATATACTATACAGATACCGATAGTTTATACATTTCGTCTAGTAATTGGAATAAATTAAATGAAGCTGGGTTGGTGTCTGAAAACGAATATAGCAAAGGGAAGAATGATTACGGTGATGGTGGAATCATATTTGGTTTATATTTAGCGCCAAAAGTAAAATACAATATCATTCTAACTTCCGAGGGTGTTTTAAAAGAAAAGAAAACGTTTAAGGGTTACTCTAACTATAAGATTAAGGTAGAAGACTACATTCAATTAGCTAGTGGACATGACGTAACGAATGCATTTAAGAAACCTTGGGTAAAAAGTTTTACTGATGGAATAGTTATTCCTAATGAAAAACAAAAGAAAGTTTTCAGAAGTTATCTGAATCTCGTTAAAAGAAAAGCACCAAACAATGAAGGAATTATGTATCCTTACAACAATAAAGATGAGATGTGTTTGGATGAAAACTATGAATTTGATGATTTCGATTATCTAACTATTCAAGAAGAGAATGAAGAGTGCTAATTTTTTTGTTTTAAATGAAGTTGAATAACAATTTCCTCGTTACCAAAATCTATAAACCTATTTTTACCATCTTTGATTTCCAGATTTATATCTTTAATCATAAAGGAATTAAGTGGTAAATACGTCGTTTGAAATGGTTTCTCTATAATTCTATATCCAATAGGAACAGTGAATGATGGAAGGCTGTAAATAATCTGACGTTTGTATTTATTGAAAAATCCACCGTTTATTAAATTGCAATGTATATTTATCACATCGAGATCATTCTCGATATTAGCTTTGTGTGGTGCTAAAGTGGATTGGGTGTATATTTTTTTTATCAAAGCCTAGTAACGTATTCAATGAATTTTCTACGTTGAAATCAACTTGACTATTATTTCTTAATATCAATTTTATTTTGTTTAGATTCAAATTACCTTCGAATTCGATATTGTTTTTACCATTGACGCTTTCTGCATATTCAGATAAGTATTCGTTAATGGCTATGTATTCATAGCTTCCTGGTAGTAAACGTATGGTTTTGAATGTAGCTCCATTATCTGTTGATATTTTTATTTGGTTATTTTTTTCGTTGATATTTCTAATGGAATTGTAAACAGAGAAATACTTTAATCCCAATTCATATTCTTGATTGCGATCCAGTTCGTACTCATAATCTAGAGATAATTTGATGTCTGATTTATTCGAGGTGATGACGAATAGTTGTTCTTTATTTGACATTTTTAATCACGCTTTTATAATCATTTTTATCTATGATACCTTTCTCTAGGAGTCTTTTTAATATACAATTCACTTCATTAAATTGTCTGTGCGATTGATGTCCTTCCTTCATGGCCGCTAATATTACTCGTAATCTATTAAGCAATTCTTCGTTGTTGTCGGATAAAAAACGTTATACCTTGTCCACTTTTTTCTCTAGCTATCAGGTCTTCCATTTCGTCTATTTCTTGTATGATTGGTGGATAATCATCTGCATAATCATCTGATTCCTCTTCATCAGGAATTTATTCAAATATGTTTCAACTGCTTTCAATCTTCTTGTTTCGGGTCCTGACTTTCTTATTGCATCTAGAAATTTGGAGTATGCTAGTAAATCCTTGTAATCGGCAGTACCAATATACCCGCCATTCATTAAATCTATTAATCCTGTCGTTAATGTAAATATTAAGTTTTTTGTGTCGATTTTGAATATAGGGGAATTTGCCCTAAATTTAATTCTAAATCCATTAAACAATAACCCCTCATCATCAATGATTGGTGTAATACTCTTTGGTAAATCTGCTTTAGGGTTTGAGAAAAGACGATTTATATCATCTAATGTCCTAATTATGATTTCATCATCTTTAATGGGATATTCTATTTGATGAGGTTCTATAGGAGCTATGGGTTCTATAGGAGGGATGAGTCTCTTTTTAATATCCTCTTGAGATTTTAATATGGGTTGAAATAGAGTCTGTAGATTTTCCGTTAATCCGAGTTGTTGTAATCTGTTATTTTCAACTTGGGTTTTTATTTTATTCTTAGCTTTGATATATTCTTTGTTTCTTTTTAAAATATTAATCCAATCCATTTTTAAAAAAATAAAATTAACATATATAGTTCATAACTCTTTCACCCGCAGGTTTTCTAGTATTTACAAATACATATCCATGATCATCTGGATATCTCCATTGAGCTTTACAAACCTTTTTAAATGCATCTCTGTCCATTCCGTGATTTATCGATTGAACGATTTGAGATAAATCTTTGTCGTTTAATTCAAATAATAAAAAACAATTTGCATTTTTTCTAATGAACATAGAATCCATCCCGTAAAAAGATTGGGGTTGGTATATGCAGTGACAGTTGTGATGTCTTCCTTTCGTGAAGAATTCTTGTTGAACGGCTTGATTTCTTTGCGCCACGCAGTCGTCAAACAACATTAAGTTCTTTCGCTCGCTATCAATTTGAGACAAATCTAGATCATTAACATTTTTCGTAAGAAAAACTTTTATATCCGTTGGTTTCTTTCCTTCGATGTAGTTATCTATGAAATCTTTCAA
>NW_008708645.1:2072513-2074022 GCF_000327385.1 Lottia gigantea | reverse complement strand
CAATTTGAATATTTATGTTCACTCCTGTTTTGAAAAGATCTTCTTGGTGAGCTGAAAGATCAAAACAGAAGATTGGATGATTAAGTGCAAAATCTACATATTCAAACTGAGGTAGATTTCCGAATAATTCACACATATTTTTATAGTTTCTATACAATTCATTATAATCCTTTGTGGTTGGATTAATTGTTAAAGGTTGGTTAGGATAATTATCGTTGTTTAATCTTACTTGAACTTTATGGATTAAAGGATCTTGAGTTTGGTTCATTGCCACTCTAAAGACATTATTGTTATTCGTTTGAGAATCTGGTAAGTTCTTGAAACCAACCATTAAATATCTTGCTGGTTTAAAAGTGTTGGTGATTGGCTATGTGGTGGATTCTCCAGTTAAAGTCGTGCTACCTACAGTGTTACGATGAAGAAAAGCTATTTCAATATCTTTAGTTAACGAGTTGAATATTTTCGTTTCTACTTCAATTGATGGTGTTATTACTGGTATGAAAAGTTGGAGATTCGTTATTTCTAATTTTGCATCTGAACCATTCTCTCCAAAGAATATCTTATCGTCGTTGATTTCTCTTTGTAGATGAATTTTATGTGGTAAGTCTATGGAAACTTTTCTATGTTCCAACAGACCGAATAAAGGATATAATTTCCAATTTACGTAATTACCCCACCTATTATTCTCAACAACATTATTATACTGAAGTACTCGTTTTTCGAATCCATGATTAATTGCTCGTCCTACTCTTTCTATCGTGTTTCGAGCAACAACTCTCACTCTAGCTAAATCGGAATCATTTGCAAGATTTCTTACCGGTTCCGTTAAAATACTTCCATCACCAACATCGGGTATCCAGCCTGAAACTGAATCGAAATCTTTAGGATATAAAACTGTTTTCAACATTGTGTCGAATTCCCCAGGATGTTTGATTGTTTCTATCGGATTTGAACCAGCTTCCAAAACCATCTTGCTAAATAAAGATGGAAAGAAATTGTTTTCTAACGTTGTATTTGTTTGTGGAACTTGATTCTGAGTGGCTTCTTTGATTTTGAAATCACATCTGAAATAAGCATCGGAAAGAAGCAACCAATTCGATAATGAATTTATTTCGAAGGTAATTCTACCACCATCATTCAATTGGGATTTAGAACCAACAGTGGGTGAAATGATAATATAATCCTCTTTTTTCTTGTTAAATGAATAACGAATTGGATCGTATAATCTAAAGATTGGATCTAGTATTTTATTTGCCATTTTTAAGGTTTAAAATTTGCTTTTTTTGATGGAATGTAGGAAATTGATTGAAGGTGTTTTTAGTGTATGAAATGTAGGGCTGTAAGAATTTATGTAATGTAGGGAATTTAGGTGTAAGAATTTATGAAATGTAGGGAATTTTGCTGTAAGAATTTATGAAATGTAGGATGTTTAGGTCTTTATGTTATGGGAGCTTTCAATTAGGGGCGCATTTTCCCCATGAAATGAAATGGAATGGGGAATCCCCTTTA
>NW_008708645.1:2067294-2072463 GCF_000327385.1 Lottia gigantea | reverse complement strand
CCGATCCAGGAACATCTAACATGTGAACATTCGAATGTAATATATTTAATTTCATGCAAGAAATGCCCCAAACAATATGTAGGAGAAACTAAGAATAATTTACGAACTCGCTTTAATGCTCATAGGTCAGACATCAAATTAAAGAAAGACAAGCCTGTTTCTAATCATTTCAACCTCGACGACCATTCAATAGACGATCTCACCCTAATCCCAATTGAGCGTATAGAAATTGACTTGCCCGAAGATGAAACTACCAAATTCCGTCAATCTAGGGAGGCCCATTGGATTGAGACATTGAATACAGCAAGACCTATAGGACTAAATATTCATCATAATGTAGGCATAGCACCCTTTGTTGTCCCGTTTAATACAACCAGCAATCGAGCAAGCAAGATAGTTCATGCCCACTATAAGAGCCTTCAAGAGAAATTCCCCCATGTCTATAAGCAGAAAATGATAGTTGCATATTCAAAAAATAAGAACTTAAATGATAATATTGTTCATAGTAAACTAAAAACAATCAGTACATAACAGATACTATACTTCTCGCCCATCGGGCGAGTTATTTTTTCTAATTTCAGGTCAGAATAAGAACAGAAGAAAACCCAAAATCAAGACCCTTAATCCTAATTTCTAAATAAAGTGTCTGCTCCACCCTAGGCCTGTACATTTGGGAGAATCAAACCCTCCCTTCCCCGAAATCTAGCTAAATCGGCATCATTTGCAAGATTTCTTACCGGTTCCGTTAAAATACTTCCATCACCAACATCGGGTATCCAGCCTGAAATTGAATCGAAATCTTTAGGATATAAAACTGTTTTCAACATTGTGTCGAATTCCCCAGGATGTTTGATTGTTTCTATCGGATTTGAACCAGCTTCCAAAACCATCTCGCTAAATAAAGATGGAAAGAAATTGTTTTCTAACGTTGTATTTGTTTGTGGAACTTGATTCTGAGTGGCTTCTTTGATTTTGAAATCACATCTGAAATAAGCATCGGAAATAAGCAACCAATTCGATAATGAATTTATTTCGAAGGTAATTCTACCACCATCATTCAATTGGGATTTAGAACCAACAGTGGGTGAGATGATAATATAATCCTCTTTTTTCTTGTTAAATGAATAACGAATTGGATCGTATAATCTAAAGATTGGATCTAGTATTTTATTTGCCATTTTTAAGGTTTACAATTTGCTTTTTTTGATGGAATGTAGGAAATTGATTGAAGGTGTTTTTAGTGTATGAAATGTAGGGCTGTAAGAATTTATGTAATGTAGGGAATTTAGGTGTAAGAATTTATGAAATGTAGGGAATTTTGCTGTAAGAATTTATGAAATGTAGGATGTTTAGGTCTTTATGTTATGTTATGGGCGCATTTTCCCCATGAAATGAAATGGAATGGGGAATCCCCTTTTATGCGACCTAATTGAAAGCTCTAGTACTACTAATCACTCCTTCTCCTTTATACTTCGAAAGGAAGATTCCCTCTACAGAACGTATGTTTTTAAAAACTATAGCTTTTCCCTTATGTTTGACCTTCATTTCTCCAGTGTCGATTTTATCCATTAGATTACTTAATCCCTCTTTAACAGTTTTTTTGGTTTCTTCACTAAATCGATTTCCAAATTCTTTAACTGTCCCTAATATATCTGCTACTCCCGAACCTTGTGCTATCTTTTCCATTTCCATATTATGATAAGGTTTTCACTTTTTTCAGCATCAGCTGCTTTCTTGGCGTTGATGGCTTGCGTCACCCCACCCGCACACCAGCTGTCGCTCCTGCCGCGGCCAGACCAGCAAATATCAAAGGTAGGAAAGGTAAAAATCCACCATCCTTTACACTCTTGTCAATTCTTTCCAAATCTCCGACTTAACAATGTTTATTTTTTATCAATATTTTTTTTAGATATTTTAATTCTTTTACCATTGTAAGTTATTGTAGTTGGTGATTCCGTTTCGATAGCATCTATTATTTTTAAGAGGGTAATTTAAATGATTATTCTATACGAATCATCCGTCTGTCGGATATTTTAATTAAATGTTTTGCTTCTTCCAATAATAAACAATAACCTGTTACATTTCCTTGTGTTTTTTCAATATAAATATTTTTATTCACCCCTGTTTTGAAAAGATCTTCTTGATGAGCTGATAGATCAAAACAGAAGATTGGGTGATTAATTGCAAAATCTAAATATTCAAACTGAGGTGAATTCCAAATAATTCACACATATTTTTATAGTTCCTATACAATTCATTATAATCCTTTGTGGTTGGATTAATTGTTTTAATTGTTAAAGGTTGATTAGGATAATTATCATTGTTTAATCTTACTTGAACTTTACGGATTATAGGATCTTGAGTTTGGTTCATTGCTACTCTAAAGATATTATTGTTATTCGTTTGAGAATCTGGTAAGTTCTTGAAATCAACCATTAAATATCTTGCTGGTTTAATAGTGTTAGTGATTGGCCATGTAGTGGATTCTCCAGTTAAAGTTATGCTACCTATTGTGTTACGACGAATAAAAGCTATATCAATATCTTTAGTTAATGATTTAAATATTCTCGTTTCTACTTCAATTGATGGTGTTATTACCGGTATGTAAAGTTGGAGATTCGGTATTTCTAATTTTGCATCTGAAGCATTCTCTCCAAAGAATATCTTATCATCATTGATTTCTCTTTGTAGATGAATTTTATATGGTAACCCTATAGAAACTTTTCTGTGTTCCAACAGGCCGAATAATGGATATAATTTCCAAGCCTATTATTCTCAACAACATTATTGTACTGAAGTACTCGTTTTTCAAATCCATGATTACCTGCTCGTCCTACTCTTTCTATTGTGTTTCGAGCAATAGCTCTCATTCTATATTCATTTGCATCATTTGGAACATTTCTTACCGGTTCTTTTAAAACTCTTCCATCACCAACATCGGGTATCCAGTCTGAGACTGAATCATAGTTTTTGGGATATAGAACTGTTTTCAACATTGTGTCAAATTCCCCATGGTTTCTATGGGATTTGAACCAGCTTCCAAAACCATTTCAGTAAATAAAGATGAGAAGAAATTGTTTTCTAACGTTGTGTTGGTTTGTGGTACACGATTCTCATTGGGAGTTCCGTCTTTGATTTTGAAATCGCATCTGAAATAGGCATCAGACAGAAGCAACCAATTTGATAATGAATTTATCTCCAAAGTGACCCTACCCCCATCATTTAGTTGAGATCTAGAGCCTACGGTTGGTTCATATAATTGAAAGATCGGATCTAATCTGCCATTTTTAAAGATAGGTTTTACCCTATTATTTGGAAACCATTCACACCCATGGAAATGCAGGAAGAATAACAAAAAATCAAAGTAAGTTTTAATAAATACAAGGAAATTTAAAACATAAACAATTACATGTATATTGATATACACTTCTACTAGATATACTTCAGAGTTATTTCCCCCTCTTACACTATTGGGAGTCATAGTTCAAGGGTCAAGGGTCACGACCGCTCCTATAGAATAGCTAGATATACTTAAGAGTTATCTCCCCTCTTACATTATTGCCAGTCATAGTTCAAGGGTCAAGGGTTACGACCGCTCCTATAGAATCGCTAGATATACGTCAGATATTTTATCCTTTTCCAAAACGCTTGTTCTTCACCACTTGTTCTATTTTATATTTGTCACAGAGTTCGGTAGATTCACCCACTGCCTGCGATGGTTTAAGTATTCTTCGTGATATGAAATGTTGGCATCTATTGTGTCTGGAATAAAACAAAATTGATATTTTAAAAGATAACAAATAACATGTCATCTTAATTACACCCTATCGTCTTTTAATTTAAACAAAGAACATACCTTGATTTTGTATGATTAAATTCCTAATCTTCCAGCGTAACAAAATTGAGACAGTGTTAATAGTTGAGAGTTTATTCTGTCTATGCTGACGTGGCATGGGCGGAATGTTATATGTTAATATAACCATCTTCACCTGGTTTTGGTTTATCGTTTTCGTCTTATCGCAAATCTAACCTGGACCAGTGTAATTATGACCTGGAAGATGTTTTTCACCAGGGGTATTTTGCCCATGGAAATCCGGGAAGAGAACCTAATGATTTTTGAATGTCAGAACCGAAATAAGTTTTAGGGGTTTGAGCAATTATCATTGACATTTTTATCCTATAATTTTAAAACCATTGCCTTTTTTGTTTTCTAATCTTTTGTTTCGCATTTCTCTTATATGTTGTAATTCTTTTAACTCGTTAGATCTTTTCACTGCATCGCTTATATTTACTCCTGCTTTTGCTCCAAGAGCTTCCGCTTCTAAGGAAATGAGGGATTTGTTGCTTGAGACAAAGTTGGCTACTTTTGGGATGAGAGATGATAGAGCTGAGAAGAAACCGTCTCCTTCGAATTTGTAATGTTCGTGTTTTTAAATTAAACCCATTCTGTTTTTAAATGAGTTAATTTGGCCTGGGGCGCTTGGGGGTTGGTAAACGGGTATCCCTATAGGCTCCGGGTTTATTAAACGCGTGCCTGGTGGGGTTGTTTGTTTGGTGGGCTTGCGGGCGCCGCAGGCAAAAGAGTAGTATAATAGGTTATAGATAAGGGGCGGTTTTTATAATTTAAAAAAAAAAATCACTTTTTGACGTTAGTCTTCATTAGCTCACATGGTGCATAAAAGTACGACATAAAACTCATTTCATTCACTCACAATGAAACTCGATAAAACACTGACATCCAATGACGTCTAAACCAAATCTAACCGCGTCTAAGGAATGCGGCAAAAATCATTGCAGCTTTTCCCCGTGTTTGACTTTCATCCTCTATCTGTAAATATCACATGATCGGACTATCGATATGACATTGCAATAAAATGACAATTGTCTTTTGCATTATTGACATTTGAATAAATAGTTCATGTACTTTGCGACTCCTAGCATACCTTAAAATACATGAAATAAAACGTTCAGGGTGGATTTGCTGTAAGTTTTATTGATGTACTCAGCATGCAGATTAAGACCCTTGGGTGTTCTATGTATGAATGCATTTTGACATGTCCGTCGTTCTTAAGTAGATTTTCCAAAATTTTGAAACTTAAGAATGAATGACTATTATTGTATTTTACTTGGACCCACTCAACCATGATGATAACCGTTAATAGTCATAGG
>NW_008708645.1:2065247-2067244 GCF_000327385.1 Lottia gigantea | reverse complement strand
GGTGTATACATATTCATAAAACGAAGATCAAGTTTAAATTTGAGCTTTTTTCGACCGTTATTGCACTTGCAATTTACCATCCGCATGCCGTGGCGGGCGTATATGGCTGTGGTCCACTATCTTTTATTTTGCATAATAACGGTATTCTAGAATGAACCCTTAAATAGCCATTGGGGTCAAAAGGGTATCCCTTTTTCACCTTTTTTATTTTGCATAATAAAGGTATTTGAGAATGAACCTTTAAAGAGCCATTGGGGTCAAAAGGGTATCCCTTTTTCACCTTTTTTTATTTTGGATAATAACGGTATCCGAGAATGAATAATTAACCTAATGATCTTATTCCCGGCATAAAGATCTACAACGGTGCTTTAAGTGTTCAACCTAGTTGTCGAAACTTTTGTAGTCGGTATCTTGATGATATCTGGACTCCTTTACTATATGAAAGTACTGTATTTAATGATTTGTTGTTTTCTAGTTCAGGTGTAAAGAAGCTCCAGATGTCAGATGTTATACTAACTATACTAGTTGGTTCTATGTTTACCACTCGTGAAAAAAACTGTATAATATGATTTTCTATTTCAGGTGTGAAAAAGCTCCAGATGCCAGATGTTCTGATCTTAATAGAAAAAAATTCAGCGCATAAACTTATTTTCTCTTTTCTGTTAAAATGGAAAGGAATAAGATTAACAACTGTTATGCAGGTGTAGCACTAAATAACTATAAATACTGTTACATGGAAATCTTGTGTCAATTCAATTGAAAATCTGACTAAATGGGTTCTTTCAAAGTTTATGTTTCGATGGTGTCGATGTTTGTGTTGATCGCTATGTTTAATAGCTCAAGTGGTTTTTATTTTTACCATGCATTATGTCCAAAAGGTATGTATCTCTCTTATTGGTAAAATCTTTTCAAGAAATATCTCTATTTCAATAGACGTATAATGTTTAGAAGGTATTTATCTCTATCTCAATAGATGTATAATGTCTAGAAGGTATGTATCACTATCTCAATAGATGTATAATGTCCAGAAGGTATGTATCTCAATTTCAATAGATGTATAATGTCTAGAAGGTATGTATCTTTATTTCAATAGATGTATAATGTCTAGAAGGTATGTATCACTATCTCAATAGATGTATAATGTCTAGAAGATATGTATCTCTATCTCAATAGATTATAATGTCTAGAAGGTATGTATCTCTATCTCAATAGATGTATAATGTACAGAAGGTATGTATCTCTATCTCAATAGATGTATAATGTCTAGAAGGTATGTATCTCTATCTCAATCGATGTATAATGTCTAGAAGGTGTGTATCTCTATCACAATAGATGTATAATGTCTAGAAGGTATGTATCTCTATCTCAATAGATGTATAATGTACAGAAGGTATGTATCTCTATCTCAATCGATGTATAATGTCTAGAAGGTCTGTATCTCTATCTCAATAGATGTATAATGTCTAGAAGGTATGTATTTCTATCTCAGTAGATGTATAATGTCTAGAAGGTATTTATCACTATCTCAATAGATGTATAATGTCTAGAAGGTATGTATCACTATCTCAATAGATGTATAATGTCTAGAAGGTATTTATCACTATCTCAATAGATGTATAATGTCTAAAAGGTATGTATCACTATCTCAATAGATGTATAATGTTTAGAAGGTATGTATCTCTATTTCAATAGATGTATAATGTCCAGAACGTATGTATCACTATCTCAATAGATATATAATAATATCCAGTCAATCTAATTAAAATTAGATTACATTTTAGTATCTTTTTGTTTTCAGAAATTTTGAGTCAACTTTGTAATCTTGGAAGATTTCTAAGAAATGTCTGTCTCAAAGGTAGTATTTTGCAGCGAAACTCATATTGAGACTGTCGTATTGCTCTACTTTGATATCCCACAAATCCTTATTTTATTCGGTTCTTTCATGACACGCTTTGATTGGTTTAGAATACTACCTTTCGATCAGGCCTTTGGTAGAG
>NW_008708645.1:2048707-2065197 GCF_000327385.1 Lottia gigantea | reverse complement strand
ATCACTATCTCAATAGATGTATAATGTCTAGAAGGTATGTATTTCAATTTCAATAGATGTATAATGTCCAGAAGGTATGTATCTCTATTTCAATAAATGTATAATGTCTAGAAGGTATGTATCTCTATCTCAATAGATGTATACTGTCTAGAAGGTATGTATCTCTATCTCAATAGATGTATAATGTTTAGAAGGTATGTATCTCTATTTCAATAGATGTATAATGTCTAGAAGGTATGTATCTCTATCTCAATGGATGTATAATGTTTAGAAGGTATGTATCTCTATCTCAATAGATGTATAATGTCTATAAGGTATGTATCTTTATTTCAATAGATGTATAATGTCTAGAAGGTATGTGTCACTATCGCAATAGATGTATAATGTTTAGAAGGTATGTATCTCTATCTCAATAGATGTATAATGTCTAGAAGGTATGTAACTCTTATTTCAATAGATGTATAATGTCTAGAAGGTATGTATCTCTATCTCAATAGATGTATAATGTTTTGAAGGTATGTATCTCTATCTCAATAGATGTATAATGTCTAAAAGGTATGTGTCACTATCGCAATGAATGTATAATGTTTAGAAGGTATGTATCTCTATCTCAATAGATGTATAATGTCTTGAAGGTATGTATCTCTATCTCAATAGATGTATAATGTCTAGAAGGTATGTGTGACTATCTCAATAGATGTATAATGTCCAGAAGGTATGTATCTCTATCTCAATAGATGTATAATGTCTAAAAGGTATGTATCTCTATCTCAATAGATGTATAATGTCTAGAAGGTATGTATCTCTATCTCAATAGATGTATAATGTCTTGAAGGTATGTATCTCTATCTCAATAGATCTATTATGTCTAAAAGGTATGTATCTCTATCTCAATAGATGTATAATGTCTAGAAGGTATGTATCACTATCTCAATAGATTTATAATGTACAGAAGGTATGTATCTCTATCTCAATAGATGTATAATGTACAAAAGGTATGTATCTCTATCTCAATAGATGTATAATGTCTTGAAGGTATGTATCACTATCTCAGTTGATGTCTAATGTCTAGAAGGTATGTATCACTATCTCAATAGATGTATAATGTACAAAAGATATGTATCTCTATCTCAATAGATGTATAATGTCTTGAAGGTATGTATCACTATCTCAATAGATGTATAATGTCTAGAAGGTATGTATCTCTATCTCAATAGATGTATAATGTCTAGAAGGTATGTATCACTATCTCAATAGATGTATAATGTCTAGAAGGTATTATCTCTATTTCAATAGATGTATAATGTGTAGAAGGTATGTATCTCTATCTCAATAGATGTATAATGTTTAGAAGGTATGTATCTCTATCTCAATAGATGTATAATGTTTAGAAGGTATGTATCTCTATCTCAATAGATGTATAATGTCTAGAAGATATGTATCTCTATCTCAATAGATTATAATGTCTAGAAGGTATGTATCTCTATCTCAATAGATGTATAATGTACAGAAGGTATGTATCTCTATCTCAATAGATGTATAATGTCTAGAAGGTATGTATCTCTATCTCAATTGATGTATAATGTCTAGAAGGTATGTATCTCTATCACAATAGATGTATAATGTCTAGAAGGTATGTATCTCTATCTCAATAGATGTATAATGTACAGAAGGTATGTATCTCTATCTCAATCGATGTATAATGTCTAGAAGGTCTGTATCTCTATCTCAATAGATATATAATGTCCAGAAGGTATGTATCTCTATTTCAATAGATGTATATTGTCTAGAAGGTATGTATTTCTATCTCAGTAGATGTATAATGTCCAGAACGTATGTATCTCTATCTCAATAGATATATAATAATATCCAGTCAATCTAATTGAAATTAGATTACATTTTAGTATCTTTTTGTTTTCAGAAATTTTGAGTCAACTTTGTAATCTTGGAAGATTTCTAAGAAATGTCTGTCTCAAAGGTAGTATTTTGCAGCGAAACTCATATTGAGACTGTCGGATTGCTCTACTTTGATATCCCACAAATCCTTATTTTATTCGGTTCTTTCATGACACGCTTTGATTGGTTTAGAATACTACCTTTCGACCAGGCCTTTGGTAGAGAATTATTTCGATTACAAAGTACAATAATAAAATATTTTCACTGTTAAAATAGTGCAAAAAAATCAAATCTATTTTTAATCAGTATGTTCATGATGAATGTTTTAAGTTGTAATGTTTCGCTTGTTTTATTTTAAGTGAATCCTTGTCAAAATGGTGGAAAAGAACAGCCTGATGGAACATGTGTTTGTACCGATGAATATACAGGCACTACTTGTGAAGGTCAGTACAGTTCATAAATTATTCTACCTTTTAGAATAGGAACCTAAACTCTGCCATATTTTGTGAAATATGGTACCAATGTCATTATGGAATTGTTCAATTCAATGCTTCAACTCTTTGGCTGGATTGAAAATGGAAGTCCTTCATCTGAAACTGACCTTTTAGAAACCCATATCACAATTACAGTAAAATCTCACGTAATGTTTTTAAATAGTTTTGGCGTTTAAAAATTAACGGCTGGACTTTTTTTTAGTTAAAACTTGTAGATACGTTAATAGCACATTTCTCCAGATTTTGGTGTATACTTTTCTCTAATTTGAGCAAAAATATATTTCAACCTACAAAAAAAGCGGAATGTTACTTTAATTAAGATTTCAACCTTATTGTTTTAGAAAAAGTGAATCCTTGTAAAAATGGTGGAATGCCTAGTGTGGGATGTGTTTGTACAGCTTATTATATTGGTTCTACTTGTGAAGGTTGGTACAGTTGGTAGATTCTCGAATAATAAAAATCTTCATATTTGTTGATATATGATACCAATAACATTTTGAATTTTTTCGATATTTTTTTTTTAAAGAGAATTGGAATTTCGGACACAAAAAATACTGATAATCTTAAAATGTCTGTGCGCTGATAGAAATATAATCTTTTGTAAGATTTCATTGAAAAGAAACACATTCTCTCCTAGGAATCGTGAATACGTTTATATAAGGTCACACTTACTTGGCAAAGGACCATGAGTCCAATATTTGGATCCATTATTAATGTCAATATTGGACTCGTGGCTGATTCAACCATCATGTTGGATAATGATACGCCAAGATCAATGGGTGACGTCACATCTGTATTCTAAATAAATATAAAAGCTAATCCAAAATTAAAAATTGGTCTAATTTTGGATTCGACTGTTAGCCCTGGACCCGAGATTAACTTGTCTAAGAGCCTTTCACAACTACAGTTTCTTCAATAAAAACTTCAACCTTTATGGTACCAGTGTCGAATTTTTTCAAAACAACTAAAATTTGACATTATACTTCACTGCAGTGGTTGAGTAAATAAAAGCTTATAAAAATACAGAATGGTCTAATTTTGAATTCGAATGGAAGCCCCGGACCCAAAATTAACGTGTTTCAAACGCATATGACAATGACAGTTTGTGCAATAAAAAACGTCAACCTTCAACCTTGTTGTTTTAGAAAAAGTAAATCCCTGTAAAAATGGTGGAACAGAACAGGCTAGTGGAAGATGTGATTGTACAGATGAATATACTGGTCCTACTTGTGAAGGTCATTACAGTTGATAGATTATTCTCAAATAAAAACTAAAAGGTTTTTTTCATGGTACCAGTGTCGAATTTTATCAAAACAAGTAGAAAGTATTTTTATTCGCTTTTGTTTTTAATTTAAGTGCTAAGTAAAAATAAAAGGCTAATAAAATACAAAATGGAAGATTGGTCTAACTGGAAGCCCCGGACCCAAGATTAAAGTGTTTCAAACATTTTTGACAATTACAGTTTTTACAATAAAAAACTTCAACCTTCAACCTTGTTGTTTTAGAAAAAGTGAATCCTTGTAAAAATGGTGGAACAGAACAGCCTAGTGGAAGATGTGATTGTACAGATGAATATACTGGTCCTACTTGTGAAGGTTAGTACAAATGATACATCAGCAAAGTCCCAGTTTGTTATCGAAATGTCTTCGTAGCTCACTTTTTTCGATCAAATTTTTCAATTTTTTTGAAACTTTTTTGTTTTTACATCGATTGATCTGAAATTTGAAACGCAGAGAGACTTCACTAATGTAAATAATATAGTACAGTCAAATATTGTACGTTATTTCCGCTTTTAAACAGGAAAGCGACTGAATTTCAAATCTACTTCCGGTTGAATAACTTCCGGTGTAATTCATATAGAGCAACGACACTAATATTGGTTTTTTGCAATTTCCGGTTGAATTTTTTTCGAAGTTTGAAGTCTCATATCTCATGACCTTGACCTTTGATGACTTTGACCTTCATTAGCTCAAAGGTCATTCACCTTGGCTATCAGTTGATACTATTCATATTTGACCTCCGACACCCACTTCCGGTTGTATGACTTTACGAAAACAGCCAAATTCGCAACTTTGGACTGCTCTAGCACGTGACCTAATTAACCTAAAGGGTTCATTTTTTTCGGATTCTTAATGTGCTTCTCATGCACCTTACATTGATATATAACAATCGTATTTTCAAAGCAAAATTGAAATTCGTGATTTTTTCAAATTTGAGTATTTTGTTTACAATATTTATGTCTCTTTGAGGTTGGTGTATGTATATCTTATGACCTATTTGATGTAGAACCTTGAAATTTGGAACACAACTAAATATGTTGAATATGAATTCACTTATGACAAAAAAGTTGAGGTGGGCGGGGCACATCCGGGTTGAATTACTAATTGTTTACATTTAGGGACAGGGGCATATCTCGCATAGGATACATTTGTTCAAAAAGGGACTTTGCACACAATTACCTCATCCTTTTAGCTTGTTAATGTTAACAGCTCAGTTGTTTCAGCTTTATAGTTCCAAAAAAAGGAACGGGTTTTAAAATTTCCATATTTTCAATTTTCGATTTTGACCTTTTTTGACTTTTGTTGACCTATATCTTTTGACCTGCATGATGTAGAAGCTTGACATTTCGAACACAACTTAACATTTTGAATATCAATTAACTTGTGTCAAATAAATGAGGTGGGCGTGACACATCCGGGTTGAATTACTCATTATTGACATTTTTGGCCAGAGGCATAACTCGCAAAGAATACATTTGTTAGAAATGAAACTTTGCATACAATTACTTCATCTCTTGAGCCACTTTGTCTTAGAAGTTTAGTTGTGTCAGCTTCATATTTCAAAAAAAGGAACAGGTTTTAGAAATTCAATATTTTCAATTTTGACCTTGACCTTTGATGACCTTGACCTTTCTTGGGTCAAAGATCATTGACCTTGGCTATCAGTTGATGCTTTCATATTTGACCTCTGACGTCTACTTCCGGTTTTAAAGCTGTCCAAAAACAGCCAAATTCGCAAATTTGGACTGCTCTAGCCCATGACCTAATCAACTTTGAGGGTTAATTTTTGTGGATCCTGAATGTGCTCATCGTGCTCTTTCCAGTGATATATAATGCAAAATTGACATTTCTGAATTTTTGAAATTTCGGTGTTTTTTTTTTACAATATTTTCGCTTCTTTGAGCTGGATGTATGCATATCTTATGACCTATTTGCTGTAAAAGCTTGGAATTCGGAACACAACGAGACATTTCACATATGAATTAACTTATGACAAAAAAGTTGAGGTGGGCGTGGCACATTAGGGTTAAATTACTGATTATTTACATTTTTATCAGGGGTATAACTTGTATAGAATTCATTTGTTCAAACTAGGGCCTTGCACACTATTACCTCACCCATTGGTGTGAAAAGGTCAGTTGTTTCAGCTTCGTAGTTCAAAAAAGGGAACAGGGTTTAAATTTACATATTTTCAACTTTTGACCTTTACCTTTGATGACCTTGACCTTTGTAGGATCGAAGGTCATTGACCTTGTCTAAAGATTAATACCTTCATATTTGATGTTTTACGTCAACTTCCGGTTTTATAATGTTTGTATTTTCAAAGTTTGATGACTCATATCTAGTGACCTTGACCTTAAATGACCTTCCCCTTAACATGGTCAAAAGTCATTGACCTTGGAAATCTAATAATACTTTCATATTTTATGTCTGACTTCTACTTCCGCTTTCACAACCTTCCAAAAAAAGGGAAATGCTTTAGCACTTGACCTAAATGACTAAGAACGTTGATTTTATCAGATTCTCTAGCAAATTGGCACATGAGCAAAGTCCCACTCAGTACCACGAGTGGTTCTAGTTTTATTTCTTCTCGAATAAAAACTAAAATATCTTGTGTGATACAAGGTAACAACGTCATAATCGAATTGTTCAAATCAATGCTTTGATCAAATTACATGACAACTACAGTTTCTTCAAAAAAGAAACTTCAACCTTGTTGTTTTAGAAAAAGTGAATCCTTGTAAAAATGGTGGAACAGAATCGCCTAGCGGAAGATGTGATTGTACAGATAAATATACTGGTCCTACTTGTGAAGGTTAGTACAGTTTATAGATTATTCTTAAATAAAAACTTAAAGGTTTTTTTCATGGTACCAGTGTTGAATTTTTTCAAAACAAGTACAAAGTATTTTTATTGGTTTTTGTTTTTACTTTACTGCAGTGCTAAGTAAAAATAAAATACTAATAAAATACAGAATGGAAGATTGGTCTAAATGGAAGCCTAGGACCCGAGATTAACGTGTTTCAAACGTCTTTGACAATTACAGTTTTTGCAATAAAAAACTTCAACCTTCAACCTTGTTGTTTTAGAAAAAGTGAATCCTTGTAAAAATGGTGGAACAGAATCGCCTAGTGGAAGATGTGATTGTACAGATAAATATACTGGTCCCACTTGTGAAGGTTAGTACAGTTTATAGATTATTCTTAAATAAAAACTAAAAGGTTTTTTTTATGGTACCAGTGTCGAATTTTTTCAAAAAAAGTACAATGAATTTTTATCGGCTTTTGATTTTAATTTACTGCAGTGCTAAGTAAAAATAAAAGGCTAATAAAATACAGAATGAAAGATTGGTCTAAATGGAAGCCTAGGATTAACGTGTTTCAAACGTCTTTGACAATTACAGTGTTTGCAATAAAAAACTTCAACCTTCAACCTTGTTGTTTTAGAAAAAGTGAATCCTTGTAAAAATGGTGGAACAGAACAGCCTAGTGGAAGATGTGATTGTACAGATAAATATACTGGTCCTACTTGTGAAGGTTAGTATAGTTGATAGATTATTTTCAAATAAAAACTAAAAGGTTTTTTTCATGGTACCAGTGTCAAATTTTTTCAAAACAAGTACAACGTATTTTTATTGGCTTTTGTTTTTACTTTACTGCAGTGCTAAGTAAAAATGAAAGGCTAATACAATACAGAATGAACGATTGGTCTAACTGTTTCAAACGTTTTTGACAATTACAGTTTTGCAATTAAAAAACTTCAATCTTCAACCTTGTTGTTTTAGAAAAAGGGAATCCTTGTAAAAATGGTGGAACAGAACTGTCTGATGGAACATGTCGTTGTATATATAGATATTATACTGGTCCTACTTGTGAAAGTCAGTACAATGTATAAATCATTCTTTCTACCTCAAACGGAAAAAATGTCTCTTAGCATAATAAAAATATCATTCCAATTATTTTTTCGACCGATGGTCAAATTTCTTTTTTTACTAAACTATCTCTATCTCAATAGATGTATAATGTCTAGAAGGTGTGTATCTCTATCTCAATAGATGTATAATGTCTAGAAGGTGTGTATCTCTATCTCAATAGATGTATAATGTCTAGAAGGTATGTATCTCTATACAAATAGATGTATAATGTCTAGAAGGTATGTATCTCTATCTCAATAGATGTATAATGTCTAGAAGGTATGTATCTCTATCTCAATAGATGTATGGTGTTTAGAAGGTATGTATCTCTATCTCAATAGATGTATAATGTCTAGAAGGTATGTATCTCTATCTCAATAGATGTATAATGTCTAGAACGTATTAAACTCTATCTCAATAAATTTTTTGTTTGTTTTGTATCAAGTGTATGTGTGTTTTAATGGTGGATCAGGACAACCTGATGGATCATGTAAATGTACAATGGATTTTGTTGGTCTAATTTGTGTTCAGTTCAGTTTTCAGAAATACAATAATCTGCTTGGATAACTAAATTTAAAATCGATTTGAGAGACTGACTAACTAATTGACTGGAATCACTTATATCATCTTAGGTTACGTTTTAGAGGATATGTAACTTTCGAATCAGTGAGCTAGAGAAAAACCCTCAAAAATGTATCCAATATTTTTGTAAATATTTTGCATACAAACTGAAAAAATATCTCCATTTAAAGCTGTGAATTCGCAAGTTGTTAAACCGTTGGAATTTTATCTCAATTAGAACTCAAACTACAAAATTGGTACATGTGAAATATGCAAGTGTACTTTCAGGGGTGTATCTCTTAAGCCTAAATTAGCAGACGATGTAAATTAGAGAGGACACTTTCTAAATTTGCAAATCCTTCATTATAAAAAATGCCATTCCCGGGATTCGAACGTAATAATATACTCTCTTGTATTCTTCTCTATATGTCAATTTAATAAATGTTAATGGAAGATTAAAATATGAATACCAGTCAACAAGTCAACACGTCGACAAAATGTTATCGGAGAACTCGTCCACAAAAGTCAACTCTTCGACAAGATTTGGTGATAATAGTCATATAATCATATGACTAGGTTGATTTATCTACGTGTGTTGTTTTTGTCAATTGAATTCTTGAGAGGTTTATCGTTATACGGTATCAATTAGATAACTATTTTTGTAATAAATATAAAAAAAAAACTGAAACACTAATTTAATTCAGTAACATTTGTCTGTGGGTCGTCTTTTGTCATGTAGACGAGTAGTCTGAATGTTGAAGACGAGTTATAAAGATTTGTCGACGAGTTGGTTGAACACTTATACAGTGGTGTAACCTATATAAGTTTCTTCAGATATTCTATGAAATAATTAAAATTGGTTTGTTTCGATTTTCTTTATGAATCTCTCACTTTGAACCATATTTTTATAAGCAACCAACTCGACAACGGCTGCAAAATGCAAAATTTATTTATCAGATTAATTTCTTGTTAAAAATTTGTAGTCTTAAAAATGCCGGAGTTGAAAGCTAACACGCTAAAAGTTTGAAAAGGTTCAAAAGCTGTTCACAATTCTAGGTTTTTGGTAATTGTTGTCAGTAATTTACTAATTTCCAACCGAAATGATGTAGCGGAAAACTCTTTAATTTAAAAAATCCGCCATAAAACGCTAAAGTTTTCTTCAAAATTTGTATGTGTATTTTTGAAAGAACTTCCAAGCAGACTGCAGTTTCAGAAAATCCTGCTTCGGAAATTTTGTCACTAACATTATGATTCCATTTTTACGGCAGACTTGGCAGATTGGTAGAAACGAAATTATCAATTATGATTATACAAAAACATTTTCCAAAATATACGTGAAAAGATCTGAAATTCATAAAAATCATACTTATCAAACATCAAACATATGTTTTGAATATACTTCCAAATTGTAATTCCACAAAATTTTTGCAAAATCCTAACCGTTAAGCTGCCATCTTGAAAAATGCAAAAAGTCAATAAGGGATGACATGACCCCAGTGCTCACTTTGAAGGGATAAAAAGAAATTGCTAAACTTCCTTTATTGCTCACCGTATGTTTTTTTCTCTATTTGAAATAGAAATTGAAAAATGTTTTTATTTTTGTAGAAAAGACAACGATGATGACACAGACATGGGTAAAAGATGAAAAAGACGGCTTCTACAGATTGATCACAACTTATGAATAGTGAAGAATCCTGAAAATATAAACGGTTTTCACTTCATCAATAGTTGTAGATTTAGAACATAATATTGTGCTATTCAAAAATCGAAAGCTAGTGTTCTGAGTAGTATATGTGTTTTCTGATCCGACGCAATACACCACTGCGCATGCGCAGCATTTTCAATACATCGGATCAGAAAAGACTCCAACTACTATATGCATTAGAAATACATCGGATTCGAAAAGACTCTCAACTGCTATATGCATCAGAAATACATCGGATCGGAAAAGACTCTAAATACTACATGCATCTAATCTATACCCATTTTTCAACACATTTTAAATACTATAAGCATTAAATCTATATGCATTGCCAATTTCCATCGAATCAGAAAAATGCATCAAATCTAAGTTCCCCCTAAAATAATAATTATAAAATAACCCCATTAAAAATAAGATGTCTTTAATTTTAAAACAGAAACAAGATAAATACGAAACTGATTATTCGGGAGATGGTTTCATTTCATCACTAACTAATCACTCTAATTCCCAAAGTAGTAACAAATCGCTTATTTCTTCTGAGGCGCAGCCTCTCAGTTCTGTTGCCAAAGCTAGATCTACGACTAGACGAAAACGATAACCCCAAGCCAGGGGAAGAGTCCGTCAATAGAGTTGACACGTAAACACGACATACTATACAGAAACAAAGACATAACATCTAGACACGAAGCAGACAAACAAATGATAAACGAACTTGAAAATATTGCAAATCCAACTTTCAAAGAGAGAATGCAAAGGACCCTAATCATAAAACTGTTAAAAGCAAAGTTGAAACTGGGTATGGGAGATTCACAAAGAATTTCGAAAAAACAAACATTATTTAAAAGTCAAAGTGTTTGATAAAGATGAAATATTGTCAGCTGATTTAATCAACATGCCAGTTGAAAGAGGGTATAAATATTGTTTAACAGTTATAGATTTATATACTAGATTCGCGTGGGTTATTCCTCTCAAAAACAAATCGGGTCTGACTGTTAAATATGCATTTGAAACCATAATGAAACAATCTGACAGACAACCCCAAAATTTATAGGTTGATTTCTTATAAAAGAAATGTAAAATCTCTGGGGTTTGAAATTTACAGAACACATAACGAAGGTGAAGCTGTAGTAATATAAAAGATTTAATAGGACTCTAAAATACAAATTATTCAAGAAATTCACGGAATTGAAATCTCAAAAATGGCTTAAAATATTACCAGTTGTTGTAGACGAATACAATAACAAAGTGCATTCGTCAATATGTGTGACGCAAACACAAGCCTCAAATAACCCGAATATTATAAAATCCATCAACACTCAAACAACTTTGAAAACGAGATAAACAATTTAAATATCAAACCCTAATTCAAAGTTGGAGGTCGAGTCCCGAGTTTGAAAAAGGCTACGTTGGTTACTGGACGAACGAAATATTTATCGTAGATAAAGTAAATAACACATCACCTCCAACATATGAATTGATCGATCAAGACAAAGAACAAATCATAGGCAGGTTTTATTAAAAGGGACTTAAAAAACTGACTTTTAAAAATGAATAGCTTTCTCGATATGCAACTGATACGACCACAAACTTTCAACTTATGAGATGAGCAAAGGAGTTAAACATATCACCGTTTTAGTATTGCATGCGAGATGAAACTGCCCCTTTTACACTCGGCTCCGAAAAAGTGGGCCAGGCCCTGAATGGTGCATGGCCCACTTCAATTTTACTAGTGTAAACGAATGCGTGCCTGGCTCCGTTTAAAAATTCTTCTGCGCATGTGCAGGGTTTACAACTTTCGTATCGGCGGCCATTAGAAATCTCGAAAATTATTGTTATTGTCCGCCATTTTGACTCGTCGTGGACTTTTTGTAATCTTTTTAATTAGAGAGCGCACGCTTATTTCCGTTTAAAGTGGGCCTGGCCCAGATCACAGAACCCCAGTGTAAACAGGCGTTTTGATCAGAGCCATGTAGGCACCGATCCGGGCCAGGCTCTCTTTATCGGGTAAAAGAAAGGTAAATTTTGTGCCATAACAAATATTCATACTTTGGATCAAAACGGAGTTCATCACTCTTTAAATAATTTCTATTTCGTTGATTCTTTTGGTCTAGAACCGACAGAAGAGATTCATTTCATTTCATTTCAAATTCAAATGCCAGGTCAAAAGATACGTGGACAGCTTTCACTTTGGTAAATGCAAATGATAAAGACCATATTGAAAGTAGAATAAGTGACATGAAAAGATTCTTCAGACGAAATAGTAAAAATTATGTCGACGAAATTAAACTACAAGGGATAACAAGTTTGAAACGTCTTATTCAAGGGGATAAAACAACTCAGTTACAAAATTTAATATCTAAATTAGATGATAAGATTGTAAAGCTAAAACCAGACGTTCAACGTTTAAGAGATAGACCAGGTATTAATAAAGAGACATTGAAACGAGAATTAACTGCTTTGGAATACAAACTTACTGATAACAGCGGTTTACAAGAAGAACTAGCCAAGATTAAATCAGTGGACAAAACTCAGTTGGAGAGTTTAATATCCAAATTAGACGAAAAGATTGCAAAGCAAAAGTTAGATGTTCAAAATATAAGAAAAAAATATCACACTGGGTATAGATGAAGATACATTGAAACGACAATTTCTTTGGAAAATAAATTTACAGACGAATTAAAAAGATAGCTTGCCACTGGCAGCTTTCTGATTTTCAATAGGGTTCATCCTTAGGTGATTACGAACATTCACACCAAGTTTTGATCAAAGTCAAGAATTGTGAATTGAGCGTTTTCAATTGCAAGGGCAATAACTCATAATAATTATTTTTGGATTTTTCTGTTTTTTAAATAGGGTTTATCCTTGGGTGATAACAAACACTCATGCCAAGTTTAATCAAAATCCGTCAAGAATTGTCCCTTCTAGAGTGTTTACAAGCTAAAAATGGAACACGTTTTCAAGAACAAGGGCAATAACTCATACTAAATATTTTTCGATTCTTCTGATTTCAATAGGGTTCATCATTGGGTGATTACAAACACTCATGCCAAGTTTCGTTAAAATCCATCAAGAATTGTTCCTTCTAGAGTGTTTACGAGTTAAAAATTGAACGTGTTTTCACGAACAAGGGCAATAACTTATACTAAATATTTTTCGATTCTTCTGATTTTCAATAGGGTTCATCCTTGGGTGATTACGAACACTCATTCTAAGTTTTGTCAAAATCCGTCAAGAATTGTGTCTTGTAGAGTGTTTACGAGCAATTGTGGACGGACGGACGGACGGACCGACGGACATGGGTGACGGCAATATACGCCCCTATTTCATGTGGGCGTATAAAAAGAAGAAGCTAAGGTTAAAAACTTTCTTCAAAATAAATTACAAGACTAGAGCCACACGGGGCATAGAGTGGGACTTTTCAAATGTAGCAATTTGCAATTAAAAGACCCTGAACAAATCAACCTTCGACGATAATTAGGTCAAGTGCAAGAATAGTCTAAAGTTGAGAAAATTTCATTTATAAGAAGATTCAAATACCGAAAGTAGGCGCCAGACCTCAGATGAAAGTATCAGCAGATAGCCATGGTCAATAACCTTTGATCATGTAAAGGAGAAGGTCTAAAAAGGTCAAGGTCACGAGCTCCCAAATGTACAGGCCTAGGGTGGAGCAGACACTTTATTTAGAAATTAGGATTAAGGGTCTTGATATTGGGTTTTCTTCTGTTCTTATTCTGATCTGAAATTAGAAAAAATAACACGCCCGATGGGCGAGAAGTATAGTATCTGTTATGTACTGATTGTTTTTAGTTTACTATGAACAATATTATTATTTAAGTTCTTATTTTTTGAATATGCAACTATCATTTTCTGCTTATAGACATGGGGGAATTTCTCTTGAAGGCTCTTATAGTGGGCATGAACTATCTTGCTTGCTCGATTGCTGGTTGTATTAAACGGGACAACAAAGGGTGCTATGCCTACATTATGATGAATATTTAGTCCTATAGGTCTTGCTGTATTCAATGTCTCAATCCAATGGGCCTCCCTAGATTGACGGAATTTGGTAGTTTCATCTTCGGGCAAGTCAATTTCTATACGCTCAATTGGGATTAGGGTGAGATCGTCTATTGAATGGTCGTCGAGGTTGAAATGATTAGAAACAGGCTTGTCTTTCTTTAATTTGATGTCTGACCTATGAGCATTAGAGCGAGTTCGTAAATTATTCTTAGTTTCTCCTACATATTGTTTGGGGCATTTCTTGCATGAAATTAAATATATTACATTCGAATGTTCACATGTTAGATCGGGTACCTTTTATTCGTAGAGTTGCTTACAAAATAATGAGTTTCTGATATAAAGGGACATGTTTTGCATCTACTGGACAAACATGGAGCACTTCTTAAACCTGGAGGTACTTCGGCATAAAGTCTGTTTTTAGCTGCTATCTGTGCTAAGGTGGAATTTTTTATGTTTCGTAAAAATCGTTTAGAGTACCCACGCTCTTTCAGTTTTGAGAAAACAATCGTACAGGCTTGGTTGAAATCAGAAGATCTTGTACAAATTCGATGAAATCTTAAAACTTGTGACTTAACTATGAAAGATGTGAAAGGAGCTCTTGTGCAAGAGTTGAGGAGTATCAGTTTCTTTGAAATACACTTTAATATCCAATTTTTTTGTTTCTGCTATGGATTCTCCCTTAAAGACAGTGGTATCGAGAAAGTCTATGCTTTTGTCACTCACGTTTGCGGTTAGTTTGATGGAAGGATGGTGGTTGTTGAGAATTTCAGAGAATTCCCAAAACTGTTCGATAGAATAAGTTTAAACCATTAAAAGTCATCCAAAAAGCGTCCGTAAAAAAGTGGGTCAAATGGACAGAGGGGCAACACCTCACGTTCCTACTCTGCCATGATAAGGTTTGCGTACGAAGGGGCGAATCGTTTGCCCATAGCTGTCCCTGAAGTTTGTAAATATGTTATACCATTAAATGTGAAAGCGTTTCGACTAAGACAAATCTCTAAAAGCTATAGAATTGCATCGTAGGCTCTGTTTGGATCTGGGTTTCTATTAAAAGCTTTACGAACTGCCGTTAAACCAGTAGTGTTATCGATATTGGTATCCATAGAAGAAACGTCGATAAAAATTAAAATAGCATTAGAGGGAACTCGAAGATTTTTTATTTTATTGACAAAATCGGTTGTGTCTTTAAGGTAGGCGCGATGTTGACATGCTAGAAGTAGTAAGAAATGATCAATGTATTCTGACTCTGCATATGACTCACTACCACAGTCAGATATAATCGGGCGGCCTTTAAGGCTTTATTTCGAGATAAACCACTCCTTGGTTGGATTCTTATGGATTTTAGGCAAAGTGTACAAATGTCTCTCGCGACAATCAGGTTTGGCAGACAGATAGTCATATTGTTTCTGTTTGAGATAACTAGTTTTGACTAAATCGGCAAGAATATTGTTAATCATGTTAGCAGTTTCTTTGAAAATTGGTTTCGGTAAAATGGCATAATGTTTAGGATTATTCAGTTGATTCTCTGCTTCTGAAACGTAATCCTCCCTATTCAGATTGACACAACATGAACCTTTGTCACTCTTTTTAATAACAATGCTATCAATGAATGGTGGTCAGCTTCTCTTAAAGTGTGGTTTGATAATGGTCGATCAGGACCTGCATAACCTTAGAGAGCCATGTCCGATTGAGGGATCTAATATTCAGCTGATGTTTTCATTGCTGGACCGTTCGTTAAAACTTGATCGTTAAAACAATATTTTATAGTTTTCAATTAGTTCATGATGGCGGCCGTAAACTTTCTTAAGGGAAGTTTTGTTTCGATTTGGTAAATGCTTGTAGTAGTAGCTTGAATTGTTAGATCTTGCTATATCAGCGTAGAGTATAGAACCAATTGAGACACATCTACTTCATAAGCTGGAGAAAGCGATGTTGCTACACATAAAAGGAAAACTGATGATTGGAAAATCAAAGTCATCACGCTTATCATATAATTTTACACTAATTCCCTGAGTTTTTGTCATATTCAAGACGCAGATCCAAGTAAGGTGCGTAGTTTTCGTCATCGGTTGTGTGGGATATATGAAATTTAAATATTCACTAAATTAAACATTATTTAAGGTGAGTACATTATCTATATACCGATAAGTGAATTTAAACGCTTAACTAGTCGTTCGTTATTTTATAAAAATAGATCAGCAAGTAGAGACACCCATGAAGATTCCTACCACGTGCTGATTAATGTCGCTACAAAATCCAAAAACAAAAAAAGGGAATCCAACATCTTAACAACATCGTTGGCGATGAATTTAATTATGTGATCACTATCATTCTTAGCAAAATATTTGAAAATTAGAACTTTGCCAGAAGTATTCACAAAGTCAAACTTGAAAACAAGGCCTCGACTTTACAAAGACATATTTCAACATTACACAATTACAAAATAAAACTTCCTAAAATCAAAAAATGTGCTAATTACAAAGTAGAGATATTGATAGTTTACTTTTCAAACTTTATTTCACATCAGACACCATTCAAACTTTCCTTTAAGAAAATGAATACTTAACTTTGCATTATTGACATTATCAACTATGTCTTCTTGACTTTGCATTCGTGAAAGATGTAAG
>NW_008708645.1:1985611-1986411 GCF_000327385.1 Lottia gigantea | reverse complement strand
GAATTATACAACTAAAATACCAGGTAAATATTGTATTATACAACTAAAATACTAGGTAAATATTGTATTATAAAACTAAAATACAAGGTAAATATCACATTATACAACTAAAATACCAGGTAAATATTACATTATACAACTGATATACCAGGTAAATATCACATTATACAACTAAAATACCCGGTAAGTATTACATAATACAACTGATCTACCAGGTAAATATTACATTATATAACTAAAATACCCGGTAAATATGACATTATACAACTGATATACCAGGTAAATATTACATTATATAACTAAAATACCGGGTAAGTATTACATTATACAACTAAAATTCTGGGTAAATATTGCATTATATAACTAAAATACCAGATGATTATAGATTATTATACAACTAAAATACCAGGTAAATATTAGATTACAACTAATATACCAGGTAAATATTAGATTATGCAACTAAAATACCAGGTCAATAAAACTTATACCACTCTGTTAATTGGTAAATACTTAATTTTTATTACTTTAATGCCAGAAAAGTAATAAAGTTTGATTTTATTTCTAAAGGTTTAGAAGTAACACCAACCAATATGCCAATGTCACCTGCAGATTTACACGGCATGTGGTATCCTACAGTACGACGTACATTGGTTACATTATCTAAATTATATAGATGTATTGATGTAAGTTATTAATATAATTGATTATGTCAGTTGTCTGAAGATTGCATAGCGACGTGTAGTGAGTAACACCATCACTTACAGGGACAGGTTTGCAATTTGGCGGATGATTCAGTCTGA
>NW_008708645.1:1901634-1985561 GCF_000327385.1 Lottia gigantea | reverse complement strand
TTCCCCCCCCCCCCCCCCCCCCCCCCCCCCCCCCCCCCATAGAAAATATTATTGACAACAATTTATTTAAATCTGACACTTCCAGTTTTAGAATAGAAAACACTATAAGATCTTTTAGGCGTGAATTGAGTTTATTATGCGGAATTTTAGTGTAAAAGGTTGGAAAATCAAATATACTTATTGATATATTCTGTAAGATCCACATTTGATTGATTCCATTGTGGGAGTAAACAGTATTGTGGTATTTTTAAGTTCTGTACTTATTCAAGTATGAACTTATTCCAGGAACAGAGCAGGAAAACGACAGGTTTCGTTTCCGGTCGGTTCATGTTTTGGTAAGTACGCTAGAGTTCATATTGAAGTAAGTGATACGGAATTTTGTGTTGTTTGGGTATCCAATAAAGTAAAGGGAGATCTGCAGTAACATCCCCACAAATAGTTCTCTATGTTGCAAGTACAGACTTGAAATTGGATAATATTTCATCCTTAGTGCGTTTATATGTAGGATTTTCTGTTGATTTTCCACAGCAAAGTTCGTTGATCAGAGTGTAAAATGTGTTTTGTATGTAAGTCATTTAGTTTTTCAACCATGTTGACAACATTGAAAATCGACTTTGGACTTTAATTGTTGACCGGATTGCATAAATTTTGCGTTTTATGAAACCTCTGATACATTTAATCCATTCAGAGAGGGTGTCAGCAGTTACGTCTTTCTTCAACAACCAAAATCTATGTTGTTAGACGCTGCAAAATGTATTTTGTATGTTAGGCATTCAGTTAATCAATTATGTTGACTTAGGACATTATCTATTGCAATTTTGAGGAGGCAATAAATATTGATCAGGGGTGCATGTGACATATTGGAAAGTTTTCAAAGAGATATCTGGAAAAAGTTTAAGAAGGTTGAATTTCGTGCTTTAACATGGAAGCAGATAGCAAATGAATTACTGGAGCGTGTTTATTCTCAAGGGAAATAACTCATAATTAAAATTGAGAAGAATCAGAGCTCTAATCATACTGTCTGTGTCTTTTGTATATCGAACACACTTTATAAAATGAATTCAACTAAAAGGGAAGGTTTTCGGCTGTAAAATTAGAATAACTTATGTCATGTATGACGCAGTGGGGGAATACCCTGAAAATAGTCGTGATCGGTTGATTGTTGCGTTCTGCAAAAAGCCAGTTCGGAGTTTTGCATTGCGCAAGCGCGTAAATTTTCAAGAGTGGTTACGGAACTCCCAACTTGCTTATTATTGACGTTTCTGTTTGCAAGTTCCTAAGTGACTCAAAAAGAAAATTAATAACTACTTCACAATTATGTCTCTGGACACCTCCGGCGCGAATTTCGATGCCAAGGTCGAGGTCACCAGTAAGCTTATTCATCAACTTTCCGAAAACTAACTCGCAAGTAATGTTAAAGCCGAATTGAAACAAAATCGCCGTGGAAAACGAGCTTTTACATGTTTTGCCAGAAATATGTTTTCACCACTAAAAAACACTTTCGAGCACAAAGATTCTGTTAGATTTTAAATGGTCTCTAGTCAGTCTCAAAGTATAGCTGTACAATTAACAAAGCCTATTGATATCTCTGAAGTTAGTATGGCTCAGGCATTTAAATGCCTATATTTTCTTACAAAGAACAATTTTGCACATACCACAAACTTCCCAAAGTTGTTGAATCTAGAGAAGCATCTGAGAGTTGATATCACATCTAAGATAAACGCAGGAGAAATGATGATGTCAGTACAGGTGACACAATACATAGAGGACAATAATTTGCCTTATTCTACGCTTCGTGGAATTGGCACTGACGGAGCTGCTGTGATGACAGGGAAGCGAAATGGAGCAGTAAAACAGATAATAGAGAGACAAAAAGACAAGTGGACATAATTGATCCTAATAAACCCGTAAACGAAGCAGTTGAGCACACTGTGCTGCGCATAAACAAAGCTTGGAAGCCAAGCAAGTTGGAAATTAATTTCCTGTCATCCCTTCATACTTTTTATTAGAGAAGTGCAGTATGTGAAAAAGAGGTCAGCTATTCGAGATTTACTTTTCAAAAGAAAGGAGGAAGAGGAAAGTGGCAATCTCAACAAGATGACCATGTCTCGGAGAATGTGCAGTCAAACTAAAGAACACCAGCATTATAGTATGTTTGGAACGTGAAGCAGGAGAACGTGCTGACCAGCTGGACTGGTCAAGTTTATGACGAAAATAATTTTTTGCCATTCTTTTTCTTCTTTGTGAAGTAATACCCAGTGTAAACCGGCGAAGTCTGGCTTTCCAGGAATCAAACTTTGATTTCAAAGCAGTGAATGCTGCGTTGACTGCTACCAGCACAATCAACACGCCTTTATAGAAAACCATTGAATCAAGATTTAATGACGCAGATGTCATGGCAGCCTTCTCATACATTTTCGACAATGGCAGCTGTTTAGTCAAATTCAGTACCCCCTGACAAAACTGTTAGTGAAGTGAAAGATGTAATTTGTTATATGCAGTCAGACAGAGACTTTCTTGCAAAATTTCCCCCACTAGAGGAACTGTCATTTGAAAAGGCAGTGAGGATTTGGACTAACAATAATGAAAGGAGGTACAAAGTACGCCTTTCTTAAAGTTTGCTAAGTCGGTTGATTGAAATATTTAATTGCCTTATAATTATGTATTGTATTTTGAATTCCATGTTAAAATAAATATTTAAGACAAGACATTTTCACTTGTTTATTGACATGTGGAATTTCATACAATATTAGTGTATGTTTTTATCTGATGTGATATATCCCACAAAAAGTCTCCATAAGGGCGTTGCCCCATGACCCAACCAAAGACCCTCGGATCCCCGCCGGGAAGTGCGAGTCTACAGTTGCTATGCGACCTCCCATCGCCAAATTTAAAATGACCGGCATGACTCAGAATGGGCTGGTGACAACTCTGATTGGTGAGTATCAGTTTCCTTAAAATATACCTCACTATCAAATTTAATCGTTTTTGCTATGGAATCTATAGACAATGGTATCTAGAAAATCTATGCTCTTGTGACTAACGTAAATCCAGACCGTATACTACAATTACTTATTGAAGTATATTTTCCACCATAGGCCTGTACATTTGAGTGAATGACTCATTTGCTGATGCTATTTGTATCATTAGAGGAATATCAACAACATTATTTTTTATCTGTTTATTTCAATCAATTTCAATAGTATTTAATTCTTTTCTATTTCATCTGACATCCGGGGCTTCATCACCTCTAAAAAATAAAAGATAGCTTGCCAGGCAAAGTAACATACGCCCACTGGCAACTATCAGCAATGATACCATTCTCTAGTTACTAAAACAAATTTTCTCTTATAAAAGATCTTCAAAAATTAATTTTTTGATTCAAAGACTTTGAATTCATTAATGTTTCATCAATTTATTGTCAGTTATTCATCTGATTTTTTCCACAAAATCTTTTCAAATCAATAGCAATAACCCAAAACATTGAACCACACTCCTTACACACTTCAAAAATTTATAATATAGACATAGACAAATTAGAACTTGACTGAGATATTATCTATTTATACATCCATGTCAAGTTTCATCATGATCGGATAAAAACTGTTAACAAGCCAAATTTGTCGCGTTTTTATTAAGTCAAATTAGAACTTAACCAAGATCTCATCAATATACAAAGTTTCATGCTTAAGATCGGATAAAAACTGTAGCCCCTATTATGTAAATATATAGATATACATAACAAACTTTAGAAATATTTTAAGAAACATTATACGACATTTTTGATAATAAAAAATTTACATACTGCCCCTTAAGCTTCTTATAATCTGCTCTAAATAATTTATGAATAATATTTGACATATTTATTTAAACTGTGAATTCGAACATTATAACTCTGTTCGATTTTTTTTTTAATTTTTTAAAACTGAAACAAGAGTAACGTCAATATTAAAACCATCTTTCCAATATGCATCATTCGGGGAGTTTAAGGCCGAGATCTAAACTTAAGACATAGTAAGAAAGCTTATGACGAGCACAAGGTCAAGGTCAACAATTTAAAAATAATATCAAACATGTTGAAAATGCCCAAGTTCATGATATACTCCTCTGAAGTTCGAAAAATATGCAAATTAATCATTTTTAGGGTCGTCTAAACTAAAAGACTCGAGGTCTCACATAACAATCTAGTTACAGGAGATGCTCAAGTAGAAAGGTCAAGGTCAACAATTTAAAAATGACCTATCTGAAAAAAACCTTGACGGGTAATTATGCAAAGTAAAAGTCGAAATTTTAAAAAAAGGGTGTTTAGAGAACCTAGGAATTATTCAACTTTTTAAAACAAATTCGATTAGAAATGTCGTCTGCAATAATTTTTTACGATTTTCTGAATTTTTCAAGATGCCGGGTAAACGGTAAGGAATTCGCATACACAGCAAAGGTTCAGAATGAAGACATTGATGGTAGAAATTTTGTGAAATTACAAATTTGCACGTTTTAAGAGAAATAGTCTGAAAACTATGATTTTTGTGATTTTCGGGAGTTTTTTTATTATCAAATCTCAATTGATAATTTGGTCTTCGTGCAAATCGAATTAAAATTAAAGAAGTTAAAATTTTGATCAAACTCAGTACAAAATGTTATTGACAAAATTTTTGAATTTCGAATTTCTGTTTGCAAGATCTTTCAAGATAATACAAAATTGTATTAACAAATAAAAAAGCGTTTAATGGGTGATTTTCGAATGGGTTATTTTAAACAGTAAATATTTGGTTATTCCACCCTGACCTTCTTAACTCTTTATATCTTGTCAAACAAAAGTGATAAATATTTTAACATCACCTCGTGGAAATGGAATAAACTTTAAATAAGTTTTAACTAAGATTTAGTACAAAAATTTTCGAATTTCTGAAACTGCAGTCCTTTCGAAATTCTTTCAACAATACACACATCGTCTTAAAATTCAAATTCCTACTTACAAAAATTTAAATCTCACAACAGAGATCATTTCCTTCACAAAATAGATCGATTTCTCTTTCACTTACAGAACAATGCGATTTGCATATTCTTTCACCAAATAATTGACAGCGACGAACTGAAATATAGAGAATTATATGGGGATATTTCAGACCTGGACCAAGGTATAGCCTACTCATTTTTATTTCCAATAGTCGCCATAATCATGGTATAAGCGTAAGTAAGTAAGCGTCAGATACCGTACGTGTGTGACCAATAATCACTGTTGCAGCATTTTTGGGGGTTGATTTTAGTGTTGAATATGTTAATAGTCTTCAGAAGTACAAGAAATCTACCAAGATGGATAATTCCTTTAAAAATACTACAAACTAAGAATTTTTCTCACCATTTATATATATGTATTTTCTATATATCACAGAGTATCTTAATATGACGAGTCGTCATTTAAACATTCAATTGCGGATAATTCAAGACACATATGGATTTGAAGGCTCAAATTTGGACGGTGATCTGTGAACAAAATTACTGATTGACTTAGCTTTATTTTTAATTTCGCCCACTTGAACGTTCGTCAAATTACCCTTTTGATCTAACTCGATGGCGTCTGCTTTAACCAATCAAATTTCTGTCCTCTCCATCGCTGGCATTTTGTGACGCGGTATTTATCAAAATGTCAAAAGGTTAATTTGACGAACGTTTAAGAGGGTTGTCGCTAGACCTTAACTGAAATGGCTATATTAAAGGGAAAAGTACGCCATTTGTCGAGCTTTTGGATGAATCAATTAAAAAATAATTCTCCCTCTGGACTCAATATTCAGCTTGATTCCCAAATAATACCATTTGTTTCCAAATTTAATATTATTTCTTGCCAAGCTTCCCGTATAATTAAACGACTCTACTCAGAGTTACAGAATAAGCTAACAATTGTCTTTTACAAAACAATATGCAGTAGCCTACGCCAAAAATATAAACCATTGATAATGAATAATTTGAAACTGTTCTTATTAATTGTCTCCCTTTTATTTCATTTTATCCAGAAACACGCTTTTCTTGTTATATAACAAGATATATATAAAACACTTTGATAGTTGATAAAACATTTCTGATCTTTATCTTTATAATAAAAGCAGTAAGAAGACACCTTTTAAGAGTGACTAAAGTTTTTTAAATTCTACGAACTTTCATCGTCGTCGAGACGACTTCATCAGGTGACATGTTTGAATTAACCATGGTTCAAATACTGTAAGTCACTCTTAAAAGATGTCTTCTTACTACTTTTATTATACAACAACATAGAGTGATACGGCATTACTTTCGGTGCTATCTTTATACTTTATAGTGATATGTTTGGATAGATATAAGAAGAATATACATACTGGAATCATTTATTTTTTTAGGTCTACCTTTTAAAATTACTTTTTATAACTTATTTTACACCACAATAGTTGTAAACAAAACTTTAACCCTGTGCCAGTGCTTCTAATTGAAAAGTAACTTGTTACTTTCAATCACCCTAATCCTTAGTCTCAGAAACGGAAATAAGCTAATCAGTAATAGTGTTCATAGCTCACCTTCGCAATTTGAGCCTTTAAATCCATGTGTATCCAGAATTATCCGCGTGTGAAAGTTAAATAGAGGACTAATCTTTTCTTGAGACTACTCCACATATAGAAAAAACATATATAGAAAAGCGTTTTCTTCGCGTTTGCCAACGACCAAGTAGCCGTAAGTTAGCTGAGGGTCAGCCAGTTCCATCCTAGGCCTGTATATTTGGGAGAATCAGACCCTCCCTATCCCGAAACCCAATTTGACAACCCTCGGAAGTTTCAGTAAAAGTACAGTACACAAAAATTGTCTCGGTGACGGTTAGGTTGATGTTCAGGGATGTATTTTTTTGTAAGCTGTTAAGCTATAACAATTGATTTGTTCTGTTTGAATAAAATGAATGAATCGAATGTATTTACGTATTTCCGCTCGAGAAAAATATCTGGAAATTAATTAAACGAATAATGTAACTATGACGGAAATGATGCCACCATTGGATTGGAAATCGTAGTACACTGTATAAATACAGAGGCTTTATTCTCGAAAACTTAAACTAGGTCGATAATAGTGTTCAAGTCAATTAGTTGGTCAGTCACTAAAGTTCAGGCAGATTTCTGTATTTCTTATAATCTGCATTTGATTGTAGTTCGTCCTTCAAGTTTCGTCCTACTTAGTTTAGTTTCCAATGTATAATTCGGAAATTTGACATATATTTTATTGTATTGAACTGTGTTTGTGAACATTTTGTTAACTAAATATTTTACCGGTACGACTGGTCTTAGCTTTAACTATGCTGATGAGTCGATGATGTGTTTGTTAGTCACTTGGTCTATGACGACCCCTACACATACATCACCTCACAAAACTCTGAAAATGTTAGTTGTTATTCCAGAAGACAGAATAATTTATCAACTGTACTAACCTTCACAAGTAGGACCAGTAAAGCTCTGTGTACAATTACATGATCCATCAGACAGTAGTGTTCCATTATTTTGACAAGGATTCACTCTTTCTAAAACAACAAGGTTGAAACTTTTATTGAAGATAATGTAATTATGATATGTGTTTAAAACAAACTTATCTCAGATCCAGGACTCCCAGTCTCAATCCAACCACATCAGAGTGTTTCAAGCATAGATTTGAACAATTCGAGAACGATATTGTTACCATACATTACCTCACAAATTATTGAAAATTTTAGTTGCTATTCCAGACGATAGAATAATTTATCAACTGTACTAACCTTCACAAGTAGGACCAGTAAAATTCTGTGTACAAAAACATCTTCCAGCAATTAATTCGAATCCACCATTTTTACAAGGATTCACTCTTTCTAAAACAACAAGATTGGAGTTTTTATTGAAGATAATGTAATTGTGATATGTGTTTAAAACAAGCTTGTCTCAGATCCAGGACTCCCTGACTCAATCCAACCAAATCAGAGTGTTTCAAGCATAGATTTGAACAATTCGAGAATGATATTGCTCTGCCCCCATTTGGCTCCGCCACTGTTGACATTTTGCATATTGGTGAATTAAGTTAGGATTCTATTTTTTGCTACGGATGCCTTTGTATTATCATATTTATGGGTTCTGTCTTACGATTGTTATTTTTATATTTTGTAGCAAAACCATTCGACTTAAATTCAAGTTAGAACATTCAACTTGAAAATATTCAAGTTGGAACATTCTACTAAGTAGTTTGTATTTAGTCATTGAATGTGTTTTCCTTAGGGAACTGTTATTATGTGAATACTTGCTGATTACGTATATGACATGGATCATGGTGATATGGTTACTGAAACTTCCTGATCTGATGGAGTGGCCCATTCGTTAATACGTCAATAATCTTTGAATGACCCTTTGAAGGTACTGGTTTCGTAATTACGCCTATACTTTCTGAATGACCCTTTGTAGGTACTGGTTTCGTTATTTCGCCTATACTTTCTGAATGACCCTTTGAATGTACTGGTTTCGTTATTGCGCCTATAGTTTCTGAATGACCCTTTGGAGGTACTGGTTTCGTTATTGCGCCTATACTTTCTGAATGACCCTTTGGAGGTACTGGTTTCGTTATTGCGCATATGCTTTCTGAATGACCCTTTTGAAGGTACTGGTTTCGTTATTGCGCCTATACTTTCTGAATGACCCTTTGGAGGTACTGGTTTCGTTATTGCGCCTATACTTTCTGAATGACCCTTTGGAGATACTGGTTTTGTTATTGCGCCTATACTTTCTGAATGACCCTTTGGAAGTACTGGTTTTGTTATTGCGCCTATACTTTCTGAATGACCCTTTGGAGGTACTGGTTTTTGCGCCTATACTTTCTGAATGACCCTTTGGAGATACCGGTTTCGTTATTGCGCCTATACTTTCTGAATGACCCTTTGGAGGTACTGGTTTCGTTATTTGGCCTATACTTTTGGAACGACCCTTTAGAGGTAATTTGGCGTCGATATTTTCAAAGTTAGCTTTATCGATTTGTGTTTAGCAACAACACATAATAGGCCTACATTAGTACAGATATGTTTATGGACAACATATATTGCAGAGATATGTATTGAGACATATATTTTATTGTATTGAACTGTGTTTGTGAACATTTTGTTAACTAAATATTTTACCGATACGACTGGTCTTAGCTTTAACTATGCTGATGAATCGATGATGTGTTTGTGAGTCACTTGGTCAATGACGACCCCAACACATACATCACCTCACAAAACTTTAAAACTTTTAGTTGTTATTCCAGACGATAGAATAATTTATCAACTGTACTAACCTTCACAAGTAGGACCAGTAAAATTCTGTGTACAAATACATGTTCCATCAGACTGTTCTGTTCCACCATTTTTACAAGGATTCACTTTTTCTAAAACAACAAGGTTGAAGTTTTTATTGAAGATAATGTAATTATGATATGTGTTTAAAACAAGCTTGTCTCAGATTCAGGACTCCCAGTCTTAATCCAACCAAATCAGAGTGTTTCAAGCATAGATTTGAACAATTCGAGAATGATATTGTTACCATACATTACCTCACAAAATATTGAAAATTTTAGTTTTTATTCCAGACGATAGAATAATTTATCAACTGTTCTAACCTTCACAAGTAGGACCAGTAAAATTCTGTGAACAAAAACATTTTCCACTAGACAATTGGACTCCACCATTTTTACAAGGATTCACTCTTTCTAAAACAACAAGGTTGAAGTTTTTATTGAAGACACTGTAATTGTAATAATGTGTTTAAAACAAGCTTGTCTCAGATCTGGAGCTCCTAGCCTCAATCCAAACAAATCAGAGTGTTTCAAGCATAGCTTTGAACAATTCGAATATGAAATTGTTACTTGAGAAAATAGAATAATCTATCATCTGTACTAACCTTTACAAGTAGGACCAGTAAAATCAGCTGTACAAATACATCCAACATTAGGCAGATCGATTCCACCATTTTTACAAGGATTCACTTTTTCTAAAACAATAACGTTGAAGTCTTTATTTGAAGAAACGGTAATTGTGGTACGTGTTGTCTCAGATCAAGAGCTCCCAGCCCCAATCCAACCAAATCAGAGTGTTTCAAGTATAGATTTGAACAATTCGATAATGACAATATTAACACTATATTTTACATCACAAAATAGGGGACATTTTCGGTTTTTATTCGAGAATATATAATAGAATTTTAAACTAAACTGACTGTAATAGTCTGTAAACTTCCTATTAGGAGGTATGAACTATCGGAGTCAAAACCATAGATGTATATAATAATTATTTTACTGTTTTTTTTTTTTTTTTGGTGGGAAACAACTTCGGTTGGTATGAAGAATACAAAGGGAAACAACTCTAAACAATGTACATTGACTTACTACAACATCTCCCCTCTAAAGTTAAAAGGCCATAAATCACAAATAATATTAACTATACTGCTACAACTCAAAATTTAAAGAACACGATTTGAGTTTGCTTTAATTCCTGAGCATGATAAATGAATACACAGAAAGAATTTGAAACTTGTGAAAACTACTTCAACTTAAACACATACAATGAATAATTTTTAAAGTCGACAAAACACAATTATGTCGGACACATGTCAGTCATTTTCAATCAGTCTCTTAATCACTCTGCCGGATCAGGTTGTTGTGATATCAAAGTTGTTAGCTTGCTGTTGCAACGAAGGTGTAGGAGGTGTGTCGGCGGATCACTGATAGTCTGATTAGGTAGTATCAGATCTCTGCGGTTTCTTCTGATGGTTCTTCTGTCTGTTTTCACCAAGTATGAACGTGGTGCTACTCAGTTGATTACCTCTACCTTGGTTTTCCAATTATTCATTTCAGCTTTGAATAAACATACTGATGAATGCGTTCTACTCTAAAACATATCCCAAGAGCCCCCTTCTCATTTGAGCATATCGAGTCTCTGCCGATGTCATAGCTCGGGATCCATATATGCTGCTGGACACCAAGTGTCATCGTGCTGCTGGAGTAGGAATGCACCCAGACCACTTTGTGATGCGTCTGTAGAAACCTTGATTGGATTGGAGTCCTAGAATCTGAAAACTGGTTGTCGAGATATCATGGTTCGGAGTTCATTCCACGCCTTGTCTTGAGGTTGAGACCATGACCATTGAACTTTTTTTTCCAATAACTGGCTCAGTGGAGATTATGTCGTAGATAGATCTTGGATATATCTTCCAAGGTAAGTTCACCATGCTCATGAACTGCTTAACCTCTCTCTTTTCAGTAGACTTCTTCAGAATCATGATAGCTTTAAACATCAGTTGTAATATGATCACCAAGGAAAGTTAGCTTTGATACTCCGATTTCACACTTGTCCCTATTCAATTTCAGCCCATTTCTACACTTCTCAAAAACCATTCCCAGTCGCTGATCATGTTGTGACTTGTAATTACCCTATATGATCATGTCATCCATGCTTGTGTCAGTCTCTTGTATGTGTTCAAAGAACTGGTGGATGGTCCGATGGTATACTTCTGGTGCACTATCGATATCTTCCATTTTCTAGCCCCGGCAAAGTGTGACATTACCTCCTCTTAGGTAGGAAGTTGGTAGTGTTCTCGCTGAATCGCCGTGTTTAGGTTTCTCGTGTCCGAGCAAATTCTGAGCTTACCCTGTTTTTTGTGCACGATTACCATCGAACTGATCCATTCAGTGGGGTGGTCACCTCCGTGATGAAACAAAGAGATTTCATCCTGTCGAGCTCTTCTTTCATGTAGTGCCAAGGGAAGTTTTCAACATGCTTCAATAACTGGTTTGACTTTGTTGTCAACTGTAATGCTATGTTCACCTGGTAGACAGCTTAGTCCGATTAACACGTCTACATATTCTGAGAGAACTGTATGAGAGTTCACTGCCCTGATCTATGTTGATCTTGTAGACACGGCGTATAAGATGTATCCTTCACAGTCTTTGACTCCCAGTATCGATCTGTGGTTGTCTGGTGTAACTACGAATAATGTCGTGTATGACTTGTCCTTGTACGTCCTTTACAGGTACATGGGTTCTGCCATATGATTTTAGGCTCACCTTTAAAGGTTCAAGTGGTGGCTGATACTGCAGTTTACTCTACAGTGAATATCTGCATCGCCGTCTAACTTTAGAGGTGCTTGTGTTCCATTTTTGACAAGATTTGTAGAATCTTGGTCTGAGTGGTCCAAGGGACACAACTCTATATAGAAGGTTAAGAAGGTTAAGGACTGATAGAAATGTCAAGACTATACGACCGCACGATTTACATGATGTCTATTCTATACTACAATAAACTGTTGTCTTTCTTATCACTTCATCTCTGGTGTTAAACCCTGAGAACCTACGACACAACATATAGCGACGAGAACACAGAGAAAGAATAAAAAGAGAAAAATAATGGTATTTCACTGGAATTTAGATGAACAGAAAATCGAATATTGAATATATTGATAGTGAAAGTGGTGCTGATAAAAAACATTCTTTTGATATCAGAGCCTAAAGAATTTAATGTTAATTCTACAGATAAATTCTTTGAATGGCATTAAATTTTAACAGGTAAGAGGTACATAATTCTTAAAATAACATACAGGCTGATTAAGTAAAATAATTGAAATAAAGTAAATGAATTAAAAAAGATTAATTGAAGATTAAATAAACAACTATTGCTAGTATTGGAGTCTTTTAATAGAATAAACCATTTATCTCTTGTGTGTTCTTAATAATAAGCATTAATGTATATATAGTTTGCCCATCACTTCTTCTCATTATGTGTCTGAGGACGACGGGGGAAACACGTCGAAACGTTGCATAAAACTTTAACCGGTGATTGTTGTTCCATAAAGCTGTGTCTATATAAAATTCTACAGATGTTTACCAAGAATTCACAATATGGATGGAATCATTGGAATATATAAGAAGGACGATGCAGTAAGAAGAGCTATATTTCTTCATAGTTTAGGACAGGCTTGTCAAAGAAGTTTTTCAACATTGACTCGTCCAAAGCAAACTTATCAAGAAGTAATAGAAATTCTCACAGATCATTTTAAACCTGCTTGTAATGCTGTAGCAGAAAGTAAACTTTAGAAGAAGAGTTCAACAACCACATGAAACTATTGATGAATACCTGATAGATCTTAGAGAATTAGTAAAAACCTGTGAATTTGGTCCTTTAGAGGAAAAAATGATTAGAGATCAGATAGTTGAAAAGTGTCATTCCAATACACTTCGAGAAAAACTATTACAGCAAGAGAAATTAACTCTGATGAAAACTTTGTCTATTGCTAGAACATTAGAAAGAGCCAAAACTCAAACACGGTCGATGGCTGGATCTGAAAATGGTGCAACAAATTATATTAGAAATAGACCTATAATGGAGAATAGAAACAGAAATCCTATAGAAGGCTCAAGAGAAAGAAAGAATAGAATATTTGATAAAAATAGAGTCAAATCACGAGACAGAAATAAAAAGAAAAAGAGGAGAAATCAGACAAGAAATCATGTTACAGGTGTGGATGTACTGATCATTTTGCAGATTCTTTTGGTGCAAAGACTTTCAAATGATTGTGTATACTACATTAATTCTGACATGAAAACGGAAATGGTTGTGAATAGGGGAGAAATGAGAACCGAAGTTGATACAGGAGTTCAACAAAACATAATTAGTTCAAGAACTTACCATAAACATTTTAGAAATATAGAATTGAAAGAATTAAGAAACAAGTTCTAACATGCCTATGGTCAGAAAGAGCCGTTAAATTAATTTTCAAGCTGAAATAAGATGGAAGAATAACTTTGTTACAGGGAAGATATTTGTTATAAAAGGAGAAGCTGAATCATTATTAAGTTGCAGGCATTTTTGATCAGATGTAGGGCATTTTTCTCTTTTATAATTATGTGCATCATTACCACATCTACCAGGCTATTCAGTTTTCTTAAAGTTCTGTTCTGATTTGTGGTTTGGCTTAGATTTGACATAATGAACTGATTCTTCTTTTCTTAGTTCTTAGATTGTACACTTGCCATTTCTGCTGCTCGAATTGAATCAATAGCTTTTGTCAGTGTTAATTTATCATCTTTTACATACAATTCTGTCTCGAATTAAACTAGATTTTGAAATAAAGAATACAATTACAGGGAAACAACTCTAAACAATGTACATTATTAATTAATTAATTACTACACTGACCTTCACAAGTAGTACCAGTAAATTGAACTGTACAAACACATGTTCCATCAGACTGTTCTGTTCCACCATTTTTACAAGGATTCGCTTAAAATAAAACAAGAGACATATTACAACTAAAAGCATACATCATACATATACTGGACTGTGGACAATCAATTTAATTAAAATTAGATTTGAATTTCGTATCTATTTTTTAGTTGCTGATATTTCTACTCCACATAGTAATCTATATCGCTCTATATTGATGTATTGAGCACTATTTTAACAGTGAAAATATTTTATTATTGTACTTTATAATCTAAATAGTTTTATACATCTATTGTGATACAGATACCGTCTGGACACATCTATTGAGATAGAGATACATACCTTCTAGACATTATACATCTATTGAGATAGAGATACATACCTTCTAGACATTATACATTTATTGAAATAGAGATACACACCTTCTAAACATTATATATCTATTGAAATAGAGATACATACCTTCTAAACATTATACATCTATTGAGATAGAGATACATACCTTCTAAAAAAATATGAGAGAGATACATACCTTTTGGACATAATGTTTTTTCTAAATCACTCAGACATTGTGAAAGTGGGGGTTTATAAACGTATCTTGATCGAATGAAGCTGTATCGGCGTTGAAATATTAAACTGCTGGAACTTTTGAGCATAGCGATCAACGCAAACATCGACACATAAACTTTGAAAGAACCCATTTTGATAGATTTTCAACTGAACTGACACAAGATTGTCATGTAACAGTATTTATAGTTATTTAGAGCTGCACCTGCATAACAGGTATTAAAATTATTCCTTCCCAATTTAACATTAAATTTTAGATCATAAATTTTAACTGAAAAGAGAATATACGTTTTTGCGGTGAAAATAAATTGTATTTTTATTCACTTGCCCACTCAGTATGCAGGAAGTTTCAGTTACGATCATTCTGACTTATAAACGGGCAAAGTCAAAATACTCCCAAAAGAAGCGCAAAATCCGATACAAAGTCTCAAATTTGGATTTCGTTTACAATAAGAAGCACAAATAAAAGAATTTGCTCAGACAACGCAAGTGTTTCGGTTAGATGTGGTCAGTGCACCAATGAATCCGTTTGAGGTCGCGGCTGCTAAATCTTTTAAGCTATCCAAGACTGGCGTGTGTACTTTTGTCGGTCTTCATTGTAGTCTTATAAGAATATACCAAGGTCATTACCTGGCGAAGTTTGAAGCTATGCATAGCAGACAGCATCAGAATCGAGTATCCGCAATCTCATAATCTCATTGTCATCTCGATCTATACTTTGGGTAAGGCTATCTCACAATTCATAGTTGAAATTTAGATACAGATTCTGCATTGTCTGACATGCTTTGATTGCTTGTGATGAACAAGATTACAATGAAGATCGACGAAAAATGATCGTCGAAGAAGTGAACAATCCTTTGGCTACTTTATTCAAGAAATCACATAGCGCAGTACTAGCAACTCCATAAATTAGTGCAACTAATTAGTTATTTTGTCTTTGAAGGAGCGCTTCAGACCACGTGTTAGTCAGTAAAACTGAGAAGTTACACCCCCACCCCCTCTCAGACAAAATGGCCACTCTACGCCCCTGATGATATTCATTAGGATAGTGATGTGATATAGTGATAGTGAAATGTATATCTATTGGGTCATTTCATAAAATCAGTGATGCGATCAGTTGTCTGAAACTGAAAAAAGTCTGTGGTCCGGATAGAATAAGTCATCATCTTCTTAAACAATGTTCAGAGTCGATTTATATTTCACTCCAGATTATATTCAACAAATATATATGGGAGTGCGTTTTCCCGGAAATCTGGAAAATAGCAACTGTCATTCCGATCTTCAAGAATGGGGATCTATCTCTTCCGTCGAATTACAGGTCCATTTCTCTCCTGAGTTCCATCAGCAAGCTTCTTGAAAGGATACTCTTCAAACACTTGTACAGCTATTTCTATTCTAACAATCTCATTTACCAATCTGGTTTCAGACTCCAACATTCACTGTAGAACTATATCATGATATTGTTTCGTCCTATGAAAACCATTTACTATCATGTTATGTCTTTTTTGACATCTCCAAAGCCTTCGATCGGGTCTTCCACAGAGGATTACTTCACAAACTTAGATCATATGGCCTGGACGAAAACACACTGAAATGGCTATCCAGCTATACAACATATAGAACTGTGTTGGTAAACGACTTAACATCCGGCGTCCTACAAGGGTCTGTCCTCGGCCCATTTCTTTTCATCGTTTATATTAACGACATCCAAGAATCTCTATCAAATCTTACGTTATTTGCAGATGACACTGCTCTTGGCTCCCATGGTACAACAGATGAAGAGATTGAGAAATCTGATGCGAATACATGAATGGTCCAAGAAATTGCTCGTGGTCTTTAATCTTTCTAAAACGAAACTTATGATGTTTTCACAAACTAAACATGATTTACCAAACTTATGGACGGGCGATACTAAATTAGACATTTCAAATGGACTCCCTATATCGATGCTATTGCTTTATCAGCGTCAAGGCATATAGGCTTTTTGCGAGGTCTGAAATACAAACTTAGTAAAATTGACAAAATCTACAAGACCTACATTCTTCCCACTTTGGAATATACATGTAAAGTCTGGTATGGCTGTCTGAAAATTAATTGTGAAAAGTTACAAAAATTACAGATGGAAACAGCACGTATTGTGACAGGACTACCCAAATTCACGAGCCTAAACTAAATTCAATCTATATTGAAACCGGTTGGGAACCACTGAATGAAAGACGCAAGAGACGAAGACTCACTTTGTTCTATGAAATATATCACGAAAAGTTCCCACACTATCTCTCATATTTGTTAGACACAATCAGATCCCAACTAAATCACTACAGCTTAAAAAATAGATAAGTCATTAAACCACCAAACACGAGAACATCTACCTTTGAAAACCCATTCTTCCCTGCAACTATCAAAGATTGGAATAATCTTAAACCTGATACTAGAAAAACAAGTACTATACAGAAATTCAAATCGCCCTTCACCATCCCTCGTCAAACACAACAATCAATTTTACACAACGGAGACCGGATATGTGTCATCCTTCTAACACATCTGGTACAAAATCAAAACTTACTGTCCTTGTTGCCACTTGAGAGAAGATGTCGTACATTATTTTTTATATTGTACAAACTATATAGAATCACGTTAAAATATATCTCACCCTTCTTAGCAGATCATAAAAATCACCATATATCTCTCTGAGGCGACAAAATCTCACATCTCCAAATCAAAATACGAAACTCATCAACAATGTTTTTAAATTCATAAAAGCAAGCGAAATGTTCTCAACATAACGGTAATAAATACTGTTGATATTGTTCTTAGCAAGGGTCATTCGAAATATCGTCACTCTAAGAACTTACTTTTGTATTTTCGCCAATTTTTGAGCAGAAGATCGTTCATTGAGAAAATTTCGACTAACTTAAACACAATTTTTTCCAATCTCATCACCAACCCATAACTCGTTGATACTTCACAAAAAAATGAATTAGGAATGAAAATGATTGACGGCTTTGTACGTCTCTTTTGAAAAACAGTTCCAATATCATTTGTATTTCCTTTTCTGCATACAACTCACTAATATGAGAAAGGGACGAATAGGGAAGGGGGCACGAAATGGGGCGAAATGAAAAAGGATCGAAATCAGAAAGGGGCCAAACGGGAAAAGGGGCGAATCGGAAAATGACATAATAGGAAGGGGCGGAATGGAGAAGGAAAGGAAGGGAAGGGAAACGAGCATCAAACACCATGTATTTGTTTCTTACTTCATGACGTAGTCCAGTGCCTTTTTTGACCTTTTGACAACACTATTCCCATCTCACTCTATTGGGATTATGCAGTGATGTCATGAGAATGCTTGAACTTTGGTGGAAATTTTGTAAAGACAAAAACTTATCAATGGCCTTGAGAAAAAATAGGGAACAAGTATTAATTTTGATTAACAAATATCCATTTTGTGAAACAACTCTCAAAAATGACCACAGTCAGATTAAATTAGACCCAACTTTCGTTTCGTTTTTTTTTTTTTATTATTTCTTAGTTTTAGTATAGCCACTTAGGATCTAACGACCTCATTCTTGAACATTCGTCAAATTAACCTTTTGACCTAACCACATTAACGCCTTCTCTATTGTTGGAGTTTTGTGACGCGATCAAAAGGTGTATTTTCAGGACCAATAGACTAGTTTATCAAGTCCACTGAAAATGAAATTGGAAATGAAATGAATGTAGTTTTACGTCCTACTTTTCTGCACCATGTGGGCTAATGAAGACGGGCAACGCCATGCAGGGGGCAATGAGGGAAATTTTGCCAGGACAGCGGCATTAGCCTGCTCTTTTTCGATTTCCAACTGTCGAGGGATCTTTAACGTGCACAGCCTGTAGCACTTGGGGCCTCGGTTTATTGTCCCATCCGAACGACTAGACGCTTTTTCCATGTCAGCCCCTCGTACCAGCATCACTGACAGGGGGAAACCGGATTGAAAAATCCGAAGGTATTATCTCGACCTATGCCGGGATTGAACCCTGGACCTTCAGGTTAGCGAGCAAGCGTCTAACTCACTGAGCCACCGCGGCTCCCAAAATGAAATTGGATGTTTCGATGTTAAATTTGATTGGTTAAAGCAAACGTCAAAAAGGTTGATTTAACGAATGTTCCGATACTTTATGGGAAGGCTGGATTATGGGTGGGTCGGCGATGTGGTGGGACATACGTTGCTGGATTGCTAGTTAAATCACTCATATCTTATTGTATGTTATTTTCCCATACTGTGAAGCGGCTGTACAAAAAACTTAAAACTAATATATAAACGACAAGAAAGTTGGGTCTAATTTTAAATTAGACTGAAACGAACAACAAATAAGGAGTAGTAATTAAGCATTAAGGACTATAAGGATTAAGGATCATGACGTCTTAATATTGAACTGTTTTGAATCAATCGAAAAAAAAACTAAGTATATAGATCTAAAATTTAATATTATTCATTTTGCGTTGGTTTTATGTTTACCGCTTATGATTAAAACATGTGCATGATTTTTTGTTTTTCTATTTTGTAGATGTGAAGAGGTTCCGGAAGTCAGATGTTATACTAACTATAAAATACTAGTTCTAATATTAATATTCATCATAAAATGATGATTCATCAAAAATTTTCCTTTCACTTTAATATAAATTTCTACATAAAATACGTATTTCATAAATAAGATTACAGTAACACGTTGCTTTTCTGATAGAAAAATTAAATTTCGATCCATTGAATGAAAGAGATTGACACTTCTTGCTATTGGTCTTCAAACTGATTAATGGTATTTACTATTCAACAACGTGTCGATCGGGCTACTCTTGGCCGAATACAACCTATTTCCTTCATAATACTAGACTTATTTTACATGGTGATTCTACAGTTCTACAGTGGATAAATGTATTGAGGCAAATTTCCGGCTGTATTTTAAAGGGATACTACGTCTTAGGATGAACATTTTAATTTTGCTCAAATTTGGCCAATAACAGTATATATCCATCAGTGGACTTACCTGGTGTCCTAACTATACATCAAAATCCCTCTATAATCCGATATATTCACAAAATCAAGTAATTAATTATAAAACGCTTAACACATCCATTAAGCGATTTTCAAATCGTGGGTCTAGAAAATCCGGTGTAAGGGAAGGGGAAGTAACGCTCAAGTGGGGTTTCCCGCTTTCTTGACCTCTACTCTTGAATTGACCTCGACATTGTCATATTTTGAAGACGGAATAATGATGCCTCGTAGGAGATTAAGCGACTCCGCGAAAAAGCAATTCATGTAATTTAGAATGAACACTCCACCACTGACACAATTTTCAACGAATATTAATCATTGGCAAAGTTTGTTTGTATACACCGGAAGATGATTGTTTCCTGTTTTAGCGTTGATTACCCAGACTCTTTTTCTCAAACTGAACGGATTCATGGCTTGTTCACTTTTTTTTAAAATTATGATTATAGTTTTATTGTCGATTTTTCAAACTTGATAAAGTGTGGGATGCATATTTATTTAAACAATTAAACACAAATATTAGCCACAGGGCGAGTGTATTCTAAGACGTAGTATCACTTTAAATAAAAATTACCATGGTGGAAAATGGTACGATGAGATAGTATGTGAAAAAAAATATTTGAGATGACTGTCTGAGCGGTATCTGTATGAATGTTGGTTGTATTAAAGGTGACTGTTTTAGAAGTGTCTGTATGAATAGTGATGGTATTAGAGGTGACTGTTTGAGCAGTGTTTGTATGAATAGTAGTTGTATTAGAGGTGACTGTTTAAGTAGTGTCTGTATGAATAGTGATGGTATTAGAGGTTTCTGTTTGAGTGGTGTCTGTATGAATAGTGATGGTATTAGAGGTGACTGTTTGAGCAGTGTCTGTATGAATAGTGATGGTATTAGAGGTTTCTGTTTGAGTGGTGTCTGTATGAATAGTGATGGTATTAGAGGTGACTGTTTGAGCAGTGTCTGTATGAATAGTGATGGTATTAGAGGTGACTGTTTGAGCAGTGTCTGTATGAATAGTGGTTGTATTAAAGGTGACTGTTTGAGCAGTGTCTGTATGAATAGTGGTGGTATTAGAGGTGACTGTTTGAGCAGTGTCTGTATTAATAGTGATGGTATTAGAGGTGACTGTTTGAGCAGTGTCTGAATGAATAGTGATGGTATTAGAGGTGACTGTTTGAGCAGTGTCTGTATGAATAGTGATGGTATTAGAGATGACTGTTTGAGCAGTGTCTGTATGAGTAGTGGTTGTATTAGAGGTGACTGTTTGAGCAGTGTCTGTATGAATAGTGATGGTATTAGAGGTTACTGTTTGAGCAGTGTCTGTATGAATAGTGATGGTATTAGAGGTGACTGTTTGAGCAGTGTCTGTATGAATAGTGATGGTATTAGAGGTGACTGTTTGAGCAGTGTCTGTATGAATAGGGATGGTATTAGAGGTGACTGTTTGAGCAGTGTCTGTATGAGTAGTGATGGTATGAGAGGTTACTGTTTGAGCAGTGTCTAAATGAATAGTGATGGTACTAGAGGTGACTGTTTGGGCGGTAACTGTATGAATAGTGATGGTATGAGAGGTTACTGTTTGAGCAGTGTCTAAATGAATAGTGATGGTATTAGAGGTGACTGTTTGAGCAGTGTCTGTATGAATAGTGATGGTATTAGAGATGACTGTTTGAGCAGTGTCTGTATGAATAGTGGTGGTATTAGAGGTGACTGTTTGAGCAGTGTCTGTATTAATAGTGATGGTATTAGAGGTGACTGTTTGAGCAGTGTCTGAATGAATAGTGATGGTATTAGAGGTGACTGTTTGAGCAGTGTCTGTATGAATAGTGATGGTATTAGAGATGACTGTTTGAGCAGTGTCTGTATGAGTAGTGGTTGTATTAGAGGTGACTGTTTGAGCAGTGTCTGTATGAATAGTGATGGTATTAGAGGTTACTGTTTGAGCAGTGTCTGTATGAATAGTGATGGTATTAGAGGTGACTGTTTGAGCAGTGACTGTATGAATAGTGATGGTATTGGAGGTTACTGTTTGAGCAGTGTCTGTATGAATAGTGATGGTATTAGAGGTGACTGTTTGAGCAGTGTCTGTATGAATAGTGATGGTATTAGAGGTGACTGTTTGAGCAGTGTTTGTATGAATAGTAGTTGTATTAGAGGTGACTGTTTAAGTAGTGTCTGTATGAATAGTGATGGTATTAGAGGTGACTGTTTGAGCAGTGTCTGTATGAATAGGGATGGTATTAGAGGTGACTGTTTGAGCAGTGTCTGTATGAGTAGTGATGGTATTAGAGGTGACTGTGTCTGTATGTAAGGGAAATTTAACGTGCACAGCCTGTAGCACACGGGGCCGCGGTTCATTGTCCCATCTGAACGACTAGACGTTTTCTCCATGTCAGACCCTTCCTACCTGTATCACTGACATTTTGTTTCTGTTGTAAACAAGTCATTTGGACTCAATCCACTAATTCATTTACCATCTCTTCCCATGTTAAAACACGAAATTCAACCTTCTACAATGGTAATTCATTGTCATTTGCGCTGTCATAAGCTAGCACTGCAACTTTGAATTCGCTAAGCGAGATAATAAAACAAAAATGGCGACTCAATCATTCGAGTCGAGTAGTGTAAAAAAAGTAGTTCGACCATATGTGTGATATTGATTCAATTATTAGAAAATTTCTAAAAATAACCTGGACTACAATCATTTGCATAAAATGTTGGACTCACTCCACTTAAACATTTTATGCAGCAAATGATTGTATGAATGTAGTCCAGGCTATTTTTAGTCCAGGCTATTTTTAGAAATTTTCTCCCTTTTGGGGCTTTTACCTTCAAACGCAAAGTCTCTGAGTTGGATAGTTTTATCCGTCCAGCAATGAAAACATCAGCTGTCGACACGAATATTAGATCCCTCAATCGGACATGGCTCTGTAAGGTTACGCAGGTCCTGATCGACCATTACCAAACCACACTTCAAGAGAAGCTGACCACCATTCGTACCAAGTCTTTATCATCACCTGCCGTCGACCGCATCGTTTCTCATGCCCTGTCCTGGGCCCGCCGCTCCTATGGGAAACGTCTCACTCAAGCTGTAATCTCCAAATTCTACCAAACAATCAACGAAACAAAAACCAGAGTAACCATATCTCTACCAACTGAAATGGACACTACACCTGCACCATCTAGAGCCACCACGCTGCCAAACCAAACCCTTAAACGAGCCCGAAGTTCACCTACTCCTAGTCCAGCAGACATAGGTAAACGCTCTCGTAGAGAGTGCACACCCCTTCTCTTTTCACTTTCAGACTCGTCTTCCCCTTCCACACCATCTGAATCTTCACAACGTGATCCAGGATCCGCCAACCTTTCTTCCTTCTGTGCGTTTTTGGACCAGCAAACCACCCCTCAGTCTCCATCCAAGTCGAGACGTGTATCCAGACCTTCCCCTCCTCGAACTAGATCCCAGTCCGTTCCCAATGCTACAATTCTAACAACTACCAAACCAGTACCAATCACACCGTCGACGACCATTATATCCGCTACCAAACCCTATTATCACCAAACCAAGGACAAATCATTATGGAAACTACCTGCTCTAAAGAAATCTACCTTAATAATTGGATCATCTAACCTGAATCGAATTACCAAAACCAGTTCAGACACCGAAATACATTCTTACCCCGGTGCCCAAATCCATCACATACAGTCAATCCTGGAATCATACGACCATGATCCCAAACCTAATACCATTATTCTTCATGTAGGCCTCAACAACCGTAATCAGATACCAAAGACCTCCTTTAACCAAGCCAAGAAATTAATCGCCACAGCCAACAAAACCCTCCGAGACTTCAAGATCTTCTTCACATGTATACCCATTTCAAATTAAATCTCGAAGAAAGCACAACAGAACCTCAGCACTCTCAACAACATGATGATGGAGTCCAGTATCAACAGCGCAACAATCTTACCACCCTACGAAGAAGAATTCGAAACATTTGATAATCTTCATTGGTCTCCAGAAACAGCAAACAGCATCTATTTGTTTTGGATACACCAGCTTCAAGCATCGAGTAAGTCTTTAAACTAATTACTGGGGATAAAAATACTGAGAGGCCACCGCTAGGCCAAACTGTAGTTAACTTGAGCCGCAAAATTCTCACACCCCTTCAGCATTCAATCTTAGACCGTGGACTTAAGTTTATTCCCACACCAAAGATAGCTAACTTGAATTATCTCCGACCATCCATTGAACGATTTCAACGAAATCTTAGCTGCACATATTTTTTTCGAAACCACCCCCACGTGGTGCTAGAACAATGTTTATTCCTAAATCCACGTGGACACCCCCTCAGGCCGCCATCCATCCTGAAATATTGAAAGCATTTGCGAGTATGAATAGCCAAACAGTGAACCTTTCCATAACACACGAAAAGCCTAATCTCACACGAGTGGAACGTGAAGCGTTAAACTTACTTAAGACGATAGCATTGTTATTAAAAAGAGTGACAAAGGTTCATGTTGTGTCATTCTGAATAGGGAGGATTACGTTTCAGAAGCAGAGAATCAACTGAATAATCCTAAACATTATGCCATTTTACCGAAACCAATTTTCAAAGAAACTGCTAACATGATTAATAATATTCTTGCCGATTTAGTCAAAACTAGTTATCTCAAACAGAAACAATATGACTATCTGTCTGCCAAACCTGATTGTCGCGAGAGACATTTGTACACTTTGCCTAAAATCCATAAGAATCCAACCAAGGAGTGGTTTATCTCGAATAAAATCCCTAAAGGCCGCCCGATTATATCTGACTGTGGTAGTGAGTCATATGCAGTGTCAGAATACATTGATCATTTCTTACTACCTCTAGCATGCCAACATCGCCCCTACCTTAAAGACACAACCGATTTTGTCAATAAAATAAAAAATCTTCGAGTTCCCTCTAATGCTATTTTAATTTCTATCGACGTTTCTTCTATGTATACCAATAACACTACTGGTTTAACGGCAGTTCGTAAAGCTTTTAATAGAAACCCAGATCCGAACAGACCCGACGATGCAATTCTACAGCTTTTAGAGATTTGTCTTAGTCGAAACGATTTCACATTTAATGGTAAAACATATTTACAAACTTCAGGGACAGCAATGGGCAAACGATTCGCCCCTTCGTACGCAAACCTTTTCATGGCAGAGTGGGAACGTGAGGTGTTGCCCCTCTGTCCATTTGACCCACTTTTTTACGGACGCTTTTTGGATGACATTTTTATGGTTTGGACTTATTCTATCGAACAGTTTTGGGAATTCTTTGAAATTCTCAACAACCACCATCCTTCTATCAAACTAACCGCAAACGTGAGTGACAAAAGCATAGACTTTCTCGATACCACAGTCTTTAAGGGAGATTCCATAGCAGAAACAAATAAACTGGATATTAAAGTGTATTTCAAAGAAACTGATACTCATCAACTCTTGCACAAGAGCTCCTTTCACCCAAAACATACCTTTTCTGGTATAATTAAGTCACAAGTTTTACGATTTCATCGAATTTGTACAAGATCTTCTGATTTCAACCAAGCCTGTACGATTGTTTTCTCAAACTGAAAGAGCGTGGGTACTCTAAACGATTTTTACGAAACATAAAAAATTCCACCTTAGCACAGATAGCAGCTAAAAACAGACTTTATGCCGAAGTACCTCCAGGTTTAAGAAGTGCTCCATGTTTGTCCAGTAGATGCAAAACATGTCCCTTTATATCAGAAACTCATTATTTTGTAAGCAACTCTACGAATAAAAGGTACCCGATCCAGGAACATCTAACACGTGAACATTCGAATGTAATATATTTAATTTCATGCAAGAAATGCCCCAAACAATATGTAGGAGAAACTAAGAATAATTTACGAACTCGCTTTAATGCTCATAGGTCAGACATCAAATTAAAGAAAGACAAGCCTGTTTCTAATCATTTCAACCTCGACGACCATTCAATAGACGATCTCACCCTAATCCCAATTGAGCGTATAGAAATTGACTTGCCCGAAGATGAAACTACCAAATTCCGTCAATCTAGGGAGGCCCATTGGATTGAGACATTGAATACAGCAAGACCTATAGGACTAAATATTCATCATAATGTAGGCATAGCACCCTTTGTTGTCCCGTTTAATACAACCAACAATCGAGCAAGCAAGATAGTTCATGCCCACTATAAGAGCCTTCAAGAGAAATTCCCCCGTGTCTATAAGCAGAAAATGATAGTTGCATATTCAAAAAATAAGAACTTAAATGATAATATTGTTCATAGTAAACTAAAAACAGTCAGTACATAACAGATACTATACTTCTCGCCCATCGGGCGAGTTATTTTTTCTAATTTCAGATCAGAATAAGAACAGAAGAAAACCCAATATCAAGACCCTTAATCCTAATTTCTAAATAAAGTGTTTGCTCCACCCTAGGCCTGTACATTTGGGAGAATCAAACCCTCCCTTCCCCGAAATCTAAAAATAGTCGTTTTGTGAACTGCCAAACACTAGCGGATGAGTATAACCGGTAGTATCCTTCTATCAAACTAACCGCAAACGTGAGTGACAAAAGCATAGACTTTCTCGATACCACAGTCTTTAAGGGAGATTCCATAGCAGAAACAAATCAACTGGATATTAAAGTGTATTTCAAAGAATCTGATACTCATCAAGTCTTGCACAAGAGCTAATTCCACCCAAAACATACCTTTTCTGGTATAATAAAGTCACAAGTTTTACGATTTCATCGAATTTGCACAAGATATTCTGATTTCAACCAAACCTGTACGATCGTTTTCTCCAAACTGAAAGAGCGTGGGTGCTCTAAACGAGTTTTACGAAACATAAAAAAATTCCATCTCAGCACAGATAGCAGCTAAAAACAGGCTTAATGCCGAAGCACTCCAGGTTTAAGAAGTGCCCCATGTTTGTCCAGTAGATGCCAAACATGGCCCTTTATATCAGAAACTCATTATTTTGTAAGCAACTCTACGAATAAAAGGTACCCGATCCAGGAACATCTAACATGTGAACATTCGAATGTAATATAATTATTTAATTTCATGCAAGAAATGCCCCAAACAATATGTAGGAGAAACTAAGAATAATTTACGAACTCGTTTTAATGCTCATAGGGCGGATATCAAATTAAAGAAAGACAAGCCTGTTTCTAATCATTTCAACCTTGACGACCATTCAATAGACGATCTCACCATTGCAATTGAGCGTATAGAAATTGACTTGCCCGAAGATGAAACTACCAAATTCCGTCAATCTAGGGAAGCCCATTGGATTGAGACGTTGAATACAGCAAGACCTATAGGACTAAATATTCACCATAATGTAGGCATAGCACCCTTTGTTGTCCCGTTCAATACAAGATAGTTCATGTGCACTATAAGAGCCTTCAAGAGAAATTCCCCCATGTATATAACAGATACTATACTTCTCGCCCATCGGGCGAGTTATTTTTTCTAATTAGAATAAGAACAGAAGAAAACACAATATCAAGACCCTTAATCCTAATTTCTAAATAAAGTGTCTGCTCCACCCTAGGCCTGTACATTTCCCCGAAATCTGTTTGAGCGATTGTCAAATATTTCCATTCGTAAGCACATTCGCCAGCATATTTGCCATAGTATAAGACCAGCATTTGAAGAAAAGAGATTTTGGCGGTAACAAACACGCGCCATTTTAGATCGAACATGTGTGTCATGCAACAATGAACATTGAGATAGACGAAATTGAAACACGCGCTTAAAATACAAATGACCTACATGTACTTCTATCATAGTCGGGTAAAACTATTCACACGAACTTGTTGAACACTAATCTCATGAGTACACTTTAACTCCTACCAACTGTAGTGGTGTAATATTCACTAGAGTGTAAATTGTCTGTATATTTATTTTGTTGCTGCTAAGTTGCTTTTTCTATATAATGTCGTCTGCTAGAGTTGGTCATGGTTAATTGGTATCACTTATCATGAGTAAATTTAAGTAAAGTTTAATAGTCTTTTCCTATTGGTGGCAGTTTGGCTAGTATCTTAGTTACTTTGTTTTATGTTTTCAATAAGAAAGCAGCTAGAGCTTATTAGTTTTGTCTTTGAAAAAGGATAGTGATATTTGATATTTATGGATTTAAATTGTGTATAATCAAAACTCCTAGGAATTAGGGTAAGGTTATTTAATTATAGATGTTATATAGTTGTAAATATTATTAAATTGTAAATATTATTCTGGTCACATCTAAAAGTTGAATCATAAGTAAATCTAAAAGTTCCTGTGTATAGTATTATAACTAAGTGCTATTTTCTAAAAGTTTATCTTAAAATATTCAATAATTACTTTATTTATTTCAGAGTTTTTCTTATATATATATTTATACCTATGCCTAAGTTGGCTTCATTCAAATGTTGTCTCACAGATGTTATTGTTAATAAACTGTATTATAATCCTGTTTTACCATCTTTTAATTGGACCCCGTTTCACAACCATTACTAACATTTACGACCTTTTCCTTCTTTTCTTCGTCGGATTTTTCGGTTTCGTCATTCAGGATTGCTACTAATATCACACAAGGATTAATAAGATTTTGACTAGAGATTTTCACACTCAAATCCCGCTGTGACGAGTCACATGAATGATCAGTTTATATCATAGATGTATATAATCAGTACAAAGGGACACAATCCAAGAATAAATAATAATTTCGTACTTGTGTATACATTTATAGGCCTAACGAAAAGGGTTTAATCTTTTAATGTATATTACATTGTATAAAAATACCACATTTATATGTCAATTAGAATGTTGTAAAAATATGGAAAATCTTCTGATCATCACCAAGTCAAATACGCATTATCATTACCTTGGATTCTACTTATATACAAACACTGGGACATTTTCAGAAGGCGTCGCTTACAGTTGTGTACAAGATCATACTTGGCACCAGGCCCCCAGCCAGACTTGATTGTTCGGAGGGGCAAGTAATATATCCGGAGGGGCAATGATGTATGGTTGTTAAGTTACAGTAATGGATTTGGTCTGTTGTTTCCCTGTAGCTACGAGCCTGCCTGACACTTTCAGATGATCAGTAATTATAAATGATTATAATTATATAATATGACTAATTTGCTATATAATGCTCTTGGTGTGTTGAATAACAGACTGATTTTTTCAATTACAATATCTATTTATTTTATTATTAGCGGTGCATAATATTAACATCATTACACGTTTGTTTCAGCATCAATGTCATTATTTTTCATTCTTCACTACTGCAAAAATAAAATCAGTAATTAGTAAATACGTAACTTTTCACGAGCGCTTGCCTTAAAGGGGCATGTCGCTTATTTTGTAGGTCGAAAAATTATTTTGCATAAATTTATGAAAATTATACTTCAAAATCTAGATAACATGTCCGTTAACATATTTCAAAGTTATAAAAAAATAAATCCAGCCGTCAAATAGCATATTTTAGAAAAATGTTCAGGTAAGGATTTTTTAAGATGTTTTTGATAATAAAAATGTTGCATACTGCCCCTTTAACATACAATTTGTTTCTGTCGAAAGGTCACTTACACGCTATTTAACAACATCCATATCGATTTAACAAATTTAAGTTAAATCTTCAGGCGAAATGTGTGGAATTTGATCTCATTACTGAAGGGTTTTTTTTCCACAATTTTTGTAGATTTTAACGCAATCTTCGTTTTTACGGTTTTTTTAATGAGTGTGAATAGAAGAAAGGATAACAAGACTCAAGTCTGGTTTCAAAAGTGAGGCTGTTTTTCTCTATGATAAACGTAGATGCACACCGTGAGTTTTTGGAGGCAGTGAAGTCTTTTTAGCCTGCAGCAGGTTGCTTTATCATGCGCAACGTGAATGTATCGTCGGTTATAATCCCTGGCTAACGCTTAGCATACTTACTTCATTTACAAAACACAACAGACACTATCGCCAGAGCAAAGCAAATTGACTTGGATCCCTTCAACGCACCCAGTGTTGCACGATCTACGTGCATCGTCACTAGAAAGACATAGTGCTCTATCTAAAATAAAGAAATACATATTTAGGTTACTGAGGCGTAAAATACAGCGGCCATTAGTCTGGCCCTGAAAGTCACCTTCACAAGTAGAACCAGTAAAATTAGCTGTACAAACACATCCCACACTAGGCAGATCGATTCCACCACTTTTACAAGGATTCACCTTTTCTAGAACATGAAGGTTTAAGTTTTTTTTAAATATCTGTAGGTATATATGAAAAGCTAGTCTTGGGTCTCCATGGCTCTTAGCCTAGTTTTCACACAAATTTCCAAGCATAGGTCTGAGAAACTTCGTTCATTGATCGGAAAAAATCGAGAATGACATTGGTACCATGCATCACTAAACATAAAGCACTGACCTTCACAAGTAGAACCTATATAATCATTTGTACAATCACATATTCCATCAGACAGTGTCCCACCATTTTTACAAGGGTTTGCTGTTTCTAAAACAACAAATACATTACAACTTAAAACATACATCATACATATACATTATACATCTATTGAGATAGTGATACATACCTTCTAGACATTATACATCTATTGAGATAGTGATACATACCTTCTGGACATTATACATCTATTGAGATAGAGATACATACCTTCTAGACATTATACATCTATTGAGATAGTGATACATACCTTCTAGACATTATACATCTATTGAGATAGAGATATATACCTTCTAGACATTATACATCTATTGAAATAGTGATACATACCTTCTGGACATTATATATCTATTGAAATAGTGATACATACCTTCTAGACATTATACATCTATTGAGATAGAGATACATACCTTCTAGACATTATAAATCTATTGAAATAAAGATACATACCTTCTAAATATTATACATCTATTGAGATAGTGATACATACCTTCTAGACATTATACATCTATTGAGATAGTGATACATACCTTCTAGACATTATACATCTATTGAGATAGTGATACATACCTTCTAGACATAATATATCTATTGAGATAGTGATACATACCTTCTAAACATTATACATCTATTGAGATAGTGATACATATCTTCTATACATTATACATCTATTGAGATAGTGATACATACCTTCTAAATATTATACATCCATTGAGATAGTGATACATACCTTCTAAATATTATACATCTATTGAGATAGTGATACATATCTTCTAGACATTATACATCTATTGAGATAGTGATACATACCTTCTAAATATTATACATCTATTGAGATAGAGATACATACCTTCTAGACATTATACATCTATTGAGATAGTGATACATACCTACTAAATATTATACATCTATTGAGATAGTGATACATATCTTCTAGACATTATACATCTATTGAGATAGTGATACATACCTTCTAAATATTATACATCTATTGAGATAGAGATACATACCTTCTAAATATTATACATCTATTGAGATAGAGATACATACCTTCTAGACATTATACATCTATTGAGATAGAGATACATACCTTCTAAACATTATACATCTATTGAGATAGAGATACATACTTTCTGGACATTATACATCTATTGAGATAGAGATACGTACCTTCTAGACATTATACATCTATTGAGATAGAGATACATACCTTCTAAACATTATACATTTATTGAGATAGTGATACATACCTTCTAAACATTATACATCTATTGAGATAGTGATACATACTTTCTGGACATTATACATCTATTGAAATAGAGATACATACCTTCTAAACATTATACATCTATTGAGATAGTGATACATACTTTCTGGACATTATACATCTATTGAGATAGTGATACATGCCTTCTATACATTATACATCTATTGAGATAGTGATACATACTTTCTGGACATTATACATCTATTGAGATAGAGATACATACCTTCTAAACATTATACATCTATTGAGATAGAGATACATACCTTCTAGACATTATACATCTATTGAGATAGAGATACATAAGTTCTGGACATTATACATCTATTGAGATAGTGATACATACTTTCTGGACATTATACATCTATTGAAATAGAGATACATACCTTCTAAACATTATACATCTATTGAGATAGAGATACATACCTTCTAGACATTATACATCTATTGAAATAGAGATACATACCTTCTGGACATTATACATCTATTGAAATAGAGATACATACCTTCTAGACATTATACATATATTGAAATAGAGATACATACCTTCTAGACATTATACATATATTGAAATAGAGATACATATCTTCTAGACATTATACATCTATTGAAATAGAGATACATATCTTCTAGACATTATACATCTATTGAAATAGAGATACATACCTTCTAGACATTATACATCTATTGAAATAGAGATACATACCTTCTAGACATTATACATCTATTGAAATAGAGATACATACCTTCTAGACATTATACATCTATTGAAATAGAGATACATACCTTCTAAACATTATACATCTATTGAGATAGTGATACATACCTTCTAAACATTATACATCTATTGAGATAGTGATACATACCTTCTAGACATTATACATCTATTGAGATAGAGATACATAACTTCTAGACATTATACATCTATTGAGATAGTGATACATACCTTCTAGACATTATACATCTATTGAGATAGAGATACATACCTTCTAGACATTATACATCTATTGAGATAGAGATACATACCTTTTGGACATAATGTTCCTTGTAAGGTAGAAAGAATGTCATTACTCAGACATTTTTAAGTGAGGGTTGATAATTTGTATATCTATAACTACTGGAACCTTGGAGCAAAGCGATAAGCACAAATATCAACACCATCGACGTATAAACTTTGAGAGAACTCATTTTTTCAGATTTTTTTAATTGAAGTGACACAAGATTGCCATTTAACAGTGTTATTGAGTTCTGCACCTGCATAACAGACATAAAAATAAGTCTTTCCCATTTTTCCATAAAAATGTCGACCATAAATTTTCAAAGTAAAGGGCAATTAGTGTAAACATTTTATTCTGAGGTCTATGACTGTTTAGTTTTTTATTCTCAGAATTGAAAAATGGTTAAAGAGGTTTTCTAAATTTTGTTTGTGTATCAAGGACACTGATAGTATCAATTTGCATCAATCCAATTTTCAATCAGATGTCTGTGTTTCCTGCAATTGCAAACTAGATGAACTCACTATTCGCGAAGGGACTTGCGTGATGCAAGCATACTTGGCGTTTAGTGACGTTATCGAAGACTTCTTTCTTTATAGAATTGCAGGAACCACAGACTTACGAATGAAAATTGGAATGGTGAAAGTTGATGCTATCGGTGTTCCCGATGCACATCAAAAATTTAAAAAAAAATCTTTACAATTCCTTTAAGCGTTTTCCAATAATTATGTTGTTTTAAGGATGGTTATTTAGTTTAATGGATTAATCGGATTATAGAGGGATTCAATTGTATAGTACTTGGTAGGTCCAAAGATGAATATATCCTATTATTGGACATGTTAGAAAATGTGTATGCTAAGAGGTAATATTCCTTTAAAGTGAATTTGAATATAAGCTTTAAAACAGTACGGTCATAATGATAGTCTGAGAATAACTTTGTAAATAGCTATACAGCTAACACTGAATAGAGAAATTTTAACTTATATAAATGTTAAAAGTGTTAAAATTTTGACTGGAAATTGTCCTCTGTAAAAGAAAATTTCAGTTATACTGCGCTAACGTTTATGTTTCCATTTACGCATATTCATTTGATACACGTGAAAATATTCTAAAATATACATTGCAGAAAATTGAAAATGGGACTAATTTCGATTGGGACAAAGAACCTGGTGATGTTTTATTGTTTAAGAGATTGTAAAAAGGATTTCTAAAAATTGTGTATCGGGGACACTGATAGCATCAATTTGCATCATTCTAATATTCAATCAGATGTCAGTGGTTGCTGCAAAACCATTAAGTGGAAAGTGTTTTATGACGTCACTAATCGAGAAGGGCCTTATGTGATACAAGCATACTTGGTGAGTGCGTGGATCCCACCCTCTGTCCACCAAATTCAGAGAGCAATATTGCTTATATTAAATATATTCCGATTTTTTTAAAAAGTTTTGATAGGGTTCATCTTTGGGTGATCTTTGGTTATAACCAATTTCGCCAAGTTTCATCTAGAATTGTGCCTTTACGATATTTTTTTAAAAGAATTATGCGATTTTCGTACATTCTTAGTACTTCTATACTGTATACATATATTCAAGACTCAAAATCAACCCCCGAAAAATGTGAATCTATCCTTTTAATCAGTCCTGCTGACCGAGATTAATTTTTCCTACACGGAAAGCACCATCGTAATGTTATATATGAATTTTATATTCAGGACCGCTAGAGGCAACTGTCTTCTCCAAATAAAATCAAAACGTAAAACGTTTAAGTTTTTTATTTTGTAATTTTTAATAAATTGAAATAAAGATGTTTTTTTTATGATTAGTATCAATATTATAGTCAGTTAAAAGCTAGCGTCTGACATCTGGATTTTCTTTACACCTGCAACATTACAGAGAACTGGTACAGATTACAGATTCCTGTTGCACTTCGCATAACGATGTAACAAAAGACTTTAATGACAAATCTGGGTTTTTTCATTTCTAAATTTTACTGTTGTACATTTTGGGGAATTTTCAACATTTTCTGTTCTGATACGACACAATGGAATATGATCTTTGACCATATACATTAGTAAGGGAATGAAAACTTTACACCAAAATCTACAAAACAGTGTCCCTTAAAGTGATACTACGTAGAATTAACATAAAATTTAAGAATATTAATCGTGGCGAATAAGAACCAGTACCAATACCTGGTGTCATAAATAACATAACAGGATCCTTATATAATCCGATAAATCCAAAATACTTAGTAATTATCCATGAATATACAATTAACTATTGAAAAATGCTTAATATCAAGATTTAGCGTTTTTCAATAATTACTTATTTTATGAATTTTTCAATTTTCCAGATTTTACAGGGATTCTGTTGTAACTTTATGACACCAGGTAAGTTCACTGATGAATATATACTCATATTGACATTTCCAGAACTTAAATTTTATGTTCATTCTAAGACGTAATATCACTTTAATCACGTATCTAAAAGTTAAAATAAAGAAAAAATCCAGGGGTTGAGTTTTTAGCGCAAAAAAATATTTGAAAAGTTTACGTAGTGTCCTTTAGAAGCTGTTAAAAAACTATTGTACGAAATAAAATATACGTCTAATTGCAGAGAAATATGTCTCTTACTTATTCTGAAGGTTTTAACTAATATTGAGTCAAACACCAAAACTAGGTCAAACTGCTTAATTAACAATTAGTAATATCCGTTTTTAATAAACCCTTTTAAAGAAAATTAAAGAAGGTACATAGATGAAAAGCTTCTTTGAAAATATTTTTAGGTATAATTTACTAAGTTTTTGATACCGAAAATTTGGTATTCTTCCCCTTTAAACATCGCAAGATTGTTTATGTGAGGACGTTTCTTTGGTTAAGACTTTGACACTGCTATTAGAATATAGATCATGCACTTAAAAAAAACTTCACAGCTGTGATTTTTATTTAAAGACTTGTATTACATTAATAATTTTTTTTATAATATTTTTATATATCGAGTTCAGAGTCCAATTTGTTTTAAAGGCGAAAACAAATAATAATCCTGATAACCTTTGTACTACTATGGAAACCCAGTGACATTCCGTTAGTTACTTGTACCAGTATTTTACAGCCCGTAGCCAGACTTGATTTTTCGGAGGGGCGATGTTTACGATCACCTTACTCTGGCAAGCAGGTCAACATCATACCATATCTACGACAAGCCGGGTGGAGACCATATTCCACTCGATGACAAGCCGGATACAAATCATATCCCGCTCTATTACAAGCAGGATACAAATCATATCCCACTCTATCACAAGCAGGATACAAATCATATCCCACTCTATTACAAGCAGGATACAAATCATATCCCACTCTATTACAAGCCGGATACAAATCATATCCCGCTCTATTACATGCAGGATACAAATCATATCCCACTCTATGACAAGCAGGATACAAATCATATCCCACTCTATTACAAGCAGGATACAAATCATATCCCACTCTATTACAAGCAGGATACAAATCATATCCCGCTCTATTACAAGCAGGATACAAATCATATCCCACTCTATTACAAGCAGGATACAAATCATATCCCACTCTATGGCAAGCAGGATACAAATCATATCCCACTCTATTACAAGCAGGATAAAAATCATATCCCACTCTATTACAAGCAGGATACAAATCATATCCCACTCTATTACAAGCAGGATACAAATCATATCCCACTCTATTACAAGCAGGATACAAATCATATCCCACTCTATGACAAGCAGGATACAAATCATATCCCACTCTATTACAAGCAGGATACAAATCATATCCCACTCTATTACAAGCAGGATACAAATCATATCCCACTCTATTACAAGCAGGATACAAATCATATCCCACTCTATTACAAGCAGGATACAAATCATATCCCACTCTATGACAAGCAGGATACAAATCATATCCCACTCTATTACAAGCAGGATACAAATCATATCCCACTCTATGACAAGCAGGATACAAATCATATCCCACTCTATTACAAGCAGGATACAAATCATATCCCACTCTATTACAAGCAGGATACAAATCATATCCCACTCTATTACAAGCAGGATACAAATCATATCCCACTCTATTACAAGCAGGATACAAATCATATCCCACTCTATGACAAGCAAGATACAAATCATATCCCACTCTATGACAAGCCACACATGCCGCCCGATGAAGATCATATCCTTCTGTTGGACAAAACGGGTAAAAAACGTAACCCACTTAATGACGAATGAAGATAATATTCTTGTCCATTACGCGACGGGTGATAATCATATTAAATTATTATTATAAGGGCCAGAAATTTGCTTATATCGTCCAAAATAGGCTATGCAAGCTACCTACCTATTTGAACTTTACTGCTGTGACATTACTATAAATCTTTGAATGGAAGGGCCGAGTGGCCCCCCCACCCACCCCTTTCATACATACACACCCCCGTTCAAACGCCACTGATGTATTGGTCATAAGATCTAAAAATACAAACCGAGTGAACATTATATCTAAAAATACAAACCGAGTGAACATTATATCATAATCTGGGAGACTGGGAGAAGATAATATATTGAAAGCAGAAGCATGACATTAAAGGATCCAACTGTGACTTTAAAACGATGATTTATTTTAATCCTGACCTAAATTCTTATCAAGATAATATTGTCAAGAACAAATAGAAAAACGTTTTCTTGATAACCAACAGTGTAGTTTGACATTCAGACATTGAACAGGTAACTATACATTTTATATTCAAGTCGCAAATAGATTGTATTTACCAATTTCTTTACAATGATAAATTGGTATTCGATGAAAATGTTCACATCAGGATCAGCTTCAGTAAAAAGAAGCATGTATGACTCAATGAAATTCGCAACCTTATTGTAGTATACTGGCGGTGTAAATCCGGTAGTAAATGTTGAGGACAAATGTTTTTTGAGAGCCCGGTATCCCAGAATTTTTTCTAATGAAAAAGAGTGGAAATTTCAGGATGTTTTTCTCACGTTAAATCTTATTTCTTCTTGTGCAGCAATTGGCCACGTAGGACCCGAATCCAAACTTGCTTAACTGAAAGTACACGAGCAAAATTTTTCTTGTTGGAAGGTTGGTTAAGGGGACTAAACCCCACCAAAGGCAAGGAAATTCTGACTTTGAAATGGTACATTCTGAAGTACATGTATATCTGAATAAACAAATGTTATATTTTTGGGCAGCGACGGACAAACCTAGGGCAGACAAGAAGGTGGTGTTTTGGGGTGGTGCTCTAAAAATAATTATATTTTGAAAGAAAACCCATCGAAAATATCGGGCAACCATCCAAAAACAAAGTAAAAAAGTAACAAAGAAAATAAATAATATATGCTTCGCCCGACATCTCAACCCTTCAAAGGTTTAGGACGGACCAACCCTTAATCATTTTTACCAGAGAGGAGTCGAGGGAATCGATCCCCATAGAGCGGACACCCATGGTGATGAGGTCTTAATTGGAGTGGAGTTTCCCTTATTGTTTTTAAGATTTTAAGAATCATAATATAAAAGAGCTACTATACCTGTTTCTTTTTTCTTTTCTTTTTTATTTCAGATAAAATGAAAGTTATCGTTGTATTAGTTTGGTTTGTATTATTATTTTTCTTTGCTCTATCATATAAAGATGACCTGACATTGGCAAGCAAGATAACATAAGCTCACACTGCAGTGATGAATTAGAAATTTGTCACAGCGAAAACATAAAAAAAAGTTCAATCCACCGTTTAAAATAATGTTATATCTATGATATGATGTCAATCCAGAGCGCATCTATAAAATGCCTTACAGGCGGCAAAAATGAGAGACGAGGCCCGAAAGGCTAAACTAGTTTGAAGCTTGGTGTCTGGGAGCTGCCAGAGTCCCCCAGAGAAGCCAACAGATTTCAGGTGGCCTGGGATGAATTTAGAGGGCTTAATATTCGCTCCAAAAAAATGTCCAAAAAAAAAACGCCACTATAATGTTCACTACAGCTTGTTGCCATTGGTCTGGTGTAATTCTGAACCACTGAAAGCGGCTCAGTTATTTGATAAAGTGGATATAGATAAGAATGATCTTTTAGATAGGAAAGAACTCGATTCTATCTTCTTGTTATTTGACGTAGATGGTGAGTACCCATATTATTTCTCACTAATGACAGCCGTATTATAGAAAAATAACCCCGTGCCAAAACAAGTTTCGGTCGTAAAATGGCTATGAACACATATTTCTCGCCCATTTGTCAGTTTTAAAAGTCGTGTTAACAAAATCAAACAAGATACTGTCAATACGACGTTTCAAAAAGATTAACTGCATTGTACTGTCAATACGACGTCGTACAAAACCAAGATCAAACGCGCTGTTATTGCCAATACGACGTCGTACAAAACAAAGATCAAACGCGTTGTTGTTGCCAATGCGACGTCGTACAAAGTCAAGATCAAACGCGCTGTAATGTCCATAGGCGTCTCACCGAGATCAAACGCGTTGTAATACTGTAAATACGAAGTTGTACCAAAATCAAACGCGTTGTACTGTCAATACGACGTTTCACCAAAATCAAACACATTGTACTTCCAATCGATATTTCACCAAAATCAAACACATTGTACTGTCTCACCAGGATCAAACGCGTTGTACGGTCTCGCTAATATCAAACACACTGAACTGTCAGTACGATATCTCAGCAAAATCAACTGCGTTTTGCTGACAATACGTCTCGCCAAGATCAAACTACCGCCCTCGTTCTTGACTAGAAATTTTACTACGTTAACATTTTCCATGTATAATATAACTTCCTCACATTATGTTTGAAAAGGATAGCAGAAAGGGTCAATTGACAACGATGGTGTAGGGGGAAGGAGAAATTATTACACATGTCACACTTTATGATTTTTTTTTCTAACCCTGTCCCTGGATATTGTACAACCAACAAGGTTTCATGTGATTTTCGCACCTGCCACTTAAAACCTAAAACAGAATGGAGTAAAAAATTGCCAACGCAAACTTAATATTGGCCATGTGTATAAACCATCAAGATTAAAGTTAACAATTTCGGTCAAATTTCGTGTGTTTTTTTTTCAGGGGATAAACAAGTGTCTAAAGCTGAATTCCAGAATGATTGGGTGAATAAATTCTCCCTGGGTAATATTAAAGAAGCTGATGCCTTATTTGCACGAGCAGATCAAACCCATGATGGAGTTATTGCCGCCAATGATATAGATGCCATCTTCACTTTCTTTGATGTTAACGGTATGTATCTTTGAAACCAGTCAATAGTGTGGGCTTCAGTCACGATTCTAACGATATGTCAGGCTGGAGCAATACCAATCAAAATACCAAGCTTAGATCCCATGCTTAAAGTGATACTACGTCATAGAAAGTCATAGTTAATTGTATTTTTATTAAGTTTTTTGGATTTATCGGATTATATAAGGATCCTGTTATGTTATTTATGACACCAGGTATATCTACTGATGAATATATGCTCTTTTTGGCCAAGTTTAAAACTTTTAAATTTATGTTTATTCTAAGACGTAGTATCCCATCCGTTTGACCAATCATACTTTAGTCTCAGAAGCAGTCATTTATTAGCTAAGCCAATCAGTAATATTGTTAACAGTTAATTGTCCAAATTTGAACTTTCAAATCCATGTGTATCTAGAATTTGCATTTGTCATTTGTAATAACTTGACATTGTGAAGATGGTCCTTCTGAAGAAGAAATTATTTAAGATCAAACTTAACCCACGAAAATGACCTTTAAATTAGCCAGTTATATATTAACAAAGGTTTGTTTATCTAAACAAAAATACGTATACGATCAAGGGTAAGAATAGAAATTCCGATTTCCATTCCATTTAACAACACTAATCTATATTTCAGGAAACAGCAATGTCGATCTGAATGAATTTTTAACTCAATGGGGTCAAGTAACATTAATCCCAGTAAACCCAATCGACACCCATGTTGGTTGAAGCAGACGTTTGCAACATGAATTGATGATCTGATAGATCTTAAAAAAATAAAAAAAAAAATATAATTTTAAAGTTTTTTTTATCTACCTAGTTACCGTCCGTCTACATTTACTTAATGATGGGTTTCCTTATTTTTCAGTGTCAAATTAAGCAAACTATTTGATTAATTTGTGTTTCTAATGAATAATCACGAGTTCTTTTAGCAAATAATTAAGAGCTTTAACCAATCATAAATGTTCATGTGTGTACAGTCTGGATAAACAAAAAAAAGACATTTTGACTTTTCTTGATCGGTCACTCCTTCGAATTCTGCTGGTAATTCTCTTCTAATTTAGTTAATAATTAATTAATGGACATGTGAGACAAACTGGTATTTTTTTTTTACTTCTACTTTCTATTCAAATAAGTATTGGCATTTTCATTTTCATAAACACATTCGATTTCTTCTTATAGGCACCTGATATCACACCTTGTTTTAGCAGTTCAAAAGTAATTGTTCGTGCATGGTCTTATTACTATTCCTAAAATAAGGGAGGTACACAGGGGGTGGGATGAGGGTTGTCTGAATGTGTAACATTTTAACGAGGCCAAAATTGGTGTGCAGTAATGTCGAAAGAAAAGAGTATTAGGGTTGGGGTCGACTCAGATTCTAGATTTTCATTTTTGGTCCGTCAAATATAAAATATACAAGATAGCTAGATAAACATACACCCACACAGCAAATTTTTTCCTTTTTTGAAATTCAATAATTGAATAAGTTCATTGCAATAAATCAGAAACGTTTCCACGTCGATGTATAAAAATTAAATCTTAAACAACAGTATCTTTTCAAACAAAAACATGAAAGAGGTTTTGAATTAAATAAAATGACTGATACATTAAGCAAACTCTTTAGTAACTCTTACAAATATACACAAAATTTGTCTTTAAATTTGTGTTCAATTTACATTGATTTATGGTGTAGCCCAAGGTTTGTCAAGTAAATAAACCACTTTCATTGTTTGTACAAAAGCGAAACGGACCTTAGCGGAGCCCTTGCACGCACACTCCCTACTAAAAGGTTACTTAGAACAATAATGTGTTGTATTTTTTGTTGTTGTTGTATATATATTGAATCTGTTACTAATCTTACATAGGACAGACATCAGTAAGGAAAATGGATCGTTCCCGCGCTTCCAGACCGTATTAATAAATGTGATGCCACATGCTCGTTGCTATGCTCATGCTCATACGATGTTGACCGTGAAAAGTAGGCTACTTGTTGTAGTTGGTACGCGCTGAATCAAGAAGTCGCAATTCTTTATTTCCTCCACTCTCCGTACACGAGTACTAATGTGGCGAAAAATCTTTTTTTGCATTCCATCGAGCGCCATTTTGCATGCGCTCATAGCGCGCCGCCAGTTGATAATCCCAGTTTCCCTTCAGATTTCAGGTTTAAATCACTACATAAAACTGATACTTAATGGGTTGTAAAAGGATTTTTAATTTTATTTTATGTGAATCGGGAACAATTTGCATCATTCCAATTTTCAATCAGACATCCTTATGTGATAAAGCATATTTTCTGTTGAATTGCAGGAACTACGGACATACTCTTTTGTACAAGTATCTCCTGGGGTAGGGGCCTAGCAGTAACACCATGGGGACATTTGGCCCAACCTTCACCGATGTTCATTAGTTTCAGACAGTAAAACATTGACTCGGCCATTAAAGGCTGACTTATTGACATGTAAGGGCAGGCAACTTTGTCTGAAGATTGATTTGGATTGGCTAGATTAGCGTAGTGATTTGGACGTGGTCAAAGAAAATTCGCAAGACAAAATAGTTTTCTTTTCAATTTTTTTTTCTCAAATAACAATATTCTATGAAAAATCATTGGTTGTTTAATTACGGTATATATAAAAGTATTCAGTAACCAATTAATAAATATAGATCACAAACTAGATGACATACTTTGTTATTGTAGCTCTGACATATTTCATTTACTAAAAATAGACATTGCGTCATATGAACGGAAATAGGCCCAGATGGAACTATTTTTTCCAACATGGCGATCTCCGATTAACATACGAGGCTAAAAAGTAGCATTCCAGTCCAGTAGCCAATTCCCTTTGAATAACTTCTGACAACAGACCAATTCCACTACTGCAACCAAACACCGTACCCCCTCCAGCTATGTCACTTGCCTCTCCGAAATTTAAGTCTGTCAACGTCTCTGCAGCATTCTAGTACCAAGTTGATAAGAGTGATCATGGGTCGTACCAGAGGGGATTGATAATATCGGCAGTCTTTTTAATACCTGACTACCGAAGTTACTGTGCAAACAATACCCAACTTTTGTTCAGTGTCATATTCCTATCATTAGTTACTCATGGTAATAGTGTCACAATCTTCTAGCTAATTGGACTGTCACTGTAATTTGGACACAATATTTCTATTTCGTATGCTCTGGTACTTCAAATGTTGAGAGATTCATTCATTTTAACTCAACTTTACAGATGAGAGAGTGGGTTCTGCTCTTAAATCTCATGAATCTCATGAATGGTCCTATCTAGAAATGAATACTTTGCAATTTGAGAAAGTTCAGGATCATTACTGGTCAGATAAAATGAATTCAAGGGTCAAACGAAATACCAGTTGTAACTTGATCCACAATACCATTTGCAGCTGAAGATGCAGCTGTTATCTACTCCTTCAGGCCCTTGTCAGAACATGTTTCATATAATTGCATCTTCCTATCACCCAAATGAATGTCTTTCAAGATCTTACTATGACTGCTTTATTTCTTCTTTCCACCACTCTGTAATCTATGATATTTCTGTACCAGTTTGTTTATCTGATGTCTTCCGTAATGCATATACCACCTGAAAAAACAAGTTGGAAGTTAGTCAAATCACTCTGGACTTCAAAATGTGTTCCTTTGCTAGCACTCGAAGGCCAAAATAACAATGTCTGTTTCAAAAAATATAAAGATTGGAAAGAGTTTTTGTAATTGTTGTAAATTGGATAAGAAGGCTCAAATTTCAACATTAAAGGGAATGGTTGGCCATTTTGGGTGGTTGATTTTAGTCTTGAATTTCTTCTTCTATTTCTATATATATCTTTATATGGCAGTGTCTCACGAAAAGATAAGTCATCTTTCTAACTTTCAAACATGGATAATTCTTAACACATAGATTTGAAGGCTCAAATTTCGATGATGAGATGTGAACACTATTACTGATTGGCTTAGCTAAAAAATTCCCATTTCTGAAACTAAGCTATGATTGTTCAAACGAATGGTGAACACTTTAAGCTGTGAACACTATTACTGATTGGCATAGGTACTAGGGTACAATTAATCAAATGACTGTTTAGATAGTGAACATGCCCCTCTAATACTTACAAACCAAACAATACTCCTCCTAAATGTCCTGCATGATCTAACATATTCCATCGGAAAATAATACCACATACATCTAACAGAATTATTCCTTTTAAACCCTACAAGATAAAGAATTATAGGTGCTGTGAACAAATTAAGCAAAAAGTGAATTATAAGGGACGAAGATTTTGGGCAATGGAGTTGCTCAGCCAATTAGACGCTTATTGATTTAGGTATCTTCACAACTTGAGATCTTGTACATGATCACAGCAACATTATCCGTCCATCTTTTACACATGTACGTATATATTCTAACAATTTGTGCATCGATAAAAGTCTTTAACACTTAAATACAAAGGAATTTGATTTTTTGCGGAATATACATTGTATCTATGATAAAAAGGTCCCATGTTGCTTTGATGTAATGGAGAATTAATAGAGTATATCATAATAATTAAGGACCACGGCTCCACACCAGCAAGGTCAAGCCAGATTTTCAAGGAAACTTTTCAAAAGGCTCTTGGATACTATTTGCAGCTTTTGCCATCATTTTGCCTAAGTATTTCTAACCTGGACAAGAAGAAAGGCCAGGATAATCATAGCTTCCTGAAAGAGTAACCATAAATATCTATAGAGTACTTACAGTTTCAGCTGTGAAATAAAAACCAGTCAAATCACTAATTATAGGAAATCCCAGAGTTGCCTTAGGGAAGGCATAACAAACACAGGCAATACAGGTTAATATAGCACCAGACTGAAGTAGAAAAAAAGATAGCTTGCCAGGTGAAGTAACGTTCACCCACGAGAGCAGATAATATATCAATAGCTGTAGATTTCATCAATCTTACGACCTTATTCGTAAAAATTAAATCATTAATTTAAATAAGCCAAGGGAAAACACTCAAAAAACAGTTCATTGCAAATTTGATCCCCCTTCCCCCCACCTCCCTTTTATAAAAATCAACAATAAAACCTAAGCATGTTTTGTCCAGATAAGATAAAAGCTGTACTTTCAATCTCATTCACAAGCAAATGAGGACTGACCAAAGAACAGATGCGATGATAACAATATAATAAGAGTGATACAAAAAGAATTTTGACTTACAGCTCCTACTGAGGGTATAGCTGAAAATCGAACTGCCTTTAACATTAAACTTGTCAATGATGAAACTATAGCTATAAAATATAACACATTCTGTACATTTCAATTCTATTTTTTCCATTGAAATTCACTCACTGTTTCTGTCCAAGAGCTTTCTTTATGTTTTAATATCAGCAATTAATAAAGATTATATTTACACATCCTTTTTAGTCACTCTCATCAAAGGTATCTGCACCATCTTTTGTGACCAAATTGTACCTTTGTTTCAGAAACGGGATTTTTTTTTAGGCTAAACTAATCAATAAAAGTGTTCACAGCTCATAATCGAAATTGGGGTCTTCAAATCTATGCGTGTCCAGAATTATCTGCGTTTGAGAATAAAAAAAATAAGTTGTCTTTTCTTGAGACATTGCCATATATAGAAAAGACATTTATAGAAATAGGAAAAGAAATTCCAAGTTTGAGGTATTTTTGAAGGAATAATACTCACCACCATTGATGTATAACCATGAAAAAACTTCCGTCTGTCTTACAGTGTTAAATAGAGGACCAGAGAACGTCCAGAAAACATACATATTCATTAATAAATGAATACCATTACTATGACTAAATGATGATAGTAACATAGATATCACAGGCTGACCTAAAACATATATAATCATATTACTATCATATACTTTTATATAACTATCATATTACTGTCATATTACTATCATATTACTGTCATATTTCTATCATATTACTATAACATACTGTCATATACTATCATATTACTGTCATATTACTATAACATACTGTCATATACTATCATATTACTGTCATATTACTATCATATTACTATAACATACTGTCATATACTATCATATTACTGTCATATTACTATAACATACTGTCATATTACTATCATATTACTATCATATTACTATAACATACTGTCATATACTATCATATTACTGTCATATTACTATAACATACTGTCATATTACTATCATATTACTATCATATTACTATAACATACTGTCATATTACTGTCATATTACTATAACATACTGTCATATTACTATCATATTACTGTCATATTACTATCATATTACTATAACATACTGTCATATACTATCATATTACTTTCATATTACTATAACATACTGTCATATTACTTTCATATTACTATAACATACTGTCATATACTTTCATATTACTATCATATACTTTTATATAACAATCATATTACTTTCATATTTCTATCATATTACTATAACATACTGTCATATACTATCATATTACTATCATATTACTGTCATATACTATCATATACTATCATATTACTATAACATACTGTCATATACTTTCATATTACTATCATATACTTTTATATAACAATCATATTACTTTCATATTTCTATCATATTACTATAACATACTGTCATATACTATCATATTACTGTCATATACTATCATATACTATCATATTACTATGACATACTGTCATATACTATCATATTACTATAACATACTGTCATATTACTATCATATTAATATCATATTACTATAACATACTGTCATATACTATCATATTACTGTCATATTACTATAACATACTGTCATATTACTATCATATTACTATAACATACTGTCATATTACTGTCATATTACTATAACATACTGTCATATTACTATCATATTACTATAACATACTGTCATATTACTATCATATTACTGTCATATTACTATCATATTACTATCATATTACTTTCATATTACTATAACATACTTTCATATTACTATCATATACTTTTATATAACAATCATATTACTTTCATATTACTATCATATTACTGTCATATTACTATAACATACTGTTATATACTATCATATTACTATCATATTATTTTCATATTACTATAACTTACTGTCATATACTATCATATACTTTCATATTACTATAACATACTGTCATATACTATCATATTACTGTCATATTACTATCATATTACTATAACTTACTGTCATATACTATCATATACTTTCATATTACTATCATATTACTGTCATATTACTGTCATATACTATCATATTACTTTCATATTACTATAACATTCTGTCATATACTATCATATTACTTTCATATTACTATAACATACTGTCATATACTATCATATTACTATAACATACTGTCATATACTATCATATACTTTCATTACTATCATATACTTTTATATAACAATCATATTACTTTCATATTACTATCATATTACTGTCATATTACTGTAACATAATGTCATATACTATCATAATACTGTCATATTACTATAACATACTGTCATATTACTATCATATTACTGTCATATTACTTTCATATTACTATAACATTCTGTCATATACTTTCATATTACTATCATTTTACTTCCATTTTCAAATCGGACTTTCCAAAAATTTAAGAAGACAATTATAATGTAATACTCGGACTGAACTTATATCTTTCAGTCTTACTTTTGCAGAATCAGCTCCTGGAACTGTTTCAATCAACTCTTCAAATGCAAATTAAAATGTGCATCTTTCACTCAAGTTTCTCCTCAACCAATCCAATGAAGTCTTTGAATGGCATTTAGCAATTGTGAGTACGATATATAGACACAGGAAAAACTTTTACCAGATTTTATTGTTCCATAAAGCTGTGTCTATATAACCAATCCAATGGTTGAAAGATCAGGTTGTTATTTCAGTCGCTATCAAGAAGGTATCACTTACCATTGGCACAAGTAAAATATTTGGACATAAAGGAATGAAGTTGTGGTACTCTCCATAATATAAGCACAGCGCAATTCATACCAATAATTCCTATTACTACTCTCAGGAACTGTAAATATTCTTCCTGAAATACAAAATTAAAACAGTTATTAATCAAATTATTCTTTTCTTGAGGCTCAGCCATATACATAAAAAGAAAGGCATCAGAAATAGAGAATGAAATTTCTAGTTGTTTGAGGTATATTTGAAGGGATTTTACAATTTCCATGTAGTTCTAGTACTTCTGAAGACTATTTAACTAATATATTCAAGATCAAAATCAACCTTCCAAAAAGTTGAATCATAGCCTTTAAATGGAGAGTATGTGCAAAATTGGCAAAATCCATTCTCCCACTGATAAACTTTTTTTTGATAATATTGTGTAGTAAGTTTTTTTTTATTATTACTGTGAGTGAGGCTCTAGTTATTTATTTAATGTCAAAGTACCCATCACGTATCTTTCATCTTATATCAATATAGTAGTAACCTTTCTCACCAAATTTCCTTTCAGCATATACCTTATAAACCTCTAGTGATGTCATCCCACTGTTATGGCAGGATTTTATCTCAAATTCATTTCATTTAAAAATCAGGGTAGTTTGACTCCAGACTCCAGACTCCAGCCTATAGTCTCAATGGTTGCCGGCTGAATTGACCATGTTTATAGATACAAGTTGCACCCCTTTGCCCGAAACATCTTTTCCCCAGAATGATTTGGATCTATAAACAACAGAGATTCCTTGGTTAACTCTAGTTGACACTATCAGGTGCAAGTGTAACAGCGATGTGTTTTGTCATTTTGTATTAGTATTGGGGATAATAGGCCTAGCCCGTGGTCTACATCATTTCTAACTTTCTATGACCCTACATGGCAACTATTAAGTAAGTGGCGATACATATCGCGATACAATGGCCAGGATACAATAAGTAAATTGTGATACACTTTTTATGGAATGAGAGGTATCGTTAAGTATTGTTACATGACCTTCCGATACACAGATACATTGTGCCAGCACTATCTGACTATAGCTAGATATAATTCTGAATGAAGCATAAAGCATAGTAATTCATATCAGTAATTCAGATGAGAAATCAGACTCACCCTGTGTGTTTTGAAATAATATTCTGGATTTCTGGTTTTTTCATGAAGAATAAACAGCAGTGATGCAAAACTTGTAGAACCAACCTGGAATATTGAAGAAATGACATAAGCTTAATGTACAGTTTTCAATGTAGACATTAAGCTATTTTTATGAGTAATTTTTTTTTTACTCTTAAAATACTAGAAATACAGTATTTCCAAGCCAGTATTAAATCTGTTTAAAGTGAATTCCTATATTTCACCAGGGGTTCATACAGCACTTTGCCTCAAAAATTCAAAGACTTTTCAAGGACTCTGGGCTTTGAAATTCAGGGACTTTTCAAGGATATTAGTCTGACAGAATACACATGTACCTTACATCTTAACTGTGAAATCAATAAAGATAGTTAATATTTGTCAATGGGGTTAATGATAAAAATATACACAATTTGACTCAACTCAAAATTCAAGGACTTTTCAAGAGAAAATGGGTTTTTTATGGTGTTTTCAAAGACATTTTTTGAAATCAAGGTTTTTCAAGGCAACGGACGGAATTCAAGGGTTTTTCAAGGCTGTGCGAACTCTGATGTCTCTTAAGGCAAGTCTGAGAGTTTTCAGGCAAGTCCAAAGTCAGAATATCTTTCTGTGCAAGTTTTAAATTTATGAGCTACCTCTTAGAATGACCAAATAATGACTTAAAATTTTATGTCTATCCAAGAGGTAGTTGGCTTTTAAGTCAGAATATTTGAATATCTCTGATATCATGCCAGTCTCAAGAAGCCAGGCCCTGTATTCTCGAAACGATCTTAGTGGTAGTATAGGATGTCCTAAGAATCAATGTTAGAAGATAAGAACCTAAGACATCCTAGCGCAAAGATGGTTTTGAGAATTACTTCAATTTCCAAGCAAGTCCTGTGACAGTGTACATCGGTATAATAGTCATCCAGATTTAGGATATATAAAATAATCATCCTACCAGAACCGTAAAACCTAATGGTTTTAATATCTGTGAGAGTAGGCCAGGTTTTCTAGACTCTGATATAATTGTAGGCTGCTTCGATCTGAAATTTCTCACTGGTGCTCGAAAAAACAGTTGATATTTCTTTGGTTTTACTCTTGATAATGTCACAAAATGTTTGGAAGACTGACATTGCCCTTGTGTTTTCGGAATATTTTGGAGCCTAAAAAATACATAATCATGACGTAAAATCTTCTTAACATAACTAAATGAAAAAGAAAAGCAAATAACACAATAATGTCTGATAAAGAGTCATATACCAAAAATAGAATCTGCTTCCCTGAAAACAGGTGTAATTCACAGATCCAGTAAAATTAAATGTCATGTCATTGCTATCAAGTTTAAGGGGCATTCTGTATTATTTTTAGGTCAAAAGATTTTTTTGCTCACATATAAGAAAACTTTATGCCTGAATCTAGAGATTGAGTTCAATCACCTTCCATTTGTTACGATGACGCAAAAACTATTTAAAAGGTTTTACATTAACTTTTTTAGTTTGTTTAGCTTTTTGGTAGGTATCTTATAACTAGGCTAATATTATATACAGATTTAAGCAAAATAAACACCTAATTATACAGAAATATGTCGTGTACCATTTCTAAAATTTTCAACTAAAAATGTTGAGTCTATTCTGTGTATGGTTTCTAAACATTTCAACTAAAAATGTTCAGTCTATATGAGGCCTATCACCTAAACAAGTTTTTAATTAACCCTAACTAATTATATTTGATCAAGATGTAAAAAGCATATTTTAAATAAAGGCCTATTTAATTCAGGATGTTTTTTTGAGAAAGGTAATTTTGCATAATGCCCCTTTAAAAATAAAATTGAAAATCAAAGCAAAGGTTATTTTTGGAAAAAAAAAAATTATTAGATTCCCATAAAGATGCAAATCAAAAGTCAAGATATTGACTGGCCTGAATGACCCATCTTCTCTTCCACATTACAACATTAGTATTAAGTCAAGATGATCAAAGCAGTGAAGAATGCAATTATTTTCGAAGGTTGTAAGTTATGTAAATCCTGAACCTAAACTCTATGACTGCTAAAAATAGAACTTCGTGAATACAGGTAAAGGTTTGCCTAAACAAAATGTCAAGCTACATAGAATATTCATATTAATCTTCTCAAGAGTCACAGGTTTGACTCAAGGGAAATAGATAAATGTCATTACCTGTAAAATGTGAAATCTGCGACTTTGTTCACATTTTGTGGGAGAGAATAACATCTTGTGAGCGCAGCCATCTTGAGAGTTGTAAATCAACGATATCAACAAAATACATAATATGAAACGAATATTTTTTCTTTTACATTTTTGTAAGTGTTGTATTATCAATTTGAGTCCGTTTCATACCGATTTTTAAGTCAAATAACGGGGCTTACCATTTTGCCGAAATAGGGTTATCTGAATATTATGCGTTTCTTATTTAACCATTCAGATATTGATATTTTACATCATGGCTGACACGTCGATCTAAAAAGAGAGAGTTACGGCTTCCAAAGAAACAACACAACATGAGCTCCAAGATAATTAGAGAAAAATTATCTCTCTGGGAATCGAAGACAGACTGTAAAGCTCCCCTCTCTCGCTTACAAAAGGATGCAATTATTGAATTGACACACCATGCTTCATTCAGACCAATTCCATCGGACGTGAGTTAAAAAATATGTTAGTTGTTACTGACTGACAGTGACACTGACTAATTTTCACTTTATTAATAAGCTTACCTATTGCTCTGTGACCTAGGCCAGTGCTTTCATTGAGACTCATCTCAAAACTCCCTGCTACTGACAATGACATTGTCCGTATATAATGATATAATTTGACACAGTGACAGTTACTCCTTGACTAGATCTACAAGTACAGTCGAGTAACTTAATTTCGTGGAAACCTATTATTCATGGATTTCCAGAAAGGATTAATAATTTACATTAGCGGCCTTGCGCGTCCTCCGCATTAGTTTGTTTTGATAAACATGGGTTTTCTCTATAATATCAGGTAGTAGAATGAATCCAGTAGTTTCAAGCAAGGTAAAATGTATTAATTGTATACTTTGACAAATACAAAATGGCGGATTTCACTTATTACCGAACGTCACCATTTTTTATCGGCCGAATTATCTTATAATCCCAAGCGGTAATCGGAATTTCAAGTGTCGTCTGCTAGAATGTAGTCCAACGAATGAAGTCACCTGATCAACTAGCGGATTCCGTGTCAGCAGGAAAAATTTCTATGGAACACAAAGTGGACCATATTCTTATGTTGTTTCAGTGACTTTTAGCAATAAATCACGCTACGTATCTTATTTTGTCAGTCACTATTTTTTTTTTAAATCATGGTTCTTTGAAGGAATTGTCACTAGTTATAATGAATTGATATTAAAGATAAATACTAAGAGAAGTTAATTATATCACCCGGTATCCATACAACGTGTTTTTCTAGACTTATTTATAGATAAAACATTGTACACGAAAATAGGTGACGCATTCTGCCGCTGTTGCCGAGTTGGTTGCTCATGAAATATGGGTCAAAGTGAAGGATTCATTAAGAAAATCGAAATAAACCAATTTCTATTATTTTGTAGAATATCTGAGGAAACATCTAAGACATAAATTTTTTTTTTTTCGTTTTTTTAACTTTGATGAAATTCGGTGTTGAATCCTTATATCCACGAAAATAGGTTACATCACTGTATGTCTAAATGACAATTTTTCGGTTGTGAGCTTATCTGCTGCCTGATAGCTTTGACAGTGCAGTCAACTAACCTCAATTACCTTTGGATTCATTAGAATTGGCTCTAGAAGCCCAGTCTTACCTTGTAAAGTAATTTTAACACTTGAAACTTCACCAACTCTGCCATGGTTATTCTCCAAGATTGCCCTGATAACAGTTGGCGATATCTCAGTTCTGGTGAAATGCGGGACAAATTGACCATGAGAGTTCTCGCAGGAATGTGTTATTAGACATTGTCACAATGCTACATTTTCCCAACTCACTGATTTTTGTATAATTTTACGGTAAAGTTTTACAATTTCAGTTACCAGTTGATGATGCCCCAGTTCTAGCTAACACTGCATCTACTCCAGCCTCACCTACAGGTAGTACTGATACCTTCATCAATTTATATCAACAATCTGCACCTCCTGAAGGTGGAAAAATTGAAAATGCACAGCAGGTAAGTATATTGGTTGTTTGTAATTCAATTACAGGACATATTGCACATCATGCTGAGCATTTAAGACCACAAGCATGTATAAATAACCCAAGAAAAAAACCTCTATAAATTCTATTATTGACATTTATTAAATTTTTTCTATATTTTTAAAGAGAATTGGAATTTCACCCTCAAAATAGTACTAATTGTCTTAGAATGGCTTTGCATTGATAAAAATATAATTTTTTGCAAGTTTACTTAAGAAAATAAACACATTTCTCTTCTTGAAATTTCAACCTCAAAAAAGTCAAAAGCTTTTGGCTGAATAGTTTGAATAATCAACACAAAGACATTCTTAGACAAACAATACTGTTTTAAGGCTGATATTCCAATTCCCATAAAATAATGGACAAAATTGAAAAACATTTTACTTTGCTCAGACAATTTGAAATGATAAGTTATGTATAATTGTGTATAAATAGTCATGATATAGCATTCAATGCTATTAAACTTATATTCATATCAACATTTTGTAATTAGAAACAATTGACAAACCAGTGGCTGTAGCAACTAGACTATAATCTTAGATGAATGAAATGATGAACATATACTGTTTTATTAACGTTTCCTGCTTGTAGTTCTTTTCCTGGTTTTCTGAATTGGAGGAAAATATGGATCAAGATGATGAATCTCAGTATAGGTGAGAAAACTTGCACAATCCTGTTAAGTGAGGTTGCCTTTATGTAAGAACCTTATCCTGCTGAGTAATTGATGACATCACCTTGGCATTGGGCAGCTGCCCCAGCTGGCAGAGATGATATGCAGATTTTGACAGATTGCTGTAAATTTGTAATCATAATTAACAGCTGCTTGGAAAGAATCTGAAATAGAGCCTTTGTGGAAAAACAAAAAAATATATCCTTATATAAGATATCAAGGAACCCTTTTACAAAAAATCTTACCACTATTTTTGTAGTAAGCTTATTTCTCAATGAACTAATTCCACACTTCTATAAGAAATACTACCTCTTAGAATGAACATGAAATTTAAAGGATCAAACTTGGTACATTTACCAGTTGCCATAAAGAATAGAATGTCTAAAAAGGATGATATATCCATTAAACTATTAATTGTTGAAACACACTTCTAAGGATGTTTTAAAGATACTTAGTTTAATGAATTATTACTTAGTTTAATTGATTATAAATTAGTTTTATGGATTTATTGAATTATAGAGAGATTCTGTTGTATAGTTATGACAGATAAGTCCAGTGATGAACAAAGACTAATTTTGGCCAAGTTAAAAATTTTTTTTTTTGTTGGTCCTAAGAGGTAGTATACCTTTAATATTTTTTGAAGCATATCTCATAATATATTTATGATTATTATTTTGATACTATAGAAAATATATAGAAGAATTGAGTGGTTATCAACATCAGTGTAATACAGTATTAGATGAGGTGTCTCAAGCTTTAGATTATTTACATGCATTACAGACTCAATATATCAATGTTTCTACTAAAACTAACACTTTACATGAAGCTTGTGAACATCTTCTAGCAGAGCAGGTTAGTATTAGGTCTAAAAGAATAAATAAACTATTAAAGTCGCAAAACAAAACCCGAAATGCAAACAACATATTGGCGAAACTTTGGAACTTTTCACATGAGGAAGTACAGTGGAGCCTTGTTTATCCGCACATTCCTGTTCTCGATAAAATCGTGCAGTTTAACGAAAATACGGATAGTTGAAACATGCCATTCTATAACTAGAGTTATGTTCCTTCCTATTAGGAAACCTGTTATTTGTCATGTACGCAACATGTGATAGACATGTGTGTACTTTATTGGGCCAATACGTCGTGAAAAACCCCGATAATTTTTCATTTAATTTCACTATCATAGCATGATAATAACATATATATTATGTATATCAATCTTAAGTGAGTATTTATTTTATAATGAAAAATGGTATCAGAGGGAAGACATAAAATAAGCGTCTGACCATCACAGACATTGTCTGATACAATCTACTTTCAGCCGAACATTTTGCAATTTTCATGGAAAATATTATATTTTATGTCCGGTATAAAATTTCAGAGTGTCTGGCCCAATTTCTTGAGGAATTTTATTCCCTGTATAGAAGATGCTACGATTAGTAAGGAACCTCTTAGGCCTAGGTCATAGATATTACCATTTAGATAGATTTTAAAAAGAATACTGCTCATAGAAATAATCCCAAAGAAATGAATTCCTTAGTAACATTACTTCTGGTGAAACAATAAACTAACAATCGTTTCTGGGAGTGAATGGAAAAAGTCTTCCATGGTTATGAATATCACTAAGATTTCTAAAATATTTCTATTAAGTGATCAATTTATGGTATGAATGAATATGTTTTTCATTCATTCTCAATTTTTACTTCTTTTTTTTTTTTGCTTTCAGACAAAGTTAATGAATATAGCTGAAGGAATCAGTAATAAGCTATCCTATTTTAACGAATTTGATAGAATTTCCAGTGTAGGTATTTGTTTAATAAAAAGCACATGAATTTGGCACCTCTTAAGTATTTATGATTAGCTTATCTCAATATACCACCCTGATAGACTTGTTTGTCACCCCTCATAACAGAGCAAAAACTTCGCTGTATAAATGAATTGGGCTGAAATCCTTCCAGCATTATAGTATATGATTATACAGCTACAATAATTATTAAATATTTTCACTGTTAGAATAATAATTAATTGCAGAGCTATATAGAATTAATAAAACAAAACCTAAAAGAACATATTGTTGTTACTCAGAGTTTCACGCTATGCGATTTTCAGACTACTGACCCATATAATTCAACGTGTCTCTCTACAGAATTTGAATAAGTTATATTTGTCCATTTCAGTAGGGACACAGGCTGAATTATATAGATCAGTTGTCTGAAGAAACTCAGAGTTACAACAACATGTTTTCCTAGGCTCTGCTATAATATTTCTAATTATACAGCTATATAACAATTTATTTTATTTTTCAGAAATTAGGTTCAACAACTTTATCAGTGACTAATGAATCCTTTATACCAATGTTGTCTAGAATGGATGAATGTATTTATTATTTTAGAAATAATGTAAGTAGGTCATACTTATCATTAGCCACATATACCAATTTAAACCATAAATCAATAAGTTAAATTCCAAAATCAATGATGTGGCTAAGTAGAAATCCAACAGTCCAACAGTAGTCAAGATGGAAATAAAGGATAAAGCCTGGTTTCAAAAAAATTGTAAGCCCTTTCTGCTTGAACACTATACCCAAAAGGAAACGTATGTCTTAGTGTAATTCTGTAGAAGGGATGTTGAGTTGACAGATCCAGTTGCAGAGTGACTTCAGGGTCGTAATGCGTACTTATTGTAAAGGAGCTTATAGGTTAAAGGATCAGTATTGTAAGCCAGATTAAAGATTCTATTAGATACTGTCAATAGTTGTGTAAAGTTTTGTTAACAAGGAAAAAATTTCATGAATATGAAATTTCTAGTAGTCCATTAGCATTATATTTACCCTTGAAAAGCTCTTGGACTAATATGTCCAATCAAAGAATTATTTTGTTTAGAGATTTTGAACCATAAGCAATTGTCCTTGAAATAATTCAATGAATGTCTGATCTTCTTTCAGCCACGGTTTAAAGAATCATCAACATACCTAGCTAGATTTAAACAATGTTTATCTCGAGCTCTGGGACTAATTAAAATACATGTTACCAATATCTTACAAAATGCTACTCAACAAGTTCAACCCAAAAAGGTTTGTGGAATCTTGCTTTACTTTTACCAAAAACATTGCGATGAAAGATATAACTTATTTCAAAGACAACAGGATTCTGTCTCATAGAAAAAATAGCCTAGCTACGGCCCTGTATGCGAAATATTGATAATTTATTTACTGTGATTCTTATCAACTATGTTTTCAGGATACCCAAAATATTGCTGACAATGCATTCACCTTATTTTATGGCAAATTTCGAGCTAATGCACCAAGAGTAAAACTACTAACAGAGCAACTTGAAATAAGAACAGACAAATCACCAGAGTAAGTATTCATATATTCATGCAATTCATTCATATTTAATTAATTTAGATTATTTTATTGGGATCTTGTTTGAATTTTTTGGGGATTTTAGTTGAGTTTTGAAGAAATTTTTATTTTATCAGATTTTTTTTTTCTAAATTTATTGGGATTTTTTGGTTTATTTATTGGGAGTAAGATTTATTGGGATTATTTTTAGATTTATTGGAATTTTGTTGAGATTTATTTCATAATCTAGATATATTGAAGTGTTATTTTATTCTAGATATATTGAAGTGTTATTTTATTCTAGATATATTTAAGTGTTATTTTATTCTAGATATATTGAAGTGTTATTTTATATGCTAGATATATTGAAGTTTTATATATATTCTAGATATGTTGAAGTATTATTTTATGTTCTAGATATATTAAAGTGTTATTTTATTCTAGATATATTGAAGTGTTATTTTATTCTAGATATATTGAAGTGTTATTTTATTCTAGATATATTGAAGTGTTATTTTTTTTTCTAGATATATTGAAGTGTTATTTTATATTCTAGATATGTTGAAGTGTTATTTTATTCTAGATATATTGAAGTGTTATTTTATTCTAGATATATTGAAGTGTTATTTTTTATTCTAGATATATTGAAGTGTTATTTTATTCTAGATTATTGAAGTTTTAATTGTGTTATTTTATATTCTAGATATATTGAAGTATTAAATGTGTTATTTTATATTCTAGATATATTGAAGTATTAAATGTGTTATTTTATTCTAGATATATTGAAGTGTTATTTTATTCTAGATATATTGAAGTGTTATTTTATATTCTAGATATATTGAAGTGTTATTTTTTATTCTAGATATATTGAGGTTTTATTTTTTATTCTAGATATATTGAAGTTTTATTTCATACTCTAGATATATTGAAGTGTTATTTTTTATTCTAGATATATTGAAGTGTTATTTTATATTCTAGATATATTGAAGTGTTATTTTATTCTAGATATATTGAAGTGTTATTTTATATGCTAGATATATTGAAGTTTTATTTATATTCTAGATATGTTGAAGTTTTAAATGTGTTATTTTATATTCTAGATATATTGAAGTATTAAATGTGTTATTTCATGTTCTAGATATATTGAAGTATTAAATGTGTTATTTTATATTCTAGATATATTGAAGTGTTATTTATATTCTAGATATATTGAAGTGTTATTTTATATTCTAGATATATTGAAGTATTAAATGTTTTATTTTATATTCTAGATATATTGAAGTATTAAATGAATGTCATCAGTGTTATTTTTTACAAAGAGAGAAGTTACTAGGTCCTAGTATATCATCAACAGTGACAGATTTAGCTAAAAAACATTCCAGAGATCATTGTGCTTTGGTAGGTTGTCATTAGTTTATCTTGATTGGTTTATTTTGATTCATTTTATTCCCTTTTTTTTTAGGCTCATATTCAAAGATACATAGGTATTATAAAAGATAAGATACAGTGCAGATTTTTTTTAGGCCAAATTATTTGACTGATTATCTTATTAAGTAGAAATATTGAAATAAAAATGTTTTTACTCAGAGTTTCATGCTGTCCGATCTGATAAAACCTGACTTGATCACAAAATAGTCAATAAGTTCAAACTGAGCATGGCCACATCTACTGCAGTTTATGAATAACCTTCAATTTAAGTGAAATTATCCAAATTTAAACTTGATTGAAGACCCTTTTGTAGTCAAATTTTTCTATGTTATCTATAAACATTAACAAGACCCTAAACTGTTAACCATGGTAAAATTTTTCTACATAGTGCATAATGTTGCCTGTCTTTCTAAGTCAAACTAGGAACGGAAAAACTCATTAATTTAATTTGTAAAATTTCAGGTTAGAAGTGGTTGTGCTTTCATGGTTCATGTTTGTGAGGATGAATATCAACTATTCTTTAATTTCTTTTCCAAACCAACCCCATTATTAGAGTAAGTATTGGATACTGTATCTTAGTATATATTATCATTTATCCTATACCTGAATTCAAAAATAAAAATTTCAAATTCGTTTTAGATAAGTTTTTTTTCTAATTTAATATGTCTGTGAAGCACTCTAGATAAAAAAAAAAAAAATTTTTTTACTTGTTTTTTCATTTTTTTTAGTTCTGATAAAAATTATATTCTTGTATCCCATGGAATATAGCTCGTTGAATAAATATGATATTCGATGGGCTGGGCTCAAGGCTGACATCGTTTAACGCATGCACACGTAAACTCTGTGACCCACGAGCTGAAATTGATTAATGTCAAGAGGTATGGCCAAGGACCAGCTGGTGGACAGAAGCCTTGTGAGCCCAAGTTGTTTGTTTGCTTCTCCTAATGCATAGTTCATAATTCCAGTCGACCCAGCTGTAAATAAGGAAAAATCAATGCATAGAGTTTGGCCGATGACAAGCTGGTAGAAAGGATCCTTGTGAACCTAAGTTGTTATCCTTGTAAAAAAAAATCATATCATATATTTCTTTCTATAATAAGCCATGAACCTTGATTATATTACAGTCAGATGTTGGAGAGAATGTGTAATAATCTATATGATGTATTCAGACCATTAATTATACATGTCAACCATCTGGAAACTCTGTCAGAATTATGTAGCATACTAAAAATAGAAATGATGGAAGAACATGTCAGCAATAATGGTAAGTATTAAAGGGACAGTTTCACCGATTTCAGGTGGTTGATCTGGGTTTTGAATATTTATGTAAATAAGTACTAGAAATGTTCAAAAATTGTTTAATTCTTTCAAAAATACCTCGAAATATGAATAAACTTTCTTTTCTCTATATGACAGTGTCTCAAGAAAAGAAAGTCGTTATTTTAACCTTCAAATATGAATAATTCTTGACATGCATGGATTTGAAAGCTCGAATGTGGATGGTGAACACTATTACTGATTAGCTTAGCTAAAAATTATTCCCTTCTCTGAAGCTAAGGTATGATTGGTCAAACAGATGGTGAATCTGTCCCTTTAAGTATGATAAGGGACAGATTAGCCATCTGTTTGACCAATCATACCCAAGTCTAGGGTTATATGAATTTTTATCTAAGCTAATCAGTAATAGAATGCACAGCCCACTTTCAAAATTGGAGCCTTTCAGAATTGTCCACTTTTGAAAGTTAAACTGACGACCTTTCTTTTTTTGAGATAAAGCATATATTGTGATTAGTGAAATCATCAAACACTTAGTTTCAGTAGAATTGCAGGAACCACAGATGTCTGATTGAAAATTGGAATAGTGAAAATTGATGCTATCAGTGTCCCTGATACACTTAAAAATTTAAGAAAACCTCATTACAACCCCTTTAGTTCAGCTTACCAATTTACTTTCAGTTCAAGAACTGGGAGCATTTGAAGTGATATGTAAACAAATGCTAATGGATGTACAAGAGAGACTGGTTTACCGTACCTATATTTATATTAAAAGTGATATATTGAACTATACTCCAGCATCTGGTGATCTGGCCTACCCTGAAAAACTAGAAATGATGGAAGTAAGTATTAGGGGAAACTATTTGAGAATGAAATGACTCTTTCCAGAGGTTGCTGAATGTTCTAATATATGACAAATGAAGCCTCCAGAGCCAATGTAAACATGTAGATGGAAAAATTCTAAACTTTCTGGGTTTGTTGATTTGATTAGATTACTCCTATTAGATTTTATTACGATTTTTTTTTTGAAAACCAAAAACAACACACAGAACATTTTGAGCAAAATTCGTTGATACTAATCAGCCTAGGTATAAGAACTGAGACATTAACTCTCTAATGATCTTACTGTGTACCTTTTTAGAGTATAGCTGAAAGTTTGAAAAAACCAGCAACAAGCCATTCCCGAACACCCTCAAATGCTTCAAGCACTAGCCAAGAGGTAGCTCAGTTAACAGTAACACAAGATGAATTGAATGGTGTGCCTTCTTTAACACCCACTACCAAAATACCAGGTAAATATTACATTTCACAACTAAAATACAAGGTAAATATTGTATTATACAACCAAAATACCAGGTAAATATTGTATTATAAAACTAAAATACCAGGTAAATATTACATTATACAACTAAAATACCAGGTAAATATCACATTATACAACTAAAATTCCAGCTAAATATTACATTTCACAACTAAAATACAAGGTAAATATTGCATTATACAACCAAAATACAAGGTAAATATTGCATTATACAACCAAAATACAAGGTAAATATTGTATTATACAACCAAAATACCAGGTAAATATTGTATTATAAAACTAAAATACCAGGTAAATATTACATTTCACAACTAAAATACCAGGTAAATATTACATTATACAACTAAAATACCAGTTGAATATTAGATCATACAACTAAAATATCAGATTAATATCACATTATACAACTAAAATTCTGGGTAAATATTGCATTATAGAACTAAAATACCAGGTAAATATTACATTTCACAACTAAAGTACAAGGTAAATATTGTATTATACAACCAAAATACCAGGTATATATTGTATTATAAAACTAAAATACCAGGTAAATATTACATTATACAACTAAAATACCAGGTAAATATCACATTATACAACTAAAATTCCAGCTAAATATTACATTATACAACTAAAATACCAGGTAAATATTACATTTCACAACTAAAATACAAGGTAAATATTGTATTATAAAACTAAAATACCAGGTAAATATTACATTATACAACTAAAATACCAGGTGAATATTAGATTATAAAACTAAAATATCAGGTAAAAATTGTATTATACAACTAAAATACCAGGTAAATATAACATTATACAACTAAAATATCAGGTTAATATCACATTATACAACTAAAATTCTGGGTAAATATTGCATTATACAACTAAAATACCAGGTAAATATTGTATTATACAACTAAAATACTAGGTAAATATTGTATTATAAAACTAAAATACAAGGTAAATATCACATTATACAACTAAAATACCAGGTAAATATTACATTATACAACTGATATACCAGGTAAATATCACATTATACAACTAAAATACCCGGTAAGTATTACATAATACAACTGATCTACCAGGTAAATATTACATTATATAACTAAAATACCCGGTAAATATGACATTATACAACTGATATACCAGGTAAATATTACATTATATAACTAAAATACCGGGTAAGTATTACATTATACAACTAAAATTCTGGGTAAATATTGCATTATATAACTAAAATACCAGATGATTATAGATTATTATACAACTAAAATACCAGGTAAATATTAGATTACAACTAATATACCAGGTAAATATTAGATTATGCAACTAATATACTAGGTAAATATTAGATTATGCAACAAAAATACCAGGTCAATAAAACTTATACCACTCTGTTAATGGGTAAATACTTAATTTTTATTACTTTAATGCCAGAAAAGTAATAAAGTTTGATTTTATTTCTAAAGGTTTAGAAGTAACACCAACCAATATGCCAATGTCACCTGCAGATTTACACGGCATGTGGTATCCTACAGTACGACGTACATTGGTTACATTATCTAAATTATATAGATGTATTGATGTAAGTTATTAATATAATTGATTATGTCAGTTGTCTGAAGATTGCATAGCGACGTGTAGTGAGTAACACCATCACTTACAGGGACAGGTTTGCAATTTGGTGGGTTGACTTGAGTCTTGAATATATGTAAATAGTCTTCAGAAGTACTATAAATGTAAAAAATCGCAAAATTCCTTTAAAAATACTTCAAACAAGGAATTTTACTATTTCTAAATATGTCTTTTCTATATATCAAAGAGTATCTTAAAATGATGACACACATGGATTTGAAGGCTCAAATTTCGACGGTGAGCTATAAACACTATTACTGATTAGCTAAGCTAAAAAATTGCTGTTTCTGAGACTAAAGTATGAGTTATAAAGAAAATGGCGCATCTGTCTCTTTAAGTTCTGTTTTAATATTTTTAATTGATTATCCTGTTCATATCCAAGGCAAATAATTTGACAGAGGAGAAAACTTCACCTTGTTTAGCAAGCAATTTCTCCTGAATATTATATGTATAATATAATATTAAAACAACTAGATGCTTTACAGAAGAACCATCAGCATTATTTAGTACCCAAACCAACCTTGGTAATAGATGGAATCATTGTGTCTTCTTTGGGATTTTTATTTCAACTTTTCAGCAATGATTTGTCAATATCACAAATTGTTAAGATTTTTAGTCCATAGTTTTTACAAATTCCTACAGCATGGCTCTTCTAACTTCTTCATCATCTTGGCATATTTTTCTGGATATAGCTAGATGGCTAAAAATATATGAATTTTATATTTTTTTATTTTATTTTGTTTTTTGTATTAAACTCTCTAAAATTGGTTGAAATCAATAAAGATATTTGGTATTTTGCATTTCAGAGAACAACTTTCCAAGGGTTATCACAGGAAGCTCTACAAGCTTGTATTGAGTCTTTAAAGAAAGCAGAAGATGGAATCACCAAGAGAAAGGTACATAAAAAATTCTTCTTACATTGGCCTTAAACCTACCAAGACCATCATGGGAGCTGGGGTGGCTTAGTGAGTTAGACACATGATCACCTCTTGATTTGATCTTAGCATAGGATGAGATAAAACCTTGGGATTTTCAAGAAGGTGATGCAAAATCAGAGAGACTGACAAATGCTGCCCTGAAAAAGCGCTTCACTTAGAGGTAAAGTTGAAGGCTCTCTCCTTTAAAAATACTTCAAACTAGGAATTTTACTCTCTATTTCTATATATGTCATTTATATTTATCATGGAGTATCTTAAATTGAAGACTCGTCATTTTAATGTTCAAACGTAGATAATTCTGGACCCACATGGATTTGAAGGCTCAAATTCTGATGGTGGGCTGTAGGTTTTAACATGATTTTTACCCTAAGTTTCTGAATATCTTGAATGGTTACCCCACAAAACTGTGACAAAACAAGCTTTTGCTCTTCTCAAGTTGGATTTTGATGTGAATAACAGCCTAGTTGAAGGTTTAATGAAAGTATTTGTGCAGTAACAAATTTTTCATAATTTTACATCCTTCTTGACCTTTGGAGGGCCGCAGCTCAAAATAATTTGTGTGACAAGCGACTCATTTCGTGGTTTCTGCTCACACTAATGTATCTAATTATCTTAACCTTTAACTTGCGCCTTTTTTTTATCATAAAGCTTTACATTGTGACCTCGGCCGGTGCTTTCATGAGACTATGTTCTCATCACCATCTAACACTATAAACAAGATCAGGATGTGGAAATAGCTAGATTATAATGATGTTTATTTGTGTAATGTTATAATGAAATGTCTTATTAACAGGTTGCTGTAGATGGTCAGTTATTTTTAGTAAAACATTTATTAATATTGAGAGAACAGATAGCACCATTTCATGCTGATTTTTCAATCAGAGAAACTCATCTTGACTTCACCAAGTTTAAAGGTCAGTATAGGTATTTTACTATTATTTAAGCATGGTTAGAATAATTACTCTACTCAGCCTCTATATATTTTGATTGTTAACGGCTGGTTAAGTTATATTAAGCTCTACTTTAATTCAAAAATCGTTATTAAACCTCACAAAGCAGCAATATGGAATCCAGAACGAGGCTCATAACGCAAACAAACAAAGGGTAATAGCAACAGCGTGTCACTGCAATGAAATCGCCACCTTGAAGCCTCTTTCTCCAATCCCACTAGATCAAAACAAACCATATTTTATGTCATTAAAATCAGAGTTGATGAAGCTATTTAATGATACTTTCTGTTGAAATTAACGTGTCACAAATGTTATTCCTTCCTTTTCACAAGATGACGTAATTTGCATTATGAGCCTCGCCTTCAATGGTTCCAAAACGAGACGTGAATAAGGTCTATTCCCCCATAAACATCACTCAAAATCACCAATAAAGCACCATTTTAGTTCTATTAATTTTACTAAGTTCAATTATTTTGCCTATAATCTCTAGAAATGACCTTTACTGAACATGGCCTTGGTTTAAGCAGTTTTAGGGGTATGTTCCTTTTTTTGTGTTTATGTAGAATTGTATGGGCATGTACCTCTGTATCAATTAGTAGTGTACTAATTTTGTTTCTCCTGTAAAAGGAAAGAATTTCTTCCCATGCCATCTTTCACAATGTCAAGCTATTAGGAACTATGTCTAACTCCTCAACTGCAATATCCACCCTTCTTGTATCACAGAAGTTTGTAAATGCAATGATTTGATTTGATTGTATGCTACCAAGTACAGCCTATCAGAGCACTGGACAGAAAGAATTTGGAAGTGTATGTAATCAAGGGCTATATGAATGGTGATATTTGGTAGCCTAAAATTCAATCCAATCGCAACTGTGATACAAGAATAGTGGCTATTGCATTCAAGGTATAAGACATAGTTCGTAATAGCTTGACATTGTCAAGATTCTCTATTGCATGATCTGTCATTGTGACAGGGACAATAAAGAGTTTTCTGGTTTAGTGTGTGTATAAGAACGTCTATTGCATCTTTCTGATTTCCTATTCAACATGTCGTTTCTGTGGTTCCAGTGAATTGGCAATAATGATGTAAAATTTGAATATACAGGAACCACTGATAATAGACAAGAAATCCACTACACTTGATACACTTACTAAAATTTGAAAAAACTCTTTTGAATACCTCCAAAAAGGGGTTTTCAACCAGGATAATCACCTCCAAGGGGGTAATTTAAATGTTTTCAGGCAGTAATGAGACCCTTTGTAGTCTATCCTAAAAGTTTTGGACAATTATAATTTAAGTTGTTCTATTCAGTCAGCCTATATTTTCTAATATATGTAAAAGGTTACAGGGAAAACCTAAGAGAAAATCATGAAATAGTATGGATTTATAGATTGAAAGTGGGGTAATGAAAGAGGTAATGGAAAGAAAAGAGTTGAAAACCCCTGCCTTAAACTGTAAATGTAGTTGATTTATTGGTAATTGTTAAAACAGTCTGATAAAAATACAACTCAGTTGGTATTTTCATTTGTTTTCCTTTATAGAAAGTCTTATTGTTCAACTGAACTTTGAGATATGAAATTAAAATATGTATATGCAATAAAAGCCACTGTCATAAGTGGAAAAGTCAATTACTATTGGGATTGTAGAGTCGATGTCTGTGGTTTGTGCTAAAGTGTTTAATTACGTCACTTTCACAAAATCTGCTTCAATCGTATAAGGCCTTTTGCGAAAGTGACGTGATAAAACGCTTACTTTTAGTCAATGCCAAGAACCTCATAAAATTGGAAAGGCGCAAATCGATGCTATCAATGTCCCTGATATACATACAAAATTTAGAAAATCTATTGACTATCCTTTTAATCAATGAATCATAGATTGAATCAGGTCAATCAGAGAGTTTCATAGAGAGGAAACTAAAATATTCAATGAATATGTATTTTGATCAGACTGTCATTCTAAAATGGTGCTGGATGATCTCAGGGTTAACATTAATTATTATATATCCTTTGTCAGAATTTGGAAACGGGGGATAAAATATTAAAAATTGTTTTATACATGTACTATTTTGCTGTTTTCATCACAATTTTTGATATTGTGAGGTTATTTTGTACAAACAGCATGCTTCAATCAATCTGTGTGCTGTGCTGGGTTTGAGTTTATGATAAATTTTGTACCAAACATAACATTGACTGAAAAAAGGACCAGGATGTAAGGTACTTGAATGACTTTAAAGGGACAGGTTCGCCATTTTAGGGTGTTGAATTGGGTCTTGAATTTATGTAAATAGTCTTCAAAAGTACAAGAAATCGCATAATTCCTTTAAGTCTCTTCTATATATATAACACATTATGTTAAATTGATGAGTCGTCATTTTAACATTCAATGTGAATAATTCTGGACACTCATGGATTTGAAGGCTTAAATTTCTACTGTGAGCTATGAACACTATTACTGATTAGCTTAGCTTAAAAATTTGAGTTTCTTTAACTAAGGTACACTCGATCAAAAAAATGGTGCCACTGTCCCTTTAATCCATTTGTTATCTTTTTGTTTTCTGTCATTAAAAAAAACCTTCAGTTAACACACCATTAGATATAGCTTTAGATACAAAGCGTAATGAAAACTTTAACAACTTTTAACACATTTTATTTGGTTTGGTATGTCAAACTCTTCATTCAGTTGAGATAAAGTTGTCTAAATATTTGCTTTACCAGCTGAAAATTCTCAATTTCAGTATCTAACATTAAATTAGATTTAAATTAACAAAACGGTACAACATGAATTTTTGTCTTTTGTCATTTTTAGGGTCTTAGTAACTTTTTCACTTGTACCTATTGCAGATATTAGTCATTGGTAGACTGAAATTGCACGATTTATGTAAAAAAAAAAAAAAAATATCTTTGATTTTTAACCAAATATCATTCTCTACTATTTTGGGTGAAATGAAACTTGACGGATGTTTTTGTTTATTTTAGATGCAGCCTATGCTTTACTACAGAAGAAATCTCAACTGTTTGCCTTTAACAGTACTAATGCCCTGTTACACTTTATCTTGGAGGTAAATTTCTTCGTTTAATCCTATATCCCTCAGCCCATAGAAAATCTCAATTTTACTAGTATTCATTTAAAGAGGCAGTATGCAAAATTTTCATTTTCAAAAACCTCATTAATTATAACTAAAAATATTTCTGAAATATGCTTATTACGAATATGTATCTACTTGATCAAACTGAACTAGTTTAATAAGTTGACTAATTGTTAATTAAGCAGTTTGAGCTTATATCATTAGTTGAAGCCTTCAGAATAAGTAGGAGACATATTGACGTTTATTTTGCTTAAATCTGTAAAGTAGTGTTCTTACACTTACCAAAAAGCATAACGAACTTAAAAAGATTTTAAGATAGTTTTGGCATTGAAAAATTAACAACTTGTTTCTCTAGTAAATGTGAGCAAAAATTTTTTTAGGCCTATAAAAAGAGCGGAATACCCTTTTATATCTAATTTTGTACACGTGAAAAGCGACTAGTTTCCACTGTCATGTCCAAGTCCAAAAAGTAGGATGTATAAATGCATTCATTTAAAATCTTATTTACAATTTGTTTCCAGGGAACTCCTCAAGTGACAGAGTATTTTGTTGATTCAAAACATGATGTGGATCAACAATTAAAGAAAACTTGTGAAAACTTTATCCATCATGTAACTGATACATTAACTGGACCATTGAAAGCTTTCTTATCACGGGTTAGTATCACTGACTTCATGGTGGAAATCCAGAATCCATATTATTCTAGATAATTATACACACTCAGGAAGTTCCTTTGTGCTTAAAACATACAATATGAATGTTTCTGTCTTAAACTACACAGACTATATAATATGTTAGTGCCAGTATATGTTTAATAAACTTATCTCTTGAAAAATAGAGGAGGCAAGATATTGCTGTTGTCTCATCAAAGTTTGCTCCATTGCACAATGCAGTCATGTTATAAAATGGATTGTGGGTTTCTTCAGCCACTCCAGTCATGGGAATAAAGTCCTATTTTTTTCAAAGTTTCACTTTCTTTTCAATTAGGAATTTAGGCCCTTTTCAAATTTTCACTTAGAATAATAAAACCTTTTCAAATTTTCATTTAGAATAATTAAACCTTTCAAATTTTCACTAAGAATAATTAAACCTTTCAAATTTTCACTTAAAATAATAAAACCTTTTCAAAATTTCATTAAGAATAATGGAACTTTTTTAAAGTTTTCACTCAGAATAATGAAACCTTTTCAAATTTTCACCCTAGTCTGCAGTGGTAATTAATATGAAGAAAGATGAAATGACTTCTAATGTTACACTAAGACAACAACCATTTGCTACCCCAGAAAAACTTCATGATGTGGTTGCTGAGACGTATAAAATAGTTAAAACAAAAACACCGGCCATTCAGAAGTCCATGGCTCTATATTTAGCCAATAAAGATACAGAATCCATTTTATTTAAACCTATAAAGGTATGTTATGTTATAGTTGTCAATATACCAATCTAACAATAATAGTTATTAGGACACTCTGAAAGGGATGTTGTGTTGAAAAACTCAAGTGCCACATGCTTTGAGAATGCCCTGCCTTGTCACAGTGGCAGTGCCAACCTCCCAAAACTAGGGGTACAAATAAGAGGCACAATTGGGGGACAAGGTTGACTTCAAATTGCCACAGCTCAATGGAAGTGCCGTAGCACCTGAAAAATGTTGAGAAATAGAATTGATTGAACTGCATTCTGACATATGTTTTGGGTCAAAAAGGTATCAAAATGATATTTTTAAATTTGTTCGAAATGTACCTTCACTAGCCTCACCACTGTCTTGTCAGAATTTAGTCTTCAAGCTGGGGTGTCTTTTGATTGATAGGCTAGAGAGTAAGAGATGATGTTTTTTGGATGTTAACTTGCATTGACTTTTGGATGTAAACCCTTTTCCCAGACGGTACCACTATTTCATCCCATACAGAGGCTCTAATTGGCTTTATTTCCTGGCGTACAATCCAATCAAATCACTGCTTTCCTTGATACACGAATTGTGACTGTTGCAGTCAAGGTATAAGACAAAGTTCTTAATAGCTTGACATTGTGATAGTGAAGATGACATACAACATGTACCTTGTCTTTTTTGCCTACTAGGTAAATGTACAGCAGTCATTTCAACAACTAGAACAGATATTACAAGAGGAATATAATGATGAAGATAGACAAATAGTAGCTTGTCCTAGTTCAGAACAGGTATGTACTAGTCCTGTAACTACCAACACAATATCCCCTTTTGAAATGAGAATCTAAAAGTTTGATGCAAAAAATTGCTGTAATATATTGTGATGACTCATTTCAGCTACTTTTCACATTTAGAGTTCAAATAAAATTTGTAATTTAGACCAAACTTTCGTTCCATTTCTATTAACTTTTATTTTTGATATACCCACTTCAGTTAGGATCTAAAGACTGGCCTCTTTTACATTCGTCAAAATAACCTTTTGACCTAAACCTGCTTTAACCAATCAAATTTCTGCCCTCTCCAGTGAGAGTGAGACAGTGGAGGAATTTAATTGAAAGAAGTTAAATAAGATGTCATCAGATTAGGTCGAAAGGTTATTTTGAGGAATGTTTAAAAGGCCAGTCTTTGGACCCTATCTGTAGTACCTATATCAAAAGTAAAAGCTTATAAAACAATACAAAAGCTTGGTCTAACTTTAATTAAACTGGTCACTTTCCAAAATTAATACACTAAAGTGGGAATTTGTTCTCATGCATTCTGAGATTCCCCTCTAAGTCAATTTAGTGCCTGTTAATGTATTTTTAGTTTGTAGTTAATGCTATATCTGGGGGTGGAGGCCATAGACATGGTTCAACCAGTCTGTATGGTAGTTGAACCACTGTTATAGGCAGGCAGCATACTGACATCACATCACTCAATATCTCAATAATAATCATTTCTTTTGTTTACAGGTTAACTTGTTATTGTCAGCATCAAAATAAAGATTCCAGTCAGAGCCCAGATGTTATCTTTTGTGGGGAATTACTTGGGGTAATTTGGGTTTTCTTTGGTTTATACTAATCTAATGGGAACAGACAGATAACAGTGTCTGATGTTATAGTATTTATTATCATTGTTACTTTCTATTTTGTAAATAAAAGGATTTATATTCTAATTCAAAATTTCACAAAATTTCACTAGAGGGTACATATGGTGAGGAAAGCTATCAGATCTCATAATATAACGCAGATTGTCCCCAATTCCATTGACAATTTGACATGAACAACCACATGTTAAGTTCAAATTGAACAAATTCAGAAACCATGCTAAATGGAGATTTTTGTATATTTGTGAGGGTTTGAGGTGATTGATGACATAAACATTAAATAAACAAAATTGTGTTTGCATGTATATTGTGTTATTTCACAGTATTTGACAACAGAAGATTTCCAATAACTATGCAGTAAACATATGCGAGCATATTAATCAATACATTACTATTATATCTAGTACAATTATCATTGTTATTATACAAAATATACAATCAAATCTTCATACCTAAACTTACTTAAACAATTTTCCCAAAATTTCAAGGTATCACATTCCTCTGATCATAGTCAAGCAAAATATTCATACAGCCTACATTATTTAGGTAGTTTCAGATGTGCCGCACAAATCTGGCCAAACCAGTTCTTCAGATGATATATATATATAGGATGAGATAACGTCACTTTTTATTGAGTTGCTTGATCCATTTGCTAGTATTGGAGATTTTTTTCTATGACAAAAGCCAAATTTGATACCATGCAGAATATCTGCTAGTGTCTTGATTGACTTGTAAATGGTTCAGCCTTTTATTGATGAATTTGACTTTTGATAAGGTGAAATTTCTCAAAAACTAGAAATCTAAAAATGCATGGAGGCAACTCCAAAAATAGTAAATTTTCATGTTTGGCCCTATACATGCCCCAAACGGGACATTCCATCCATGTGTTGAAGAAATGGGTAGGCCCAGATTTGTCAGGCTGATCAGGCCCATAAAGTTGCTGTATTCAGACCATATGTCATAAACATTAATTTGAATTTTTAATTTTAACTCAAACATGCACAAATCTCTTGGCTTGACTATATCAGTGCAACTCATTAAAAAGACCAAGTTGCTTTGTCGGTGGTGAAATTTTTCTTTGATTATAACTTTCAATACATACCTTCTAAAGCCTTTCTGGAATTATACACATGATTAGTTCTTTATTTAAATATCGTTTATCCTTCCCTTTAAATTTGATTTTCATTGAGAGATCACATTGTCATAAATCTTATTTTTAAAGTGACCCATTCATTTACAGCAAACTTTGACTTGTACAGATATTTTTCTATAGGTTGATATGTTAATAGTATTCAAATATAGCTAAATATTACATGTTTACATCCTAACAAAATATCTGTACAAGTCTAAACCAATAGAGGTATTCAACTGGCAGATTTCGTTGAGTACACTAAAAGCTGTGCAGTAGTAAAATGGAGGAAAAAGCTCCGTTTCGTGCCCAACAAAACCCCACGATGGTACCAGTCGAACATATATCATTGTTAACGAACTCTCCATGTTCCACAAAATCGACCAGTCGAATACGCCTAATATAAAAGTTCATTACTTATATAAGCATTCCCAGGCCTTTCAATATCAATTGGTAACAATAAGAAATACAAATGAATTGAAACTATATCTAGTACCTCAAATTGACTGAAATGGTTGAACATGTTGAGACAGGAATAAAGATATGTTTGATAAATAAAATAATGTACAAAATGAAATAAATATTTGAATAAATATTGAAAAAGTTTTATTATGGATACATTTTTTTGATTAGAATATGTCATTTGAACTGTCTTAAGGCTTAAGATACACTGGCGATTCAATATGCTTATTGGATCTGTTGAAACATTGACACAATACTTACAACCTACTTTCATTAGCTAATAGCATTAGAGATATTTCAACTGAATGTGCACTCATGTAGACTAAATTTAGTGATTGATCAGATTTTCTGAGATGCCTCCAGTTGGTAAAAGTGTTGAAAATCCAACTGCTCCTGGACTGAGCCATTTGCAAGATCGACCTCAGGCACCCTTTAAAATTATAAATTGACAGAGAAACATGTAGTTTCTGACTTTCTGACATCCAGACATCTCCAGACAAAGTAGGACTGGATGATAGAGGCTAGGATACAGGTAATTTAAATTATATCATAGACAGTGAACTTTACACCTCTATGTCTAATACCTTGACAATTTATATCACTAATACTCAATCCCCTAAATAAAAACAATCCAGTTATTTGTAACTAAAACATATCAATTAATACTTAACATAACAAAAACATTTGTAGTTTATCATGAGGTAATATTATTTGAGTTAAAGTGAACTTGGGACAATATATAATATTGAACATTATGCTAATATATGATGGCACTATATATTCCATTGTGCAAGTATTGAATATATCAACTTGCTTTCCCCATCTCCAGCTCTATTTCTTGTTATCTAAATCATGATTAGCAACCGCAGTGATTGTAATATCACTGGTCTATAAAGAGTGGAAAGCAAATATAATGTTGTCATGACTTGAATAAGGTTGTACCTATATAATATGGTTTTAGATTGAAAACAATTACAATCAAATCCTAAATTTCAAGTTCTTAGCATAATACTTCAGATCTAGAGCCACTATACTTTGTACTTTCTTTGTACCCAACAATATTTGTCATTAGGCTTTCTTAATAACCCTTACTTTTTAAAGGGATTGTAAAGAGGTTTTTTTTAAATTGTTTATGTGTATCAGGGACACTGATATCACCAATTTGCATCATTCTAATTTCAATAAGATGTCTGTGGTTCCTGCAATTTGACTAAAACTAAGTATATGATGATGTCACTAATTGTAAAATATGCTTTATCACATGATTCCCTTTGCGATTAGTGACATCATCAAACACTTAATTTCAGTGAAATTGCAGGAACCACAGACGTCTGATTGAAAATTGGCATGGTACAAATTGATGATATCAATGTCCCTGATACACAAAAGATGTTTAAACAACCTCTTTACAATCCCTTTAAGAAACATAACAATCTGTATATATAAACCTAAAACTTAAACATGTTAAAATTCTCACCACTGTACAATAGCAGCACATCTATTATATTATATACATTATGCTAAATAAAAATTGCACTAAGCCATATACATCTAAAAACTTCTATTCACATTTAATTTTTACAACTTATTCTTAAACAGTTAGGTTAGCAACAGTCTAATTAAAATTATACCAAACTTGCGTTCGCTCTTTTATTAGCTTTAATTTTGAATGTAGCAACCACAATCAGGGTCCAACGACAGCCCCCTAGAACAGTGATCTCAATAATCTTCCGACCCGATGACCTCTGCTTTAACCAATCAAATTTAAGTCCATTCCATTCTACTGAGACTATCCAATTAAAAGGTGTGTTCTAATTTGAATTTCAGTGAACTTGATAAACTTCTGGGAATACACATTTTGTTCCTGTCACAAAATCCCAGCACTGGAGAGGGAAGAAATTTTGTTATAGCAGAGGTTATCAGGCTAGGTCAAAACAATATTGGGATGAATGTTGAAGAGGGCTGTCTTTAGACCTTAACTGTGGTGGCTACATTAAAAATAAAAGCTAAAAAAAAAGCCAAGATTGGTCTAATTTTAATTAAACTGCTTATTCAATACATATCGCTTTCTGAAACTTATTGTTAAAATATTGCCTCCAATAAACGGATACGTTTGGATAAAGATAATCACTAAACTATTATTAAAGTAGGGCATTTATAATTTAAGCCTGTAGCATGATATACACGATTACACTTGGAATGAATAACATAGACAATATAATACATACATATTATTCCTCAATGGAGTCAAAATTCTCATGAAATACAATACTAAGCCTAACTTTCTATTTCATAGAAGACATATTCTAGCTCAAATTTTTTAAAATGATGGACTCAAGATTTTCCATTAAATGTTAAACACTAAGAATATGCTTCAGGTCTTGTAATAATGTGCAGAGTTGTTTTTTTGTCAAGTAATGATGACCCTCGTAGCCTATGCTTCTACCTAAACAACCTCGACATAAAACAGTGTGCCATGCTAGTAATATGCTAGTGAATATTATGTATATGCTGTTGATATAAGGTCCAATACTAAAGGACTTGTGTAAAGCCTGTGTTGACTGTGATAGATGTCATATACAAACAGATATGCAAGACAATTTCTCCATATCTATAAATCTTAAAACTAGAATAGCAAATTATGCATTTGACTGTGCTTTTATATCCCTAACACCTAACGTCTATAAAGACAAAATATCAAGGGAAAAGGTTGGAATTTCAGACTTGTATTAAATCTAAATCGCCCAACCACACCAAACACCTCATGCTACCGACATATGTTTTGGATACAAAATCCTTATCAGGCAACCACATTTGGAAGTATATTTTTCAGAATACACACGAAGGACTATTAGCATAAAAAGTGAACTCACTGGCGTGAAACTGAAAATAGGAGGCATATAGTTAATATTGTGCATCACAGATTTTTTATAAAATTAATGAATTTGAAGAAAGATTGAAATACCATCTTAAAGCTTCTCTTTTACTTCTCTAAATTCAAAAAGTTTCAATTCCAAATCTATGGTAAAGAACATTACCACTTTTAAAATCCACATCATTTTTTACTTTAGTTCAGTTGGGTTGATTGGATTTGAAATCAACCGCAAAAACTCCATCTAACAAACGTCCTTTGATTCTAAATGGACAATCATAGACAGCTATAATAAGCCACAATAAAGTCATTAAGCATCAAGCATTAATCAGTGCTACACATTGAAAATATTGACAATGAGTTTTATCATTAAAATTTTTATCACATCACAAAACACAATCCATTACTATCCTTCCTTAATATCTTTCATGTCTTTTTTTGTTTGAGCAACTTCCCTTATAGAGTTGATTGTCTTATTAAACCAGGTATTTTTAGATGCTTGGATTTCAGTGATAGCTGAGTTGAGTTGGTGTGTAAGATCCTGGGTCTTGCATTCAGATTCGACTAGAGCTAATTTGGTTTGGGCTAATTCTAATTCCAATTCTCGAACTTGACGTTTTAAGTCAATGATAATGGGATTTTGATCAGCAGGATTGATAACTGGGTCTGGTAATTTGACATTTCCATCTTTATCAAACAGTTTAGAACAATCGTTACAATCTTTAACTACATTCTACAATATAAATCAAGAAAGAATTTTGAAATGATAAAACCATGCTGTGTACAGTAAGGGAAATTCTGCCAGACAAGGATACTCTTGTATCGTTACAAAGGTCTACTTGTAGGGTGTGTTAGCAATCAGCATATATTAAAGATGGGTTTCCTTGTTTTTTTAGAGTCAAATTAAGCGAACTGTTAGATTAATTGGTGTTTCTAGTGAATTATCATGTATTCTTAATATCATTATGTTCTTTTTGCATATAATAAGGAGATTTTAAACAATCATAAATGTCCATGTAAATACAGTCTGGATAAACCAAAAAAGACCTTTTGACCTTTCTTGATCAGTCACTCACTCGAATTCTGCTAGAAATTCTCTTCCAATTTAGCTAATTATGAATTAATTATGGACATGTGAGACAAACTGGTATTTTCCAAGTCATTAGAACACCTCTACTTTCTATTCATATAAGTATTAGCATTTCCATTTTCATAAATGAAAATAAGGGAACCCATCTTTAATACTTGAATCTGGTGGTCACCTGAGATATAGCGGTATAATGCAATGTATCTTTTAAACAATGTCTATCGTGTGTGGCTAATGAAATCTTGGACACATGACAATGTTCTTGATTTTGGAATGACCAATTCAATATTTATTGGATAGTTTTTTATCACACTAACCCTTATTCTGAGTAATTCTTCTTTCGATGCTGTCTGTTGTTTTTCTAATCTTTCACTTAACTGAGAACAGATCTGTAGAAATACAATAGGTCATTCTATAAATTTAAGTACTTTAATGGTGTTGGGTTAAATAATGAAATGAATGGAGTTTTACATCCTACTTTTCTGCACCATGTAAGCTAATGAAGTTAAGACATAATGTTAGCTTACTTTAGATGATTGAATTTTATACAAATAGAGTTGAATCTATTAGCTAACTCAAATCTAAATTGACAGAAAGGAGTTTTACATCCTACTCATCTCCACCATATTGGGCTGTTGAAGACGGAGAAACACAATGCAAAGTGAAATTTTGCCATGACAGTTGCATTAGCCTGCTCTTTCTCTATTTCCAACTGTAGAGGAATGAACAGCTTGCAGCGCACTGGGCCTCAGTTTATTTTTTCGACGAGGCGCATTTTCAATGTCGGCCTCTCTAACCTGCATCATTGACACAAGGGGAAACTGGGTTGAAAAATCCTGGGATTGAACCCTGGACCTTCAGGTTAGCAAGCAAGCGCCTAACTCACTTCTCAAATCACAAAAATCACATAATCGAAAAATAACAATTCATGACAAACTACAAATAATTAATATGTTAAAACACTCAGATGGAATCTGAGAATTCCAGACAAGGCCAAGCTACACCTTCAGACTAAGTCAATGCTACTATCAAACAAACCTGTTTATAATCAGCTATAATTAGAGTATTTCTACTACTTTCACTTTCAGCTCTATCTAATTCTCTTCTACACATTTCTTTTAACTGTAATATATATATACAATATCAATATTAAATCTTTTACATTCAGAATGAATAATACCAGAAGTTTTTGTAAATGACCAACCAATTAAATTTGGTAGAGAAATATCATCTCCTAGGCATATGAGTCACTTCACACACCAGGTTTGTCACCTGAGAGACCAACAACAAACAAAAAACTGGACAAATTATGGAAAATAGATTTTAATGAGACAGAGTTGTCATTTTCGGGGTTGGTTTGGGTCTTGAGTATATGTTTATAGTCTTTAGAAATACTCGAAATGTACGAAAATCACACAATTCCTGCAAAATTACCTCAAAAACTAGGAATTTATATGTTTTGGTTATGTATTTAATCTCAAGAAAAGACGAGTCATCAGTTAATTCTCAAATCTAGAGACTGGATTTGAAGGCTTAAATTTTGACAGTGAGCTGTGAATACTATTACTGATAATCTTAGCTTAAAAATTCCCGATTCTGAGACTAGGGTACGATTGGTCAAACGGATGGCGAACCTGTCCCTTTAAGATAGTCAGCTTCAAGGTGAGTTTCTTGATTTTCAATAATATCTTCTCCACCCTAGCCAGATGATAACTGGAATTGGGATATTACATGTCAAAATTTCAGTAAGGCCTCTTTAAGATTTATTACTCTTACCTGTGAAGATTCATATTCTAGTCTCTTTTTCTCTTCTTCTGTTTCTTTTAAAGCTTTCTTGGTTTTGACTAAATCTTGAGTTAATAATTCATTGGTATCTTCTACCTGTATTATCAAAATAGAATGAGATTTTATGAAAAAAGTAAGTAATTATTGAAAAAAATGTTAAACAACTTTTAGGGCTTATAATGATACTTGTATGGATAATTACATAGTTTAAAAGATTTATGGAATAACAGACAGATTTTCGTTTCGGTTTATTTTTTAGTTTTTACTTTTAGTATAGCCACTTCTGGAGTCTCGAACATTTGTTAAATTTGACCTTATATGCTTTAACCAATCAAATTTACGCCTTCTCCAGTGTTGGCATTTTGTGACACGATTATAAGGTGTATTTTCAGGAGCAAAAGACTAGTTTATCAAGTCCATTGAAGGCCTTTTCATTGGATGTTCCAAATTGACCGAGTTAAATTTGATCGGTTAAAGCAAACATCATCAGGTTAGGTCAAAAGGTTAATTTGACGAATGTTCAAGACTCCAATCCAATCCAAACTGTGAAGTGGGTATACCAAAAACAAAAACTAATAATAAAAAAAAACAAAAAGAAAGTTGGGTCTAATTGGGACAGATTCTGCTGTATACAGGTATTTCTTACATCAGATTCCCACAGCTATTTTGACTATTTGAGACTTCTCTGTTCATTATTAGAGGTATTTTTCCTTAAATCATTCTAAGTATTATCAGGCAAAGATAGATTTGAACATTTGAGGACGTTTCAAATCAAAAACAATTCATTTAATATTATTACTTAAACTCCTTAAAATGAAGCAGGACCATTTTCATATCAGTAAACTCAAGTGGTTGAGAACCGTTCTTCAGTTGTAATGTAAATGAAAAGCGTTCTTGGCACGGTTATCTATGGAACTCTTCTTGAAGAAGTTAAAATTAACCCTTGCAGTCACCGTGATGTAACTGAAGACATCTGGATGTAATTAACAATTTCATTGAATAATGAGAACATTCCGCGGGAAAAGGTGAAGGTAGCTTATGAGGGGATGTGGTTTCAAAAAGGTTCTCACAAAAATTCATTTGAGAACGGATAAATTTTGTAATGTAAAAGGGGTTAAACATAGACTACTTACATTGTCCAATTCACTACGTAATATTAGTTTACTCTCAACTAATTCATGAGCTAAATCATCATTCTCCTGTTCTAATCTCATATTAGCTTCTAATAATCTCTTATTCTCACGCTGAAAATATACACAAAATAAAAACTTAACCTTAAAATGTATTAGACAGTGCAAAATAAATTGAAAAATAAAATCACAAGCTTGAAATGTTTCAACAATTTAAAAAAAATCATCTCAACCTCATGTATGGTACAAATCCAAATCGAATAAATGGAAGTTGTAGGTTCTAATCTCAGTCAGTTCCAAGAGGTTTGTCCAGAGACAAGCTGGTAGAGAGGATCCTTTGTTGTTATCCATGTAAAATATAGTTATACATTTCTTTCTTTGATATCAAATGTTTTTGACTAAAAAATGTCTTTTTTAGTAGTGAATTTCTAAATAAGTAAAACAAGTCAAAAATCTTCAGCCACATATTTCAAAGTTTTGGATGGAATAGAAATTTAAAATAAGATAGAAATCTTCAACAAGTTGTTTTTCATAATCAAACATTTTATTAAGGCCATACAAAACAAATACATGTAGTCTGTTTTACAGGCCCAAAAATGCCAGATTGTAGCCTTAATATTAAATGTACATTAGATATGTGGAAATAAATAATAAATGCTTTCGCTCGCTCCAATTTATTCCAATTGAAAATCTAAAAAAGCGCTTATAAATAATAAATAATAAATTCGCCCTTTCGCCCCGATTTTTAAATAAAAAGGCCTGTAAAACGGACTATTTATTTTGTATGGCCTTATGTAAAATCCATGGAGATAAGGGAGATCTACAGTGAAATAAAACAAATTTTTTCTGATATTGACCAGATGTTTTTCTAACAGAACACAATATTCAAGTCAAGAAAATTCTTGTGACCTTTTAACACTAAAATAAAGACATACCAATTTAACAGAATTATATCCATGTTGTAGAAAATGTTTAGGGGAAAAGCAACAAGTCATAGTGAATAATGATAAACACTAAATATTTTTAAAAAATAAAACTGTCAAGTAGATGAATTGATGTCAATATTAAAGTAACAATAAGGAATAGGGAAGTTGTTATAATATCAACAAAACTATATTTGTTTTATGTTCATTAGATTAGATTAGTTCCACAGCAAAGTTAGTACACAGGAAATGTTATATGTTCTATAGTTAAAACATAGGCTTGCGGCAAGTCTCGCAAGCGAATACGCCCACCAGCAGCTTGATAAAGAGCTAAATGTGAGCTGTAAAACAAACTCTATATTGTAGCCTGTAGGGTGAGCACGAGCCAAAAAAGTGAAAAAAACGCGATCAAGTTTTATGCGATATCTCTCAAGAAAATCATCGAATCCTCACCAAATTCAATAGTGCACATCTTCATAATGATATTGACACACATACAAAAGATCAAAAGAATCTATAGAGAATTGTAGTCTGTAGAGTGAGCATGAGGTAAATGTCAAGGGACGGACTGACAGGGGCAACCACAATATACGCCCATACTTACTTGTGATAAAAAATAAAACTTCACATCAAATACCATCCTTTAATACCCAACGTTTCGTCAAAAAAGTTTTGACTTCATCAGGGGAAGAAAAAAACTTACGTGTGGGCGTATAGAAAATTGATGAGGTTATTCAAAGATGACCATCATTAGCCGTGAATTTGCTTCATTTTTTAATTGAATTTTTGCTCATTAAAGGGACAGATGAGCAATTTTTTTGACCAATCGAACCTAAGTGTCAGAGACCGGAATTCTTTAGCTAAGCCGATCAGTAATATTGTTCACAGTTCACTGTCGAAATTTGAGCCTTCAAATCCATGTGTGTTAAGAATTATCCGCCCTTGAATGTTAAAATGAGGACTTGTTATTTTAAGAAAAAAGACATATATAGAAATAGTGTGTAAAATTCCTAGTTTGAAGTATTTTTAAAAGGCATTGTGCGATTTTCTTGCATTTCTAATTTACTCAATACTAAAATCAATGCCCCAAAATGGCGCAACTGTCCCTTTTAAGGGGTCAAGGATTACCATAGAAATAAAACAAATGAATGTAACGATGAAAATGCAGCTAGAAATTTATGTGTCTAGCTTTAATTGTGCTGTGTGAATGATGACTAGGTGCAAATGTTATTGTCACATAAAAAAACAAAGCCTATTTGCGAAATTATTCATTTTGACCCCATGACTCATTCTTTGTGTATTGCCGAGAATGCAATATCATCATTATAATTCATTTCATTCTAATTCATAGAAATGATTTTTAAGTTAAATTTTTTGACAGAATACAATGTAACTAATACTAGAGAGAATGAAAGAAACAACTATATTTTACAAGGATAACAACTTAGGTTCACAGTTAAGGATCCTTTCTACCAGCTGGTCAAACCTCTTGGCATTGATCTTTCCCGGAATATTGGACTTTCACACGATGAAGGAGATTGGAACCCAAAGCTGCCATTTGCACGACGTAACCTAGCAAAAAGATGTCATGTAAACCAACGCTCTTGCCGACTGTGCTATAGAACCTCACAGAAAGTTCTTGTCTGTCTTCAGATTTTCATTAAGTAGAAATTTGATGCTAAAAACGGAACATTACCTCTATTCTCTCTCTAGGATCCTCTTCTTGTTCCCTCATTATATAATATTCCTTTTCATATTTCTTTAACTTACGTGCTGTTATCTACAGAAAAAAATTAAAAAATTAGATAACTAAATTATTATTACCAGAGACCTCCCAACTCAATTAGAAAGACGACACAATTTGTGCACTAAAAATCTCTCATTATGAAACATGCATGTACAGAAGTTAACCTCCAATACATGCATTGTAAGAACTGTATCGGGGACACTTACAGCATCAATTTGCACCATTCCAATTTTCAATCAGATGCCTGTGGTTCCTGTGATTCCACTTAAACTAAGTGTTTGATGACATCACTAATCACAGAAGGTCATCAAACACTAAGCTTTAGTATAATTGCAGATAAGAATATGTAACTGAACTATTCAAAATTTTAATACCTTAGTCAAGATGGCTGTTCTAATCAATTCTAATTCAGCATCTTCTGTCCTGAATTTTTTAGGTAGTTGAACACGGAAATACTTGAGTACACCTTCAAAATCTAGAGCTAGTAAATCTTTACGTGAACACTTGAGTAGAGCTAGAGCTACATTGAAAATAACATCCTTTCCCTTGAAATAAACATAAGAAAATTCAGTATCGTTTCAAAAGGGATCAATTTTTTTTCTTTCACCACATGTTAAGCAATGATTTCATGTTGCTGACAGCAGACTGTACAGAGCTCTGCCTCCGATCATAGTTTGGATCAAATGATTGGGCTGATCTTCCATTAATAGACACAAATGAGTATATAGACAGCAATAAATCCAAATTGGTGGTTGACAAGATATTTCTTTAAATTACTCATTTGTATGTGCGTTTTTCAAGAAAACTGGTTGGAAACTAAAGATGCATCTGCAAGACAGAGCGTCATCATCCAATCAGATTCATTTTCATTTCAAGTGCAAGCTCCGCATGTGATTATTGACATGGTGGAAAACAACCAACTGGAGATTGATGTATCTTCCTATGCCTGTAGTGAGCAACAAAAATCACCAACCAAGACTGTTCGTGTACCTGCACCTTTAGGGTACTATAGTAGCAGTCAAATTCAAACCTGATGTGATCTAATGATTACTATATACTAACACAAAGCTTCATAAAATATGGCTGAAGAGTAAAATGTGTAGTTAATACTAAGAAATATGGTAGACTGACAGACAGACATATATTGATATATATTAACTTACCTCACTGAGATACAAGTCCAGTATATGAAACACAACATTTAAAGGGAATTTGGCTGTAAACAGTGTCAGGAACCATTGTGAAGCAAACATGTGTATTTCTAAGGACATCTCAGCAAAATGAAAGAATAAGTCTGGTATTTGATCCTGAAAAAAGGATTAATCCATACTTGGAAAGAGAACATGTAGATACAAAAATGGTTTCATGGGCATTTACATAGCTTCCATTAATTGACTATATTCACCTAAAACGGGGGTTTTTAACCTTTTCCCTTTCAAGGTCCCTGATCAATCGTATAACACCCCTTCTCCCTATAATAATTTACCCTCTTCCTAGTATAAATCCATACTATTACCTCTCTTCCCTATAAATCCATACTATTTCCCCTTCTCCCTATAATTCCTTACTATTACCTCTCTTCCCTCTATAAATCCATACCATTCCCCCTTCTCCCTGTAATTCCTTACTATTACTCCTCTTCCCTCTATAAATCCATACTATTACCGGTCTTCCCCTATAATTCCTTACTATTACCCCTCTTCCCTCTATAAATCCATACTATTCCCCCTTCTCCCTGTAATTCCTTACTATTACCCCTCTTCCCTCTATAAATCCATACTATTCCCCCTTCTCCCTGTAATTCCTTACTATTACCTCTCTTCCCCTATAATTCCTTACTATTACTCCTCTTCTCCCTATAATTCCTTACTATTACCTCTCTTCCCTATAATTCCTTACTATTACCTCTCTTCCCTATAATTCCTTACTATTACTCCTCTTCTCCCTATAATTCCTTACTATTACCTCTCTCCCCTATAAATCCTTACTATTACCTCTC
>NW_008708645.1:1833364-1899773 GCF_000327385.1 Lottia gigantea | reverse complement strand
ATTTGATCCTGAAAAAAGGATTAATCCATACTTGGAAAGAGAACATGTCGATACAAAAATGGTTTCATGGGCATTTACATAGCTTCCATTAATTGACTATATTCACCTAAAACGGGGGTTTTTAACCTTTTCCCTTTCAAGGTCCCTGATCAATCGTATAACACCCCTTCTCCCTATAATAATTTACCCTCTTCCTAGTATAAATCCATACTATTACCTCTCTTCCCTATAAATCCATACTATTTCCCCTTCTCCCTATAATTCCTTACTATTACCTCTCTTCCCTCTATAAATCCATACCATTCCCCCTTCTCCCTGTGATTCCTTACTATTTCTCCTCTTCCCTCTATAAATCCTTACTATTCCCCCTTCCCCTATAATTCTTTACTATTTCCACTCTTCCCTCTATAAATCCATACTATTCCCCCTTCTCCCCTATAATTCCTTACTATTACCTCTCTTCCCTCTATAAATCCATACTATTCCCCCTTCTCCCTGTGATTCCTAACTATTTCTCCTCTTCCCCTATAATTCCTTACTATTACCCCTCTTCCTAGTATAAATCCACACTATTACCGGTCTTCCCCTATAAATCCTTACTATTACCCCTCTTCCCAGTATTTCGTGATTTTCTTTTAGGTTTTCCGTGCAATCTGTTTTCATGTTTGAGAATATAGCCTAACTGAATAGATCAACTTTGTTGCTACACAAAATTTCAAATCCTTGACTTAAACATTCATCTCTGCAATTAATGTTCTGAGACATGTACATTTATTTAAGCTGACTATAGTTGAAAAACCCATGGGTCAGACAATGCCCATGCAATCCAAAATAAGAGTCCATAGAAAAAAATCAATATTGTGAGGGGAATCTATTTTTACTAATCAATGAGTCAGTTTTACCTGCATGAGTCTTTCTAGTTGATAGAATTTTAGATGTAATTCTTCAAAGCCTGGTTTAAACAAATCTCTTAAACCATAATCATACATAATCTTCACCAATACACTGAAAGCTTGTTCTTCTGGCATCTACATTGAAAATCAAACACTGGGTATTATCTTAACTGGAGATTTTCTATGCTTATACCATATCAATATACACCAATGAAATATAATATCTCTCAGCTCAAGAGAGACAATTGGGGCTTTTTGTATGTGATCTCTGAATACTATACTAAACTACTATGGTCTAACATGAAAATAACACACTTGATTGTAGTTCACAGCCATTATGAATCACTACCTTGACTATAAGTTGAATTTTGATAATGGTTATAATATTTCAACAAAGCCTTCAAATCACATTTAAAGCCTCAAAATGTGATTTGAAGGTTTAGAAAAATATTTTTTCAAAATTCAACGGTTTAGAAAAATATTTTTTCAAAATTCAACTAAGTCGAGGAAGAGATTCAAAATGGCTGTGAACTTGGTTTGTGTGTGTTATTTCCATGTAAGAACCATACCAAGTTTCCTGTGCTCTGAATACATGCAAGGGATCTGCATGAGCATATACTACATGATTGTCTATTTCTAAATCAAACAAGACACCTTATACCACAAAATTTTCAGCCTTTTGACCTTTCCAAAACTGTGGTATACAGGAGCCATATTTTCTTACGTCCTAAGAATAACTCAAAATACAATCTAAGACTATTTTTAAGTGTACAGACGACACGTGTATATTGTGTTGAAACGTTATGTGCCCAACCTTATTAAAGAAGTCTGTTATATTCCATAATATAGTCTTGTGTTTTGTTATATGTGCTCCTCGATTCTATATGTCATTCAAAGCTTACATTTTTAAGTTGATTATTTAATTCAGAAATCATTGGTGAAATGCGATTCTGTAAAAATAATAAGGCTTACATGTAGTAGGAGAGCTGCTGCCAAGAAAGATAATCCTTGTACATAACTAATCTCTTCATCATATACAGCATACGCCTAGAATAGAACACCAGATAGGCCATAAAACTAGATCAACTTGACAACTACAAACAAATGTTTTACCAAATTAAGGGCTTAGATTTTCTACCAACAAGTAATTAGTCAAACTTCTTGGTATTGATCTATCCTACACCTTTACACCTATGTACAGCTGGGTCAACTTGAATGGGAAATCATCACTTTATTCGGGCCATCAGACTTACTATTGACCCATATTAGAACCCATGACCACCAATTGCTTGAAATAACCAAGATTCCAAAATGTAAAAATGTAAATATTTGAGATTAAACTATCTAATTTGTTTTTCTTATTACCAATGACGATACAACTTGCTTCCTAGTTCCAGATTTATAAGACAACCTACCTTACTAATTTTATACAATGAATCTTGACCACACCCACCAGCATCCTTGAAAAAATCATGAGCAGGGAATGTTCTATTAATATCTCTTTGAATCACAGACTCGTGGTCTGATTCCTGAAATATATATGACAGAATTAAAATTCACAGCAAAATTTTTAACCATAAAGGACATACTGTACATTTCTGAATATAATGCACAGTTTTTACCCCAAAATGGGCCTATTACAGAAGGGGTGCGCACTATACACAGTGAAATAAATTTTTTTCCCTTTCGAAAATACCGCAAGGATCTGTTGAGGGTCCGCCATTTTGTCTTCCTTCATTTTGTAAATATTTTGTATTAATATATTTAAGAGTCATCATAATTAAAATCAAAATGTACAATTCTTCTACAATTTGACACTAACAAACAGACATCTAAAGATTTAGATAAGAAAATCCCTTTAAATACTGTGCAGCAGAAAGAAATATGTAACGAAAACAGCCACAAACAACCACAGGGATCTGTTTCTATCAATAGTAGACTCTCTCTATAATAGTATATATAGAAGAAGGTGGCTAACGTTTGTCACGACCATCTCCTCTTCAGGCGAAATGATGGGTGTAAATATTTTTGGTATTTTTTATTCATCAAAAGTTAGATTAACATGAAGAGGAACACAGAGGGAGATATAAAATAGGTCTTGTGTGAAGGGAAAATATTCAATGAAACGATTCATATAAGGTTGGGATTATGTCTCATTACGGTAAATGGTAGAAAATCATCTGAAGCGGAGATGGTCATGACAAGCCTAGCCACCTTCTCTTACATATACTATTATAGAGAGAGTGGACTATTGATAGAAACAGATGCCTGAGTGTACAACAGAATAGTAAAGTAATACCTTTCCAATGACAATTCTGTATGTCTCTAATAAGTCATTGCCCTCATGTACCCCAGCTAATAACTGCCATACTTCACCACGTAAAGCCTCAGGTACACCTTTACGTACTAAATGATGAACTTGTTTTGGTCTCTGAGATAAGTTTTGATGCCATTTAGTCAAGACATCATGCCAAGCATCCAGTAGATTTTCATCAGTTATTTCTTTACTCACTACACCAGATCCACTCAACAACGGTTCATCACCATCTGAATTAAATGAAATGAATTGAGTTTCACGTCCTACTTTTCTGCACCATTTGGGCTAAGGAAGACAGACAACGCCATGCTGGGTGCATTGATGGAAATTTTGCTAGGACAGCCGCATTAGCCTGCTCATTTTCGATTTCCACTTGTTGAGGAATCTTTAACGTACACAGTCTGTATCACAGAGGGTCTGGGTTTATTGTCCCATCCATCAAGAACAAAGCCGGGTTTGAACCCTCCACCTTCAGGTTAGCAAGCAAGCGTCTAACTCACTGAGCCACCGCGGCTCCCTTTTATGATGTGAAGAGCAAGAATATCAGCTTTGCATCTGAGGAACAAGTCTTACCTGACTCTTCATCCATATCCTGTGGTGTTTGAACAGGATCTGGTATAGGTCGATTAGGGTTTAAACTCAAGGTCAGTCCTGAACTCTTTCTTTCAACTTCTGTTTGACTTTCAACATTGACCACTTCATATAGACCTTCATCATTTTCATTACCTTCAATCTAACCAAATACATATTTATAACAATGGAATTAGAAAGAAAATTTCAGGTAATATCGTCCAAGTTTTTTTGGGAATACAGAAACTACAGTTATTAGATGGAAGATCAGAATAGTGCAAATACGTTTAAAATGTTCAACACAAATTATTTATTATTTATTGGATAAACGAGGTGCAGTGTATGCATAATAATCGATACAAATGAAAAATGAAATGAATACTACTACTCTGTACCATGTGGGCTAATGAAGACAGGCAACGCCATGCAGGGTGCAATGAGGGAAATTTTGCCAGGACAGTGGCATTAGCCTGCTCTTTTTCGATTTCCAACTGTCGAGGGATCTGTAACATGCACAGCCTGCAGCACACATGGCCTCGGTTTATTGTCCCATCCGAAGATACAAATGAAAATTGAAGAAGTGAACACACTAGGCGCAAAGATACGATTCGTTTATTTTATTTTCTACTGTATCAATAATCCCACACCTACACCGCATCAGAGACCGTACATCGTCTATTCCCACCTTAACCCAGATTGTCTCAAACAAAAATCATAAGCTAGAAAGTTTTGAAATGAAATGAATGGAGTTTTATGTCCCACTTTTCTGAACTTGTTTGGAGTACTGAAGACTGGCAAAGCCATGCAGTGCATCATGAGGAAAATGATGCCAAGACAACAACCTACTCTCTTTTGATTTCTATCAGTCAAGTATAAACATGCTCAGACTGTGTCATCCATGACACATTTTTCATCACTGATAGTGGAACTAGGCTGTTAACTCTAAAGGTATTATCTCAAGTATTGCCAAGATTGAACCCCAGACCTGGCTACAGTATGTTAAGCTTAAGCATCTGGCATAACTTTCTCCCTTTTTTGTGATGCTTTATCGATCCCATACAAAATCACATTTATAGGAAAAACAGCTCTGATCTGAAAACTTAGAAGAAAGCAAGTGATAAAAAAAAACAGCTACCTGTTTCAGTTTGACGTAATATTGTTCATAATGTGGTTTAGTAGAAAAATACCAGAATCTTTCAGATTGGGAATAAATCTTAGCTTTAGTTTCTATAGCAAATCTGACTGGTTCTTGTATACCATATATAACTAAATCTACAGCTACTGTTAAAAATACTCTGGTATCTGAAATACAATTAGTATCACAGATTGAAAAATACTTCAGCTTACAGATAATGACAGAAAGAAACAAATATATTTTACACGGATAACAAATTAGTTTCACAAAGGATCCTTTTTACTGGCTGTTACTTTCCCAGATTATCCGTACCCATTTACAGCTAGGTTGACTGAAAGTATGAGTGAAGATGACTTATTCATGGTTATTTCATGGATTTTTACACGCCGATTGAGATTGGAGCCTACAGCCACCATTTGTTCAGCATAACCGAGTAAAGATATCTTTGTCAACATATGCAGCAAATTAACTAGATCACAATGTAAATCATTAAACGCAATGTTTGAAAGCCAGTTAATTAAGAAAACTGATAAACTTATCCATGACTATACACATGTTCTATCTGATAATTACATCCCACTACCCTCTGGTCAAAGATTTCTAGCCCTTTCTGCAAAAAGCAACAGAGCCCTTTATTCTTTTATCAGCTTGAGTATTCGAAAGTTTAATTCTAGAGGCAGGTCTGATGAAAACTTCATTTTTTCGAATAAACAATAACCGTGTCACTGTATATATATATATATATATATATATATTCTTTGTACTGTTTGTATTTATGTTTGTGTTTCATTTGTTTGTGGTTCCTATTTATTTTTTTTGTATCCGAGATCTCCCTTGTTATAAATGAATTGCCCCTTTGGGATAATAAAGATTTATTATTATTATCAAATGACATCATGTAAAGAACAAGTGCTCTAAACGAATGTGCTATAGAACCTTACAAACACCTAATCCTTCTAGGACTTAGTTGAACAATAAACTGAGACCTTTGTACTTCATTGCCTAGAATGGGCAATTGTCGCATCCTCACACAATTTTGGTAGTGCCCAGTCAAAATCAATTTCAGCTCTCAAATGAAAAACAAGCGGTTGCCTAGTAAGATATTGTTCATTTAAACAAACACACAAAATTTGATAAACTTCTGACATAAACTGTCATCAGGTTAACAAGCTAACAAATTTTGATGCGTTTTTACTAAGTCAAGGGCAATAACTTAAAAACTGTTCACATTATAATGTGGGCGTATAAAAAGTATGCAACAAATAAATTTTTTCAAAATCACATTTTTTCATCTACATCATTCAAAGACATCTCTCCCTATTTTACAAATATTTAAGCACGTTTTCCTAATCAAAGACATCACCCAGATAAAATGGTTACATCTCACATAAGACTAAAAGTAAAAACTGTGCAAAGTCCATCTACTACATGTTGGGCATATGAAAAGGGCTAATGCTACCTTCTCGAAAAACTTTTTCTTTAATGCAAACTGAATGGGGTTGCATTATTTGCCCAACTTGGAGCAGAAAAGTAGGGACTGTGTACAGCCTATACATTTTACCTGTTACAAGATCTAAGAAAGTTCCCATGTAAATATTCTGGGACAAAATACCAACAAGTTAAGGATGTGTTTCTTACCTTTTGGTGTTTCTGTATTCAAAACAGCAAAACACTGTTCAGTAGGATCCCAATGTCCTGTTATAGAATAACTTTTACCTTCATTTTGATATCCCATTGATACCTTTAACAGATAAAACATTACTCAGTTACTAGCAAATACCTTGTCCAACTGTATGTCAAAGCCTAAAAGCTGACATTATCTATGAAGTAGAGCAATTCCAATGGGATGGAAATGTTTGTTATTTAATGCCCTTGGAATTCATCCTTAGCTTAATTCTAACAAAATACAGATTTTGTGACATTATTTATCCTGAAAGATCACTTTGGATGTTTGTGAATCATAATATTTTCTTCCTGCTACACATTAATCATTAGAAGGGACCTTCCGTTTTTTCTGTAGGTCAAAATTGTTTTTAGCTCAAATTTGTGAAAACCACACGCCAAAATCTAGAGAAATGTGCCCTTTAATTATCTGAAACTTTTAACTAAAATAATCCAACCTTTAATTCTTAAAACGCCAAAAATATTTAAAAAACATTACATATCAAGCATTTCGCGTGCTTTTCCAGCAAGTCCTTTGGCATTCCTTTGGTGAATTATCTTGTTCACTTATCCATGCATTCCAAGTTAGAGAATGAAAGACTAGATCAATAGTAGCACCATGATACTGGGAACTAGGGAGAGAGGAGAAGACATTAGTCAAGCTTACCAATTCAATCAACTGCATATCACTGTGTTTTACATTTCTTCCTTGTGATATCAATAATCCAAAACATCTAGAAAAATATTATTGAAATAGATCTTATTCAGCAAACTAAAAAACACTAATGAATGATAAAACCATCCAATCACAAATACGGGTTTTGACATGGTCTTATTTACCCGTATTAACTAATCCCACTACACTTTTGAGGACGTGGAATTGGGATTGGTAGCTATTTAAATCTGACCAATCACATCGGTAGAACGGAAAAGATGTAAACAAAACACATCATCGCTTTGCCGCTTCGAAGAGATAAGAACACATTCTTTCCATGTAAATATTCAAAAGTAAGGTTTGATTTTCTCTCGGCTTCAATTCCTTACCGAAAATCTGACTGAATTCTGTAGCGTTCTTATTCATCAAAATATGTAACGGCACACTGTTTTGTTAACATTGACAAACAAAGCGTCAAAACGAATAATTTGTTTTGATTCGCTGAAATTTTGCTACCAATACAGTAGGGCCAATTTTAATTGGACAATATTTATCTATGAATATGTAATTTCTCTCTCATTTGTATTATCACGGTCTTGAGGAATGGACATATCTAATGCTAAAATCTGTATTTTTGATTTGATTTTTTCACCAAAAAACTCATTTTCTTGTCCAGGATAAGTTTTTGATTGATTTATGGATTTATGACTGTTCCCAAGAATTTGGAACTAGAAGAGATGAAACTAATTGCAGACTATAGTCTAATTATGACCCAAGTTTAATAACTGAACCAATTCTAGTTAGTTATTCTTATCATTAGAAATGTTTACTTGTTTATTTTGAAATAGAAGATAGGAATGTTTGATTGAAATTTTATTTTTTTCAAATTCTTACCTCTCAATTCTGAGATCTGTGGGACCATTTTGTTGTACAGTAATAGCTATACGTTTCTCCACATTGGATTTAAACTTAAAGATATTTTTATCTTTAGGGCAGGCGTTATAATTTCCCTTGCCATCATCTTCTTTAAACTCAATACCCACAGTAAAGATATAGTTCTGTTCAGCTTCTTGTAAGCTACTGGTTGAAATGGTACGTGAAGTTCTTGGGACTCTTCGAAACGTTGTAGCAAAGCAATACAATATCTTTGGCACCTAAAAAATACATCACTTAGCACCATTACAAAATAAATCATGGCAGACCAAATCTTAATATGCCATCTGTCATTTTCAGCACCCAATTCAAAAAGAGTACTTACAAATTGCTCAAATTCTAATTGTGTCCTTGATACACATACAAATGCCTTCTTCACAGTGTCAAGCTAGGGTGCCAATGTTTTTCCGTTTCAGTTATAAGCATTTTCCGTTTCAGAATTTGTAGATTCCGTTTGGACATCGGTTTCCTTCGAGAAAAGCATTTACTGATGTTCTTTTTTTTTCTTTAGAGGGGCATTTTGATCATGGATGGTATCGTTCGTTGTTAATGACGCCATTTTGGGTGACGGGAAAGCATTTTCTCTTTGAGGTAATTTGATTCGTTAAAATGGCATGTCTGAACCAATCAGAGACATTGTTACAACATCAGCTTCCGTACATGATTAACAAAATAGACCGTCGCAACCTCCGGTTTTGAATGTGTTCTATTTGCTGGCCTGATTCTATGCACTGAAGAGAAAGAGAACAGCATATTGAACACGCTCGAAACCTAAAGTTAAATAATTATGTTATCAAACAATGTACATCAAAACAAGTTCAACTCTGTTGTAAATTTCTTTGCTTTGCGTGTCGCTCGCAGTTTCAAACATTTTTTAATCGTATGAATTTGGTGTAGGCCTAGTAGTAAAAATAGTCCATTTTATTTCCAAAAAATTAAAATATGCATGGAAAGGACAATTCTGTTTCGCATCATGAATTCCGTGATTTCCATCCGTTCCGCGATCGCAGAAAATCATCGGCACTACTACAATCCTCCTCTTATACCTTGACCGCAATAGTCAAATTTCTTGTATCACAGCAAATACAGCCAATTAAAGATCTTGACAGATTGGAAACATTGTGGTTTAGTAATTACAATAATAAAACTAGAGCCACACGTGGCACAGAGTGGGACTTTGCAAATGTAGCAAATTGCAAAAGACCCTGAAAAAACCTTCGACGATAATTAGATCAAGTGCAAGAATAGTCTAAAGTTGAGAAATTTTCATTTTTTAGAAGATTCTAATACCAGAAGTAGACGTCAGACCTCACAAATGAAAGTATCAGCAGGTAGCCAATGTCAATGACCTTTGATCTTGTAAAGGAGAAGGTCTAAAACGGTCAAGATCAAGAGATATACGTCATCAAAATTTCAAATTGCTCACGACTATAAAACCGGAAGTTGACATAGGACGGCAAATATAAAAGTATAAATAGATAGCCAATGCCAATGACGTTTGATCCTACAAAGGTCAAGGTCAACAAAGGTCAAGGTCAAAAATTGAAAATTTTGAATTTTCAAAATCTGTTCCTATTTTTGAACTATGAAGCGGAAACAACCAAACTTCTAGGACAAAGTGGCTCAAAATATGAGATATTTGTATGAAAAATTCCGTTTTGAACAAATGTATACTGGAGTTATGCTCCTGGCCAAAAATGTCAATTATGAGTAATTTAAACCGGATGTGCCACGCCCACTTCATTTTTTTTTGCGTAGGTTAATTGATATTAAAAATGTTATGTTGTGTTCCAAATGTCGAGCTGCTACATCATACAGGTTAAAAGATATAGGTCAACAAAAGTCAACAAAGGTCAAAATTGAAAAATGAAAATATGCAAATGTTTAAACCCGTTCCTTTTTTTGAACTATAAAGCTGAAACAACTGATCTATTAACACAATATGGCCAAAGAGGTGAAGAAATTGTTTGCAAAGTCCCTTTTTAAACAAATGTAAACTATGCGAATTATGTCCCTGCCCGAGATTTGAACAATTAGCAATTTAACCCAGATGTGCCACGCCCACCTGAACTTTTTAGTCATGATTTAATTCATTTTCAACATGTCTAGTAGTGTTCCAAATTTCAAGCTTCTACATCAAATAGGTCACAAGATATACATACACTAAGCTCAAAGAGACAAAAATATTGTCAAAAACACTCAAATATCTAAAAAGTACGAATTCCAATTTTGTTATATATCGTTAGAGTATGAAGAGCATATTAAGAATCCGGAAAAATTAACTCTCTAGGTTAATTAGGTCAGGTGCTAGAGCAGTCCAAAGTTGCGAATTTGCCTGTTTTGAGACAGCCATACAACCGGAAGTAGATATCAGAGATCGAATATGAAAGTATAAGCTGATAGCCAAGGTCAATGACCTTTGACCCAATGAAGGTCAAGGTCAGCAACGGTCAAGGTCATGAAATATGAGCCTTCAAACTTCGAAAAAATTCAATTGGAAATTGCAAAAAAGCAAAAGAGAAATTCAAAAATCGGGTCCCACAGTTTTTTTTTAATTTTTATTTTCTTTCATTTGACACCAAAATCATCAAAATCGGATAAGCCGTTATCTCTGAATAGATTCTGACGCATTTCAGAAAAATCAAAATGGCGACCAAGGTATTACCTTCGGACCGGATTTTATATTCTTCGTTTTTTTGTCATAACTTTGGCTATCGATTCATATAAGTTTCGTCGCGCTAAATTAATTACACCGGAAGTAGTTCAACCGGAAGTGAGAATCGATTTCCCGTTTAAACCGGAAGTAAAGTAAAAAATTTGACTATACAATTTTGTTCATGTTCATGAATTGTCTTTGCTCAAATTTTTTTAGATTAATCAGACAAAAAGCTAAAAAGTTTTTTTTTTTGTTAAAAAATTGCAAAATTCGGCCGAAAAAAGTGTGCGACAAATTTTCGAATTTCGAATTTGTTTAAGTGCTATTATATCAGAAATTACACGTAGATTCCAGAAATAAAAACCCGAAGAAAATCGACCGGAAAATGCGACTTTTAGGTCCGATTTTCTACTTTTTGCACATATTAGACTGTGGCATTTCCGGTTTTGCAAAAATGTTCCAATTTATATTTATGCAACACGTTGCCACTACAGAAGGTCTAGGAAAGTTGAATGGTTGCTGCAACTACTGCAGTCTAAGCACAGGAAGGTGTGTAAATTTCGAAAAAAAAAAAAAAGGAATAGATATTTCGAAAACAAACAAACACAATGATTAGTAATTACAAATGAGGACAAATGATGTACAGTCCATCCAAATCGATGCATTCACAATCTTTCCTGGTACAAGTAAAGGTATAAGATGAAGTTTGTAATAACTTGTCATTGTGAAGATGTTACCAATGCTATTTTGAAATCTTATGTTAATTTATCAAAGAAACTTACTGCTTCTGCTAGATCACATCTAAAAACATGGCACTGAAATATAGCTGACTCAGCAGTATCACCATAACTAAATGTGAATGCAAAGCACTTCTTTTCATTGCTGTCAGCTGGACCTCGAGCACAGAATAATATTCTATGAATTCTATAACTAGCAATCTCACTGTCACTTGATGGGTCCAATAGTCTGAAATATATACAAAACCTTCTAAAATACATTACATTATGAAAATCAAATTTGTGAAATATAAGAACTTTTAACAATGTAAGAACTTGAATAGACCATGTTTTTATTTTAATAAATATGTGTTTGTAGGGTCATTTTCTCGAAAAATGATAAAAGTTATCTAGTCATCTGATAACCTTTTCACAGTGTCAAGCTAACACGAACTGCATCTTATACCTTGACTGCAATAGCCACCTTTTTTTATATCATGGAAGTTTGTAAATGTAAATTTACACCAATTACAGCCTATCAGAGCTCTCGACAGATAGTATGTTAACAATCAGATTTTCTGAATTCTCTAGCGTTCAAACAAATTAAATCGCTGCATCCAAGAAACAAGAAAGGTGGCTGTTGCAGTCAAGGTATAAGAAAGAAGTTTGTTATAACTTGACATTGAGAAGATGTCTGATCGGTTGATAAATACGATAAAATTTTGACCAAAATTTAAAAAAAATAAAAATTTAGAAGTGAGCTTTTGTCTGTGCAAAGAATTGGAATATTACTGTTAGTCTTAAAATGTCTTTGTGTTGATAAAAATTTTAATTTTTTGTAAGTTTACATTGAAAATAAACACATTTCACTCCTAGAAATTTCAATAGGCTATCATGTTACAAAAAATTCTTCACAGATTTAACAATAACTTGGGAACAATTATACAGAAATTAATCAATTTTTAAAGTTTAAAATGGGTTCCCATTTCAGAACAAGCGCAAAATAGAAGGTATAAATATAAAAAGCAACAAAACTTAAATACGCAACCACAGATCATAACAAACACAAAATATACTGAAAATATAAATTTGGTGTAGAGAACGTCAACGACAATTAACAATGATAAAGTTCTTGTATCCTTTCAAATAAAATAAAGATATAGAGCTCAACAGAAGGGTTGCTGATTTTCACTTATTTCAATATTATGATGGTCATCAATTGGTGTATTAACTATGTGTGAGAATGGACAAGAAATTTGAATCTTTTTGCATACACTGGTACATTTTTACTAATTGGAGAACAAACCAGGCATCAGATTTTCAATCTGAAAAGGGACATGGATAGATGAACTATAGTTTAAAGAACAGAAAAAGCAAAGTATTAGACAGCCAATGTCCCTTTCAGTTTAATATCAGAAAATTTAAACCAGAATACATAAGTAAGAGTCTTCCACCACATAAAAGCATGCAGAAAGATAATTGTAAGCATCCCATAACAAAATAAACATAACTAGAAATAGAAACTGAAGATATTAATGGTACAGTACCTAACAACATTTCCTTCAGATTGACTGAAAACAAAGGGAAATCAAAACACATTTATATATAAAAATATTTCTAAATCTAGTGCTCAAACATTATTCATTGGAATTATCCCTGTCTTGTAGATATCTACAATTTTGGAGTCAAATTGATAACTATTATCAGTACACTCACTTTTAAAGGAATACTACCTATTGGCATGACCAACAAATTTTTAATTGTGGCCAATATGAGTTTATATTCATCAGTTAACTTATTTGGTGTCATAACTATGTATACAGATTCCCTCTATAATTTGATAGTTATACATAAAACTAAAGGTTATTATAGAAAATCGTTCAATCATCATTCTAATCAAGGGTTCTGTTGTGTAATTATGACACCAGGTAAGTCTACTGATGAATACAACACTCTTATTAGCCAAGTTTGAGACTTTAAATGTCATGTTCATTCTAAGAGGTAGTATTCCTTAACTTTAAAAAACCAAGAGAGGCAGGGTGTGCTCACTGCAATTGAGGCATCCCTTTCAAGAGTCCACATAGCTAACAATATTTGACATTTGATTCTGAAGCAACATAGTATTATGTACAGGACACTTTGTGTCAATTTTGGATTCAAATAGAGATTCGGGACATCTAAGTATAGTCGATATAGAATGGACTTCCAGCTACACATTTCTGCTATTTGTATTTGCCATTAATTTATCCTATTCATTTGAGCACTAATTCAAAATGTGTGAGTTTAAACATGTATTTTCATGCAAAATCTTATCATACCATGCCAATGTTAGATTTTATAAGCTTATGTCTATTTCATGCATACTTTTAATCAATTTTGAAATCCCTTTCATCTCCACATAAATATAACCTTGACCATCTTTAACCCTTATCTGTAACACTTTTCATTATCAAAATTTTATGAATAGTTCAGCTACAAATTTACAATAAACGTTTTTGTCACCACATCCAGGCTATTTTAAATTTTCATATATATTTAGTTACTGTCATTTTTATATGGCATCATAGTGGTTACTGCAAATAGGCCTGAGTTTCAAGTTAATCTAAAAATTCACAGTAAATTTCTGTTCAATTGAGGTCACCTCTGAAAAGCGATACAGATGGTTAAATTTGACTGCTACCCACTGGTAAATCAAATATTTAGACTAATATACTATAATTTTCGAATATCTAAAGTTTCATATGATGGAGAAAAGTATAGCGGAAAGATTTAATAGATATTGTAATATCCCAGTGGCAGTTCATTGGGATAACAGGGGAAAAAAATAATAAAAAAGTAAGGTGAATGCAACCCAAATATTAGAAGTTGACAGATTTTTTTAGCTGTGAATATTTCGGCATTGTAAATTATCATGGTTCAAAATTAAAATAATATAAAAAAAGGAAATCAAAAAGAAGGGTTCAAGACCATGTTATAATCAGGAGATAAAAAGAACAAACTTTTCCTCAGCATAGAAACAGTAAAAATTCTCTTACTAATGGGTCACCAGGCCTTTTAACTCACCTGACAACACCTTCTGATGTACTAGGTACAGACAATACTATAGGTATAGCCATCTGTGTCTGATCATTCATGATAGCCATATTACGGTATATCTCCACCTCACTTCTTGGAGCATTAACAATAGCACAACCAAGGTAGGTAACTCCATTAAATACTGTGCAATCTCCAGAAGGAAAAGTCGGCATTGAAGTTGATCTATTACATTCTAAAAAGCAAAGAAGAGAACACATAATTATAATCTAAATAAAGCTATCAATGATTTTCCATAAACTTTCTGAATTTGGGTCTTTTGACAATTAAAGAAAACAAATTTTGTATAAACAAAGTAAAAAGTTTTTTTTAATTTTTCAATTAAGTGCTTCACAGCGAAAAAATTAATGATGCTACGCAGTGGTTCCCAACCTATTTCAGACTGGAGCAATCAGATGAACCTTTCTCACCCCACATTTGCAGCATGTGATGATGTGAGGTGCTCTCTCAAGTCAACTAAAAGTAAATTCTTCTCCTACACCAGTGGACACACCCCTGACACCCTAGTCCAGCACCCCCAGGGGATAAAAACATCATAGGTTTTGAACCAGGGTGCTACAGGAATACCATTGTGTTGCTAAAAATATACATACATCCACATTTCAAGAATTCTAGTTTCACTTTTGGAGAAAAAATGTTTTAACACTTTACAAAACATGAATGTCATATCTGACAAGAGTTGTGCCCCCTATTTGGACCAACCTACTTTGTCTACAGGGTGGTTGGATTGTATGTGGTTGTCAAAACAATACAGTATACTGCCATATTTCAACACAACACCCTTATTCAAAATTGCATTTTCGAAAAAACTAATATTAGAATATTAAGAAATTACGTCAACAAGAGAAATTCCTAAAATAGAAAACAATCACAAGTGTTAAAACACAGGCATTTTTGTATTCAAAAGTGAAACTAGATTTATTAAAATGTGGATGTATGTATGTATGTCTGTAGCATCAGTGAGCTTATATCATTGATTTTTCAACTGTGTAAAAATGCTAATACAACATACAAAAATGTAAAACAACTTTTGACACTAAGCCTTCAATTTGCACAAACCAATATTTAGAAGAAGTAAACTTATCCCTTTAACTCCCTGACTTACTTGGGAAAGAATCAGGCGACCCATACTCCAAGGGTGTATTATTATCTTGATAACTCTTATTTTCAACAGTGCCTTCTGGTAGCAAAACATCAACCGATTGACTACTAGGCATGGCATGGCCCACATTACTATCAGTAATACTGGTATCCATTTTAATATCTGGTGTTGAAACTGGTTCAGCACAAATTTCTTTATCAATATCGTTCATATCACCAGTCAATTTAAACTTGGGGTCAGCGTTCACAACAACAAATTCATCGGAGGTAGAAGACGAATCAACTGATTCCCGACTTATTGTGTCCTCCATTTTAACTTATACATCACTACTATCTTGACACATCTTATTCCTCTTCACTGCAATACAAATATATATAATTTCAAAAAACCAAAATTAAACTGATTTGTTTGTACTGAGTACCAGTAAGATTTGAACGACATTAGGCACATAACGTTTCAATACAATATACATGTGTCGTTAATTGCCTTCAACACAATATACACGTGTCGTCATCAGATGTACATCTGATATTGTGTTGAAACATTATGTACCTAACCTTATTAAAAAAGTGTGTTGTATTCCATAATATTGTCTTGTGTTTTGTTATAATGAGTACCAGTAGCACAAAAAATCATGAAGACAAGCAATGTTCTGAAGTGTGCACAGAAGGAAATTTGCTTATTACCAAAGGGTTTGTATTACAAACAAACAAAAGGTGTGGCTATATCTGAAGTAAACAGATGCCAAAAAGTCCCATTTTTCAGATTGGAAAGTTCTTCCGTAAAGTAAAGTCTTGGGTCTTTATTTCATGTAAAAATGATTTGCAAAATAAGATAGCGTAATGTGGAAAAATTTACTATTCTAAATTAAATAGATCTAACAACAACCATGAATATTACTAAAAATATCTGGCATAAACATTCAACAGATACTCACTCAAAATCAAATGTCATAATCATGGACGGAAACTTCAGTTCAAATGTTTTCCTGATTCCATCCAGGTCAAACCCACAAAAGAGCAAATAACATAGAGCAATGGAAAGATAAGGGAGGAAAAATTATAAACGCTTCCTCAATTTTGTTTTAACAACATCAGCATGGTTGTTGTTGTTGTTGTTGTTTTCCTCATGCTACTGTACACTCAATTTGACAGGCGACAGTCTTGTTTATTTATATTTTCAACATCATAATAATAAAATTAAATGTTCCCTCGGACATCATTCTCCAAAAATACACGTTACTTTTATCTCTTAATACAACGATAGAATCTGTGAGTATGTGGGCTAAATGCAAACCATACCTTTTTATTATGAATTGGTTCATTATGCGTTTCAAAATGGAAATATTATCATTGTTTTTATCTGTCAAATTTCCTTATATTACACATGGCTGAAAATAAGGTAGGTGGCGCTGCAAGATGACGTCACCTTTGTTACTGATCATCCAGACATAGTTCATAAATTTGTGGTCTTTATCATCCAGATATCTTGCAGTCAACTGCCCCATTCAAACAACACAGGGCTCCGAAACATGCTTGAATATTGTCATTCTACATTTCGATAGAATTTCTCTTTTTCGCATTAGCACCTTTAATCACATTTTCATTATATATATTCGACAAAATGACATTTTTAAGGCACAGTGATTTTTCCATAAGGCACATAATATATTCATTTAGGCACTCTCCGCCATTTTTAGTGGTGCTGCTTACACTTACATGCCCATTTGAACTAAGCAAGACATTTTTGGATAATCCCTGTTAATTCCAGTTTGATAGCTTGTATACTTCAAAGGATATAGCTTACGTATTTTCGGTTTAGTCAAATGAATTGCTTTTGAGTTTTTATTCGAAAACTTTCTAATTTTTTTTTAAAAGTCTCATATATGAGATCCAAATGAAGGGAAATGAGCAATATTTCTATTATTAGATCAATTTGCTTATTTGGGCTCATTTTTTTGGGTTATCCTTGAAAATATGGACATATTTTTCTAACCCTTCTCCAGCCGTTGTTTGGAAAGTACTGTAAATATCGTCAAAACAACAAACAAATTCCCATAATAAAGGATATAAGAAGACACCTTTTAAGAGTGACTAAAGTATTTTATTCTACCAACTTTCATCAGGTGAAATGATTTTGAAAAAGAGAAATTTCTACAACGCCAATAGTACTTTTCTTTTTCCCGCTTAAATCGTCTTTGATTACGTTTCTTTTGCGTCACGTTGTATTTTACGTCATAAAAAAATTCAAACAAGTTCGTCATTCCAGTTGAAGTAGGCTACCTTGACGGTCTCGTTTCAACGTCTCTCCGCATATTTTAATTTTCTTTTGAGAAAATCCAAGGCAACGTTTATTTTACAAAATGGTAAGTATGAAAACCTCCTGGTTTTATCTTTGGCTCCGGTACTGCTGTGACTGCGAGTCTTGCTACGGCTCTGCTCCCTGCGGACTCTTTTTTCGAATTTGTGTGCATACTCTATTGATTGGTCAGTCATGACCGGCAAATTTGTTGAAATTGCAGAAATGATCAAGATCAAATATAGGTCCAGGCTTGTGAATGAAAAATAACACAAAATAGTAGGCCTAATATCTGTATAGTAATCTAGATCTATGGATCCAATGTCATTGGACTGGTTGACATCATGACACTTCATTGTTGTAGATCTCCATTTTAAAATATTAATTTTTCAGCGTGAGTGTATTTCTATTCATGTTGGACAAGCTGGTGTTCAGATTGGTAATGCCTGTTGGGAGTTGTACTGTTTAGAACATGGTATTCAACCTGATGGTCAAATGCCCTCTGATAAAACTATTGGAGGTGGAGATGATTCATTCAACACCTTCTTCAGTGAAACTGGAGCTGGTAAACATGTTCCAAGAGCTGTTTTCGTTGATTTGGAACCAACAGTTGTAGGTGGGTACAGTTTATTTTAGAATGAGATCCTTGTTGTTCTTATAAAATTTCCAATTTGGGTAAGCTTATAATTATAAATCAACATCATCTTACTCTAGATCTAATATTTTAAAAGATTTATATAATGAAACTCGATTATTTAGATCTAATTATTAAAAATGATTTAAACTTCCAAAATGCGAAGATGAGCACAGCAATATCTCATCTAATGCATTAATTTTATGAATTACAAATTGTGATGATTATTTCAGATGAGGTCCGAACTGGTACCTACAGACAACTGTTCCATCCAGAACAACTTATTACTGGCAAGGAAGATGCTGCCAATAACTATGCCAGAGGTCATTACACTATTGGTAAAGAAATAGTTGACCTGGTATTAGACAGAATCAGGAAATTGGTAAGTGATCTTGAAAATTAGTTATTAAACTAGAATGCAAAAATATATCAAATTTGAACAACTTTCAGATCTATTTAAGAAATTGGATAGAAGAAAACATGCAAGATCCATACTACTTCATTTTACAACATTTACTTATTGTCAGATAAACTTAGAATGAACTTCATTTGTGAATCTTAAATTCTTTGATTATTCTCTTTTTAGGCTGATCAATGTACTGGTCTTCAAGGTTTCCTCATCTTCCACAGTTTTGGTGGTGGTACTGGCTCTGGATTTGCCTCCTTGTTGATGGAAAGATTATCTGTTGATTATGGCAAAAAATCCAAGTTGGAATTTGCTATCTACCCTGCCCCACAGGTACGTAACTTATTTTGTTATTTGACATGTAAATATTTTGTATTTCAAGATAAAGTTCACTTGCCACAAGGAGATAATTTCTGTCCAGGACAAGTTTATTAACGAAGCTCTGTTTAAAAAAAAAAATTTATGGCAATAATTTGTACTGAGAGTGGAATTAATTATTCATTGAGAAATATACCATACTTAGTGCAAAATTGATTTCAAGATTGTTTGTGGATTGTGTCCTTGAGGGTGTCTGAGCAAAGTAAGAAAGGTCACTGAAGAGGCAGAGATGTCATTTAGAGATTTGATACTTTTAGGTTTTTGGAATCTTGCTATATTATACGTATCTCTTTGTAGGTATCTACTGCTGTTGTTGAACCCTACAACTCAATTTTAACAACCCATACTACCTTGGAACATTCTGATTGTGCCTTCATGGTAGATAATGAGGCTATTTATGATATCTGCCGAAGAAATTTGGATATTGAGAGACCCACCTACACCAACTTGAATCGATTGATTGGTCAAATTGTCAGCTCAATCACTGCTTCACTCCGATTTGATGGTGCTTTAAATGTTGATCTTACTGAATTCCAAACCAACTTGGTACCATACCCACGTATCCATTTCCCATTGGCCACTTACTCTCCAGTTATTTCTGCTGAGAAAGCTTACCATGAACAACTGTCAGTTGCTGAGATCACTAATGCTTGTTTTGAACCAGCCAACCAGATGGTCAAATGTGATCCACGACATGGTAAATACATGGCTTGCTGTATGTTGTACCGAGGTGATGTTGTTCCCAAAGATGTCAATGCCGCCATTGCCACTATTAAAACCAAGAGAACCATCCAATTTGTTGACTGGTGTCCTACTGGTTTCAAGGTCGGTATCAACTACCAACCACCAACTGTTGTACCAGGAGGTGATTTAGCCAAGGTCCAGAGAGCTGTTTGCATGTTGAGCAACACTACTGCTATTGCTGAAGCTTGGGCTCGCCTTGATCATAAATTTGATTTGATGTATGCAAAACGAGCTTTCGTCCACTGGTATGTTGGTGAAGGTATGGAAGAAGGTGAATTCTCTGAAGCTAGAGAAGATTTGGCTGCTCTTGAGAAGGATTATGAAGAAGTTGGTGTGGACTCTGTTGAAGGCGAAGGAGAAGAAGAGGGAGGAGATGAATACTAAGCTACCTCTTGTCTAGATTATTCAAAGTTGGTGTGTAACAATAAAATGCTAAAGATATAAATTTCTTGCAATTATTTTTTTTTCATATCAATGAGTGCACTGAAGTTAGATGTACATTTCAGATCTGGATAATGAGATTGAGCCCTTATCAAATGGTAAAGCAAATATCGTGAGTTTCTATCTTCACCAATGGTGGAGGCTCTCCCCCAAGGATATTAGTAAAACTAGATGCTGTGGCAATCGATCAATCTTGGTGATTTTGTATGAAGGGCTTGCAAAACCAGTTCTGCCAACCTAATAATAATTTTTTGAAGTTGTGAACTGCCCTAATTCACCATTGAAAATTATCTTCTGTGCTTTACGATCCTGCCCGGATTTCAAACATATTAATTATTATATCGTAGATGGCCACTTGAAACCTCGTATAACAATATATGACGCGAAATTAGTTTTCCAGAAAAACGCCAAAAAAAATATTTGTATGGGTATTGTTAAAATATTTTTTATTATTATTTTTACCGCCATACGTGATTATTCTTAACAATCCAAATACTCTGGGCTATTCAACCAATAACTCATATAATAGTAATAGTAAAGAATACGAGCTTTTTCGTTTGTTCAGAAAAGGAACATTGAACCTCGTGGCTCGTATAATATAATATTTTACGAGGTTTTAAATCTGACAATGCTATTTAATTAGTGGTTTTTGGTTATTTACAATCTAGATAAGAATACAAGGTTTTAATCACAAGATCCGTGCTTTTTACGAGCTTTCGAACTGTAACAAAAAGTCAAAACGACCAAATATGGCTTGAGATTTCAAGCAGTCACCCACGATATACAATTTTAAATTATGATGTAATATGGCCCCCATAAAGGTGTGAATGGGCCTACAAATTTTTAAGAATAATAATCCCATTGATCTCAGAAAAGAGAATGATTTCTTGCTGGGGCTAAATTCTCTTTTGCCTAGGCCCTAGCAATAGGGTTGTGTTGATGAAGGGCAGTTAAAAATGAACACAATTCATGATAACTCTCCAACAACATCACTTGATATTCCTGTTGGATGCCCCCATCCCTCAAATGGATGTAAATAAACACTTATAGCTTTTTATTGAGCTCTGTACATCCATGAAAGATGACAAAAACAGTAGTTAAGTTAGAAAATGGTGTATTTCATGTGGTTTATTCTCAACAATTTATTGAATAAATGAGAAAAAACAGCAAGTTTTAGATTACCATTTCAATCAGTTCTTGATATTCTTAATAATCTTACTGCTTGGTTTCTTTTCCTGTAAAAAAAAAAAATGAAAAATACTATTATGCAATGGAAAAAGGAAGTCGATATGATATCAAAATTATTTTCTTCTTTGCATGTATCTGCCGACTTCTTTTCACTCAGGAACCTAGGGACTACATAGTCTGTTGTATTTTGAGACGTTATCGGCACAGTCCCAAATAATATGCAAGGCTTTAATAACCAGACTTTATGGAATAAATGTGGTTTAAAGAAAACAGAACCAATTTTTTAGTTGACATTTTGAACAAAAGAAATTAAGTCTTGAGGAAATAAAATACCTGAGTATCTTTCTCTTTCTTAACTTTAAATTTCTTCAAATCAGCTGTAAAAAGAACCTGGCAAACAAAGATAAAAATAATAAATATCTTGACCCAAATTGAATGACTAGATCTGATCTTTTCTGCAAGCTAAGTATATGTTTAAGACACAACCCTCATCAGGAATCAGTTTTGAAAATGCGGGTTATCATTTTTAAGTATGTATATTGAATATTTATGAGAATCATGTGTTCACCAATATTTGTTTTTGAAAAGGACATGAATTCCCAGATGCATAAATTTCAAAAATTGTTTTGGCAGGTGCTAAAAGGTGTTTATTGATAGTTGTTTGAATAGAATCTTTCACTTGAGCTTATGTGATATGAAATTTATGAAATTCTTTGCCAGATTAGATACTTCCCTCACCAAGACAGCCCCGTCGTTAGGGTGGGGCCCGTGGTAGCTGGGCCCAAGCAAGTCAGAATTAAGCCCCAGCAAAATCTTCTTCAGTTTAACAGAGATTGATTCATTTACTGTGTCTTTGTACAAAATCAAAAAGACATACGGCACCACAAAATTACCAGAAATGAGTTCTACAAATTTTCTGAGTTCAAAATCTGAGCCCCAGCACCAATCCATTCCTGCCCTCAGGGAATATTAAATATAGCAACTTAAATTTCATATGCCAAAGCATTCGTTTAAAATCCTCTATTAATGATGACATTATAAACATGTTCATGTATGGTACAACATTACATGTGCTTACTTCTATTAGGCATCAGCCTAATGAACTTTCTGAAGTGTGTTTAGGTGATAGATCAATTTTGTACTAAGTGAGAATTCTAAGAGGAAAAGAAAACTTACAGAATGTGCCCATCCAGCGTATTCACCCCATAGTTCTCGGAAATAGTCACCTGAAAACAGTCACAGAAATATCAAATTACAATACATTACAGAACACTGCTGATTTGTTTTCTTTCATGCAAATTTAAAGGGATATTTGTGCCATTTTTTTGACCAATCATACTTTAGCCTCAGAAACAGGAATTTTTTATGCCAATTAGTAATAGTGTTCACAGCTCACTGTTGAAATTTAAGTCTTCAAATCCATATGTGTGCAGAATTATCCGTGTTTGAAAGTTAAAAAGATGACTCATCTCGAGACACTGCCATATATAGAAAAGACATCTGTAGAAATAGGAAAAGAAATTTCTAGTTTGAGATATTTTTAAAGGAATTGTGTGATTTTTGTACATTTCTAGTACTTCTGAAGACTATTTACATATATTCAAGAATCAAATCAACCCCTAAAAATTGAGCACCTGTCCCTTTAAAAGAGAACATGTTTAATTATATGTTTAATTCAATGAATAAAGGTTCAAACGGCAAGAACTTTGTTATTATCAGTGATCATAATTGATGCCAAGATCACTTGTAACAGAACATTATAGTAAGTCATCTTCTAGTTGAAAGAATGCACTTGCAACCCACAACGTCAAAATTGTCATCACGGTATGCTGGTTTCAATGACTATAGTAACTGACCTATTTCTTGATAGAGTTTAACTGTTAAAGATTTAGAAGTTTGTAATTTAGGTATATAATGTCGAGCTGTTATCTGCCATACATGTGTATCTACTGGGATAGAGCCTGCCTGATCCATAGACATCAGACAAACACAATCAGCTACCTGGAATATATTCAAATTTTGGTACAAATTGAAAACAAATACATATGTCATATATTAGGTCCCATAATAGCGAGAATGGTAATAATGACCCAAATACTAAACTGTCATGCGTGTTTGGTTTTTCTTTCATTGCAGATGATCAAGTCTTGTGGTTTTCATTTCAAAAAGTGACACAGGCAGCTTGAATTGAACTCCATTGACAGCAGCGTAGTCTAAGCTTACTCTTTTTCAATTTATAATCTTCGAGAAATCTTTAATGCACACAGACAGTAGCAGCATGGTCTACTGGTTTACTATTCCATGCTTTTTCCATGTCAGTTCCTTTGACCTGCACACTACCATGAGAAAACCAGGTCGAACATACCTGATTTTTAACAAGTGCTTAAAGGATATCCAGAACCTGGGCTAGCTGCAGATGAGTACCGGTAATTGAGACTTGCTGACTCATAGAGTCAGAATGACACTAATTGTTCTACACCAACCCCATGTTCCTTCATGGCCTACCGATCATATTTCCCAAGCCATAAAACTTGAATATGATCTACATGTACTATAATACAGATCTATTAAAAAACTGACCTTTGCCCCAACACCACAAAGATTCATCAACTCTTTTTTCACTTCTGAGTAGGAAATCTGTCTTAAAGAATATAACCACTGTTGATTGTGGTTCTTCATAATATACTGCGAAGTCTGACTGATATACTTTGCTCTATAACCAAAACCTAATTCACGTAATGTCTGTTCCACGCTACTGCCAGCTAAACTCTCCACTGTTGGAAACTGGTAATACATTTTTCCATCAACTTCACATATTTCTTCTCCAAAATGAACACATAACTTTTCCACCATTCCACTGATTCTTGAAATATGATTATTTGATGAGCATATGAAAGAATATAAATTTTCTACAGGATCTTGTCGCAGAATTCGAATGCCAGGAAATTTTTTGGATATTTCTTGAAAGTTGGAATCGACTGAAGCCCATTGTTTATAAAGGTCAACAACGCTCACTTCCAATTGAAAATAATTTCTTATAGTGTGTTCATTTTTATTGTCAACATCATATTCAGATTTTGCATTTAAAGTTTTCAAATGCAATTTTTTATTGGGCTGAACTGTGGATTGTTTTTGTTTGCGTTTCCCTGCGTTTACTTTAAGAGGTGGTTCTTTTTTAATGTCAATACAGTCTAAGTCCTTGTCCTTGTCATCACAACTTACAGATGAAACAATATGGCTTTTATTTCTATTTCTAGAATAAACTTGATATAATAAATGTAATGGTGTTTGTTTAAACTTCCAAACTTCATCTTGAATCACTCCTGTCCATTCACCAGGTTTTAATTCCTTCCATCTGAAATGAGAAAATGTATTTATTACAATATCATGACATTAAGATTCAGTTGATCTAAACTTTATATTGTCAATGGTATCTTTTTCCTTTAAAGTGACAGGTTCGCCATTTTTGGGGGTTGATTTTGGTCTTGAATATAAATAGTCTTTAGAAGTAGGCTACTGTACCAGAAATGTATGAAAACTACATTATTCCTTCAAAAATACCACAAACTCAAAATACCTGTCATTATAATAAAGGTGAAACAATGAGGAAGCGACCAGGAAAGGACTAAGAAACTACTCACCTTGGCTACGTAAATCAATTTCAAAAGTATGCTTTTTAATTAGACTGAGAGGTACTATTTTTGCCTGATTTATAAATGCAAATGAAATAAATGGAGTTTCATGTCCTACTTTGCTGCATCTAATTGGAGGTAGATGGGCAAAGCAATGCAGTGCCAGTGTACAATGAGAGAAATTTTGCCAAGAAAGCAGCTGAAGCCTACTATTTTTTCAATTAGCTCAAGGTTTCTTTAATGTAGGCCTATACAGCTTGTAGCACAAAAGGCTTTTGTTCCATGAAGACATTTTTTCAGTGTCAGCCCCTCTGACCTGCATTTCAAAATGGGTTGGAAATCCTATGTATGTCAGGCTATGCACTATGCAGAATGTAGGGATTAAACCCTTGAACTAAAATGCCTTCAGGTTAGTCGGTGAACCACTTTTGAGCACTACCTCACCTAAATGACTGGCCACATGCCAATGTTGTTTCAATTTTAAGTTCATTAATGCAGCAAGGAAACACTTTCCATCCAAGTTTCGACATTTTTCTCAATGATGGTGAAAAAAAAGAGCCTGGACGTAAAGCGCTATGAAGAATAGAGTTACTCCCCATGCTATTTTCACTTCCTGTATCCATAACAACGTTTACAAAATGGCTACCAAAGAAAGAAAAAATGTAAACAATATGTGAGAATCGTTGGAAAATGTATTGAGTTGCCGTTACCACTATTTGATGAGGTTTTTAATATATCTTTCATTATAACATTTACTGTCAATATTTTCCTCCTACATGCAATAGCAATTTATCTCAGCTTTACAAAATTGTAAATACAATTAATCACTCACTCACTCACTTACTCGTCATCACAGTGATTTTATACCCGTGGTGCTTATTAGTAAACCTTCGGATGTATTCGTACCCTGACAGTAAGCATTAGTACATTTGCTGGGATATTTGTACTGTGATGGTTGGTCATCGTCTCACTGAACATGTCTGAGATTGTCTTGTCTTATACAAGCTGTGTACCAAGTTTCAGGCTTCATTGCTCTCTCACTGACTGCTAATAACGGTATGTATAAGATGGCAAACAAAGACAATATGCAAGTTTTTTGTTTCAGTAACAGGAAACAATCAAGATGGTCAGCATTCCAGACTGGAATAAAATCACCCGTTCTCAAGAGGCATTGAAAAATAAAAATTCCAACTCTCTAGAGAGATATCACAGACAACGAGATGAAGAAATCATTCGTCAGGCTGAAAAACTGGGCTACATTGTTGTCCCATCTAAAGAGTTTATTCTGGAAAATACCAAAACTGACAAGAAAACCAAAGATTTAAGTAGTTTACAGTTTGTGAAGTTGACTGGTCTTCATCTGAGAAAGCCAGGAGAAATCAGTCTATGTACCAATATCACTATCTGTATTCTTAGTAATAATTTTCTTACTAAGATAGATGGACTGGCAAATTGTCATCAAATGATCAAATTAGATCTTCACAGCAATGAGGTAAACAATTGTTTCTTTAAGTAACACAAAATTAATTGAAATTAATATTTAATATCAAATATATTTTCTATAAATTTAATTGTTCTTAAAGTCTTTAAAGATGGGTTTCCTTATTTTTTAGTGTCAAATTAAGCAAACTATTGATTAATTAGTGTTTTCTAATGAATTATCATGCATTGTAGTCTTAATCATATCATTATGTTCTTATTAAAAGTAAATATCCATGTATACAGTCTGGATAAACAAAAAAAGACTTTTTGACCTTTCTTGATCAGTCACTCATTTGAATTTTGCTGGTAATTCTCTAATAATTTAGCTAATTATGAATTTATTATGGACATGTGAGACAAACAAGTTATTAGAACACCTCTACTTTCTATTCATATAAGTATTAGCATTTTCTTTTTCATAAATGAAAATAAGGGAACCCATCTTTAAGTGTAGTAATACTACTGGATTATTCCATGTCAGTTCACCAAAAAAGTTAACCCAACCATCACCAATTTTGATGAAAAAGACACAAATTCCAAATGTCATAAAAATTGGGTCAGGGGTCATGGAGATATGACTTCTTAAAATTTTGGCTTTTTTGCATACTTCCCAAACTTCAAATGGGTATGAACAAATGTTTCATAGTTTAGCAAGCTTCAGGAAAGTCAGTTTAATCAATTGTCAATACATGCTCCAAATTATGCCTTGTATTTCTACATACTACATTATTTCTTTCAGTTGGCTCATCTACCTGGAGAACTATTCTGGTCAGGGTTGGGCAAGCTGCGAAGTCTGCATCTACATGATAACCCTCTAGGAAGATTTGATATTCTACATAATTTGTCAGCATGCTCTAGTCTAAGTATACTGACTCTGTATGATACACCATTGTTTTTAAAAAAGAATTATCGACACCATGTTGTCAACAGTATTTGGTCTCTGAAAGCCTTAGATTACCATGTTATATCAGATGAAGAAATCATTGAAGATGCCTTGTTCAGTCCCAGATTTACTGCAATGGCTCCACAGTTTAGACTCAATCTGTGTCCACAATTAAAAAAGGTAGGCTAATATTTACGTGGTCATATGCCTCTATTCCAGCCTTTGATAGCAAATTTGACAATTGTTGGCTGGTGTAGAAATTTTCCTCACCTCCGAAGGGACTTGATCCAGCAGTACCCAAAATGTCTGAATTTTGTAGTTAACAGATCTCTAAACATCCAATTATCTGAGTTTATTTCTAAAAATCACAATGATTCAAATTCTGTAGCCTTTGTTACCCAGATTTTTTAAGAAATCTTTTTAAATCTGAATCTTGTGTTGGAAGAAATTGTTTTTTCCAATTTATTTTTAGTACTTTGAGAAGTTTATTTCTTTTATTGTCAAAATGCTGTAAAAACAATTCATATTTTGTAGTCTTTGTTATCTGACATCCTTTTTTTAATCTTTTTAAATTTGAATCTTGTGATGGAGTCATTTTTTTTACATTCATTTTATTATCACACTGAGAAATTAGATGGGACATTTCATGAGAGGTTTTTCTTATAATCAAAGATCATCTAATCAAAAAATATCAACAAAATCTTTTAATTATAAAACAGCAGATCAACTGACTTGATTTGATGTGAATTAAATGAAAAGCAGAAGAAAACCTAAAATCCAGACCCTTTATCCCAATTTCTTAAAGGGATACTACGTCTTAGAATGAACATAAAATTTTTAAATTTAAACTTGGCCAATAAGAGCATATATTCATCAGTAGATATACCTGGTGTCATAAATAACATAACAGGATCCTTATATAATCCGATAAATCCAAAAAACTTCTTAAAAATGCAATTAACTATTGAAAAACGCTTAATATTATGATTTAGCGTTTTTCAATAATTACTTAGTTTTATGAATTTTCCAATTTTCTAGATTTCACAAGGATTCTGTTGTAAATTTATGACACCAGGTAAGTTCACTGATGAATATATACTCATATTGACCATTCTTGAGAATTAAATTTTATGTTCAATCTATGACGTAGTATCACTTTAATAAAGTAATTGTTCCATCCTAGGCCTGTACATCTGGGAGAATCAACCCTCCCTTTCCCGAAAGCTAAAAGAGTCACTTAATATCATTCTTGACAATCAAAATGGCTTCATGCTCGAGAAAAAACTAGATCAAGAAACAATCCATTGCCAATATACAACACATAAATGAAGTTCTCCCAATGAAAATGATGGAAAACAAAGACAATAGGCGCTGTGACATTGACAGTGAAGAATCAAAATATGAAAAATAATCAAAATGAACAGTTTAGCCTATAATTTTTTACATTTTTTTGTCTTTCAGGACAGTTCATTTAAAGATGAATTAGAAGTGTTATTTATAACAGAAGCTAAAATGAATTTTTTACTATCTCACTTCTCTCCAGTATTGATCATTCAACGTTATATCAGAGGATATTTAACTAGATTCAGGTTTGTTTTCTTTAATATTAACTACTGTTATTGTACTAATTTCATTCAAATAAAAATACCGTTAAAGTAGTTAGGTTGAAAAATATTATGGTACAATCTTGTCCTCTTGCAGTGGTTATAATTAAAATACCATAGGACAGCATAAACTGTGTGTACCCTCCAAATGGAATACTGATTTTACATATCCAATTGCATTCAGACCAAGTGCTGGAGATTGTCTTGAAACCATCTGTTTGACCAAATGTACCTTTTGTCGGAAACAGTTGTTTTAAGATAGTGTTTTCAGCTTTCTGTCAAATTTTGAGCTTTCAAAGCCACGTGTGTCCTTTTTTAGTTATTTGCATTTGAAAGTTGAAATGATAACTGGTCTTTTCTTTAGAAATTTCTAGTTTGAAGTATATTTTAAGGGATTATGTGATTTTCGTACAGTTGTAGTATTTCTGAAGACTATTGAAGGGACAGGTTTGCCAATTGATTGGCTTAGCTAATAAATTCCTGTTTCTGAGACTAAAGTATGATTGGTGAAAAAAAATTGCCTTTATCATATATTTAATGTCTAACTCAACCCCTGAACCATGGCTTATAAGGAATCTGTAGTATATTTCAGTACTCAGTAATTTTGCTTTCATTTCAGACTTGGTTTCATGTCTCAGTTTCATACCCTGAGATATATTACACCACAAACTGGTAATCCACCCAGAATTCAAGGTAGTTCCCGACCTCCATTACCACATGCAACTAGCACACATGAAAGCATGCCACATTTTAATTCAATGATTAAATTACCACAATCTGAATTTGAGTCACAAGTTGGTGATACTGGTACGACCACAACACAAACACAAGAGGTAGCCTACTTCTTTTTATATGTATGTTGATATGTGGCTGGGATATGAGTTTGCTGCAACTCGTAATGCGTCTATGTATGAATTTTGTATGAGTATCTGGGACACTGATGATATCATCAATTTGCACCCTTCCAATTTTCAATCAGACGTCTGTGGCTCTTACAATTTCACTATAAGTAAGCTTTTTATGACTTCACTATCTCAAAAGCTGCTTTTGATATAAAGGACCCTTTAAAGGACGGCATTAGTGACGTCATAAGTGAATTACAAGGGCCACAGATGTCTGATTGAAAATTGAAATGGCGCAATTGATGCTATCATTGTCTCTTTAAGCTTACTGATTGTGGCACTGAAACATTTGTGAAAATGATTGAATTTAAGCTACATTTTGGTCGAAAATTTGAAGAACATGTGTTTGACCTAGTTTCCGTGTTTGGCTTTATATTGGCCCAATTTGAAGTTGAAACCTTCAGAAGAAGTAGGAGACATATTTCCCTACAATAAGGCATTTATTTTACTTAAGTCTGTAGGCTACAGTAGTTGTCTTACACTAATAAAAAGGAACAGGTTTCTGTGGATTTTGGTTTAGTTTAATGTTCTCACAAATTTGAGCAAAAAGAAAATTTTCCTGTTTATTACAGGATTCCAAAGTTTCTGGGAATGTTCCTATGAACAGTCAAAGATCTGATGAGTTAGATTATCTCCCTTTGGTTAAATGTTTACCTTCTGATACTGATATGTCTGAAGATTTGATACCACGGCAAAGAAAAAACATCTTCATCAATTTAGCCAAGCTTCATCAAGAAACAGGACAACTTCTTCAAGAAGAAATCGCTGCCATTCAGGCTCAACATAGAGCTGAGTTACAAGAGAGGTTGATGACTAGATCACCAAGAACTCCGCCATCTCGAAAGGAGAAGGAGAGATCAAAAAGAATCAAAAGTGTTAAACAGTTTTTTGGACCAGTTGTGGAATCGTGTCCCAGTCCAGATGGTCAGTATGGATATTTACCAGATATAGATGATGAGCTACCATTCACTAGATATCGAATCTGTGGTTTCAAGCCTAGAATAGCCATGATTGATGCCACAACTGAAATGGTTTTGTCCAGAAAAGAGGCGGGAAATCTGGTGCGAGATGCTGAAGCTGAACATCATCGAAAGTTAACAGAAACACCTGTACCAAAACAGTTACCAAAGAAATTACCAAGTACTGATCAAAGAATTTTTAATCGTCTCCATGGCAACATGGGCATGTCTTGTCTGTTCGCTGTGCAGAAGGCTTACAAAGAGCGAGAGAAAGCTGAAAAGACTGCAGCAAAGATGGAACATATACTTAACCTGCGGGATGAAAAAATGCGTGCAAAAGAAAGAATCCAACTGTACCATGCTGAAAAACGCAACAGTGTTTTGAATAATCGTAACAAGGAGCGTGTTCGACTTCAAGAAACAATTGAAAAAAGAGAATTAAGCAGACTCAACTATTTAGATAAACGTCAAGATCGTATGAGTAGAACTGCTGAGGTAGCTAAATCTCACAAGAATGATATGAAATTTGCTCGAGATTTCACAAATCAGCACACATCAGTGTCTAATGCATTGATGAGACACGATCGTCAAGCCAGACAAGATGATTTTTCAATGAAGAACTTTGATGTCGTACAGAATCTTCGGCAGGATGAACAAGAGCAACAAGAAACAGTCAAGAAATATATGGAACATCGTCAGTTGATGAGGCAAGGTGAATCAGCCATGAAAAAAGATTTGTTCAATAGTCAGCTCCTTCAAGAAGCAAATGATCGTCTGTTTCAATCTCAACAGCGTGTTGCTCAACTTAAAGCTAAAAGAGATTCCATACAAGCTTTTTATCCCTTACCACCAAGAAATGTACCCAATGGTTTGAAAACAGCACCTTCAGGATTATCTCGTTTTGAAGCTGCTGTGATGTCATCAGCTGGCAGAATGGGGCGTCATCCAACCATGGTTACTTAAAACTTAATTAATTGTGATTGAAAAATAGTAGAAACTTGTTCAACCATTAGAAGTCAAAATGAATAATATTTTGAAAATCAGGTCATCTGTCCCAAGAAACTGAGGCATGAATGGTATAGGCTATACATGTTTCAGATCCTTACAAATAAAAGAGTATATTGTTGCTATTTAATGATACGGTTTAAGTAATGTATATAGGGGGAATCCATGGTGCCATAAATCGGGTCCTACCAGATGGGATATCAACACTTTTGATAATTTGTTTTGAGAATTATCACCATGTTAAGAGCTAATTTTCGCATAAATTTTGGTATCTATAGAAAGCTGAACCATCTCGAGTCCTTCCGTCTGAATATACACCAACAATAAAGATTCAATTTTTGCTGTGAAAAGTTTTGACTTATGTTTACTGTGACTTTAATATTTATAGTTGGTTTTTTCAGTTCTTTATTCACTGTGGTCCATTAAGTAAAATGCTCATTTCAGCCAAATTAGAAAAATCAAGAGGACCCTTGTAAGAAAGATTGCGAAATTTTGACAAAAAAATTTCTGAATACAATGTGTTAAAGTTTTCCAATAATGTAATGAAATTGTTGAATTATTAAACGAGTTTTGCAGAGTGATTTTTTCCAAAGAATTTACGAAGGCGGAGGCACAATTTCTATCCGATAAAAATATCGTCTTTTCCCCACTTTTTTTTTTGACCAATTATCGCCGTTACGGGGCACCGTTAACATTTGAGCCTTCAAATCCATGTGTAGGCTACATAATTATCCGCGTTTGAATGTTAAATGCCGACTATCATTTAAGATAATCTGTGGTATATAGAAAAAAGACATGCATAGTAATATTGAGTCAAATTCCTAGTTTCCTATGAAAGTCTGAAAAGATCAATCCGACAAAATGGCACATCTGTCACTTCGGGTATGGTGGCTTCATCTGTCACTGAAATTGGGCGAGGGTAAATTTAATAGGAAAGGATAACTCGACAGGTTTTCCGATCCTTTCAATCTTGAAATATTTTACACTATAAAGTTGCAGTAATTCCAGTATAATTTAAATTTTTTTTTTTTTTACCAATTGCCGAGTCAACAATTGTGTGCCAATTCACTATCATTTGGGTAATTCACTGGATAGTAAATCCACACCTTTCGGGCTCGGTTACTCAATATAGACCTATAGTTGAAAGATTGTGCAATGCCGACAAGACTCAAAATACACTCTATAGAGAGGTTACTTTATAGTGTCAATTACTGTAACATTACATTTTGATTCGTACTATACAATTCGCCCATTTCCGATTTAAAAAAAAAAAAGGCAATGTTTAATAATCTTTATTTCCAAGGAAATTCGTCAAGGTGTCTTTCTGGAGGTGCAGTGGTGCCTACAATGAATATAAAATTTCAATCACTAATTTGAATCCATTAATATGAAAGTCAATATAATAAATTCGAATTGGACTGCAATGGGGGTACGGTGTATAAAGCAACTGGCCTTTTTTTTGCTAGTGACGACATCCCGATATTTCGGATACTGCAAGACGGTTTGCGAGCTCTGCCCATCTTTCAGAGAGTCCAAAACAGACAAAAATTGAGAATTTGATGTAAATTCAACATTTCAGGTTGTCAAGTTATGATTTAGATGTAATTAATTTACCTCCTGGACGTCTGTCTGCTAATAACTGACAGAGACCACGAACTTTTTCATATATTGGTTCTGTACTGGTTGAGTCAGCAAATTCTGTACATAATTCTCTAATAGCAGCTCTTATTGGTGAAGGTCTGAAATCTAGAAAAGGAAGCGACAGATTAAAATACCCAATACTTTTTATGCTTATTTTAACCGAATCTATACGATTTAGATAATGGCGTCTAGCTTGGCATAATACTCAGTGCCACGAACGTAGTTCTTTGTTCAAAATGTGCAACATGTACATACCTCGTTTACCAAACCACCAGGCATCAGCGGTGACCAATACTGCTATTAATACTACCAATGTAAGTTTCATGTTGACAATCTAAAAATATACATCATGGTATCATTAGGATATATTGGTCAAGATCTACTACCAGTTTATTACAAGATATAGTAAATAAGTTGACTACAGATCAGAATATATTTAAAGTATATCATCATGTTATATATAAATACAGACATTATTTACCTGTAGTTGTGAAGAGACACGTCCTCTATTTCCTCAAGATCTGTGGTGACAATAAATTCTGACTGAGAGTGTCTTCTATTTATTTATAACATGCACGTGCAAATCGAGGAGGTCATACCGAGTTTGAGTTTGGGTGATATGTTTGAGTAGTGGAAGAATTTGTTTGGGCGACTTATTAATCTTAATTGGACATTAGTATTATTTAATGAAAAGATAAAACAACAAAATTTATTTAAAAAAAAGACGCCTTGACACTGAATTTCCCTGGTAATAAAATATCAAAATTATAAACATTGTCTTTTTCTTTCTGGTTGAAATCTTATGAAATGATCCAGATAGATACCAATGGACAATGTACTATAGCTTTAGTATAGTCAAAAAGCTGCTCAGAATTAAACATCGTCTCATTTACCATATTTACTTAGACAGAGATGGAATGAAATTATCCTCAAAGGGATATTGCCTCATATTTGCTTGGCTAACCGTTACTTAAGGTCGGATATTAACAAAGGCAGCCATGGCCGAAAGAAACGATTAGTTACATTATATGTTCTGGAACTACTAAAACGGGTCGTACACCGAGTAATAGTTCTCTATTACTGGCTTGCCAACCCTGCCCATGTCCGATATGCCACCTTTAGCTTGAAATTATTCCAAACAATTTAAGAAATGTTTCTTATTATTACAAGAGCAATGATATAAAGTGTGCCATGAGGGGAGTGGGGGAAAGCATTATTCAAAACTGTGTCATCGGTCTTTAAATCACAGAAATGTCATGGGTCACTAAAATATCTTTATCTGTACCATTCTTGAAATATTATTTTTGTTTCGCCAGAGGCTTTGTCACTAAGATCTTTCGAATTGATCAAATACCGAACATCTCTACAAACAACGCTCGCGTCCTGGCTTCTTGAAACTAATGTGAAGGTTATCTACATAAGTAATAAAGATAGCTTGCCAGACAAGGTAACATACGCCCACTACCAATCTTTAGTGACTTGGAATGAATTTGTTTTTTTTAGAAATGTTTTTTAAAGGGACAAATGCGCATTTGTTTACCAATTGTACGTTAGTCTCAGAAACGGGAATTTTAAAGCTTAGCCAATTAGTAATAGCGTTCATAGCTCACCATCGAAATTTGAGCCTTTAAGTCCATTTATGTCCATAATTTGAAAGTTAGAAAGATGAGTCGTCTTTTTTGAGACCCTGACATAATAATATAAAAAGGACAAGAAAATTCCTAGTTTGAGGTATATTTGAAGGAATACTGCGATATTCGTACATTTCTAGTACTTCTGAAGACTATTTACATTCAAGACTCAAATCACCCCTGAAAAAGGATACTTAAATTTAAATTTTGCTCAATCGTGACGCATAAAAGTATATAAATACATCAGTTGACTTACCGGTGTCATAACTATACCGGTTTGAAAAATCCGAAGGTAACATCTCGACCTATGACGGAATTGAACGCTGGACCTAACTCATTGAGCCACCGCGGCTCCCAAAATTACACAACAGAATCCCTGTTATAATTCGATAAATCCATAAAATAAGTTTATAATCGAAAGAGTCTGCTAAGCATTTTTCAAATCGTCGGGTGACCTGAAGCATTTTTACCCTGTTAAATCTGATTCGATTACCATAATCAATCACGTCACGATACGATTTTGATAAATACAATTGAAGATGGCAGTTAACCAGCTGACCCACCCTATCCACAAGAGAATAAATATACATAAATATTTTATTCTCCTATTGCCAGTTTTAGGTATACACCCCGACTGACATGTATCGTAATGATAAACTTTCAAATTGTGACTAGACTAGACTAGTATTGCGTACAATTTTGACCTATAGTTTTAGTCGTAACTTGAAGCCCTGATATATATTGACAAGATGTCTTATGAATTTGACTTTTCCAAGAATGAACAATGGTGACTTTCATTTCAAAATTTTAGGAGAGCTCAACAATATGCAGACCAAATTTCATGCATATAGTATCAAAACTCTAGCCTATATCACAAGTCAATTTTGACACAGTTCTGCTAATGTAAAGGGAAATATTTTTTTCAGCAAACGATATTCTTTCTAACCTAAGACATTTTAAAACCAAGCTGTTTTTCTGTATTTTGGATCTCACTAGAAATGTCAGAATCTCATGATAAACTCTCAATTCTCACTATACCTGCAATTTGAATGTTTCTCATGTTTATCTCGACAAACTTTCCCTCATTGGACACTGCGTGGCATAGTTCATGTACACTATATGATTGGACGAAAGACCAAATTCCAATTAAGATTAATGAGTCACCCAAACGAATTCCTCCACTACTAAAACATATCACCCAAACTCAGACTCGTTATGACCATCTTCGACTTGCACGTGCATGATATGAATAAATAGAAGACACTCTCAATCAGAATTTATTGTCACCACAGATCTTGAGGAAATAGAGGACGTGTCTCTTCACAACTACAGGTAAATAATGTCTGTATTTATATATAACATGATGATATACTTTAAATATATTCTGATCTGTAGTCAACTCGCACCGTGTTCAAGTTGATTTTATTTACTATATCTTGTAATAAACTGGTAGTAGATCTTGACCAATATATCCTAATGATACTATGATGTATATTTTTAGATTGTCAACATGAAACTTACATTGGTAGTATTAATAGCAGTATTGGTCACCGCTGATGCCTGGTGGTTTGGTAAACGAGGTATGTACATGTTGCACATTTTTAACAAAGAACTACATTCGTGGTACTGAGTATTATGCCAAGCTAGACGCCATTATCTAAATCGTATAGATTCGGTTAAAATAAGCCCGTCTTCAAAGTATTGGGTATTTTAATCTGTCGGTTCCTTTTCTAGATTTCAAGCCTTCACTAATAAGAGCTGCTGTTAGAGAATTGTGTACAGAATTTGCTGACTCAACCAGTACAGAACCAATATATGAAAAAGTTCGTGGTCTGTGTCAGTTATTAGCAGACAGACGTCCAGGAGGTAAATTAATTACATCTAAATCGTAACATGACAACCTGAAAGGGGGAGAAACTTCACATCAAATTCTGAAGGTATTAATGGTTTTGCCTGCGTTACTTGATAACAAAACATTAGTGTACTGGATCTTGCAGTGCTATATTGCTTCAGTATAGTCAGCATTTTCTACTACGGCTACGTCATCTGTACGAATCACGTGGGTTTGAGTTTACTTAAATGTTATATGCATTTAATCTTTGTATTATAGGCGAACCACCATCAGAAAGACGCCTTGACGCTGAATTTCCATGGTAATAAAATATTAAAATTTTAAACTTTTTGTTTCTTTCTGATTGAAAGGAAATGATCCAGATATACACTTAGTACTATAGCTATTAAGCTGTTGAGAATTAAACCTCGTCCCATTTACTGAGGCAGAGGGAATGAAATAATCCTTAAATGGATAGTGCCTCCATATTTGCTTTGCCAACTGTAACTTAAGGTCCAGTGTTTATTGTCTCAAAAATTCAACAGCTTTCAACAAAGGCAGTTATGACCGAAAGAAACGATAAGTTAAATATGTGTTCTGTTCGGTATTACTTTTAAAACAGACCGGACACGGACTATGTTTCTCTATCTGCACCTGGGTACTAACCCTGCCCATGCCCGATACGCCACCTTAGGCATAAAATTATTCCAAACAATTAGACACGAGCAATAATATGTAGTTTGCAATGAGGGGAGGGGGGGGGAAAGCATTATTCAAAACAGTCGTCGGTCTTTAAGATAAAAAAAAAAAAAAAAAAAAAAAAAAAAAAAAACCAAAAAACAAAAACTAGAACCTTGATATCGGTACCTAAGCAGTGCGCATCTAATCTGATACATCGATAAAACGTTGCATTTTAAAAGTCACAATGGAATTTCTTACCGGAAAGAAAAGCATGTAAACATTAAATTGTAAAAAAAAACATCGTTTAAACCGTTTACCGTTCGGTAGTGAAAAGACGCACGAATTTGATACCATTCGGTACTAAAAGGTGTTTACATTCGGTAGTCGAATTTTCAAATAGTTGTTAAGTTAAAAGTACAAATCGCACAACAAAAATGAAAATATTATTGGAAAGGTCTCGTCAAGTACAATAACTTGTGTTACGGTCAAGAGGTCAACAAAGGTCAAATAAAAGAGATAAGCCTTAAAAATGTCGACAATTGCTGTTTTGGACGTCTGAAAAAGCGGAAGTATATGTCGGACATCAAAGTATGAATTGACATCCTAGGGTGACTTCGATTGAACCTCTGTGGTCGAGCTGGAGTTGAAATGACGTAATTCTCTTCAGCGAGCAAGCCGAGTAAGGGTCAAAATGGCGGGACTTTTGACCATATATAGACCTTCCATATGGTAACTCGTGTTTGACTCTCCAAATAGTGAGTGTCGGACCACAGCTTCTAACTAGGTCAAATATTACGTCACACGAGTCTCAACTCTACAAAATATTACAGTTCGGTTGTGACTCGACTGACTCGAGTCTAGCCCGGGCTCCAATCGAAGTCACCCCTAGATCATTGTCCTTTGACCTTGCAAATATCAAGGTCATGCATGCCAATGAACAAAATATCAAAATTCAATAAATTGTAAAACCTATTCCCGTTTTTATAGTAAAAGGTCCAAACAAATGTAACTTTATCACTAATTGTCCGAAGCAGTGAGTTATTTTTATGCAAAACTTCTAGGGGGACAAATGCAAACTTTGCGAGTTGAATGGAAGGTGAATGGAACTCTTCAAAGTTCAAAATAGCTATTTTCAATTGGCTGTAGAACCGGAAGTTAACGATGCACAACAAAAGTGAAGATAATATCGGATGTATCTCGTAATGTGCAACAACTTTTGTTCAGGTCAAAAGGTCAACAAAGGTCAACAAAGGTCAAATAAAAGTAATATGAACCTTTGAAGTTTCGAAAATTGCTATTTTTGGATGTCTGCAAAACCGGAAGTACATATCGGACATCAAAGTTCAAAGTAAGAATGGTCATCCTAGGTCAATGACCTTTGACCATGCAATGGTCAAGGTCATTTATGTTAAAGTTCAAAAATGAAAATTTGTGATGAGGTGTACATTGTTAAATAATGTTCAAAATTTCAAGTGTTTACAATCATTAGATCATGAGATATTCGTAGTTATACGTTTTTTAAGGCAACGGTTACTGTCGGTGGATTATAGACACCGTGAATTTACGTACAGTTACTATAGAAGTCAGTACAAAATTTTCAATTTTTAAAAAGCTAAATTTTGATCAAAATATCAAGTGTGATATATCACCAAAAAGGAGAGATCATGCACTCTAAGAATATATAAGAAATTTTGTCGTATGTTAATTAGGTTACTTGATAGAGCTCTTCAAACTTTAAAATCTCTATTTTCAAATGGCTGTAGAACCGGAAGTGAAGATATCATCGAATAGATCTCGTCGGTCACAAGAACTCCAAAGGTCAAGGTCAAGATATATGCCTTAACAGTTTTGACAATTAATGAAAAAAAAACCGGAAATTTAAAAAATGCAAAAGAGAAATTCAAAAATCGTCTCCCACAATTTTTTTGCGCAATTGATTGCAGTTTACATAAACATCAGATTTATGCACATCCAATTTTACCCTGAGGCCCCATTTTGAGTTTTATAAAAATTAGCCGTATCAAGATGGCGTCTTAACCAATACTTCCGGGTCAAATTCATTCATTCCAAAATCTTTATTGGGACAGTTATAACTAATTGGAAAGACGTAATGAACGGTTAACGTCCTACGTCATTTCCGGTTGGGCGAAGATGCGTCATTTTAAATTGAAACAATAGCGACAGGCTTAAGGACAACCTGTCCCTCAATACTCACTATACCTGCATTTTGAATATTTCTGATGATTATCTCGACAAACTTTTCCTCAATTCTCACTATACCTGCAATTTGAATATTTCTGATGATTATTTCGACAAACTTTTCCTAAATTCTCACTATACCTGCATTTTGAATGTTTCTGATGATTATCTCGACAAACATTTCCTCAATTCTCACTATACCTGCAATTTGAATATTTTTGATGATTATCTCGACAAATATTTCCTCATTGTTCACCATTGAACGAAAAGCCACATTCAACTTTTCCAACTAGGATTAATGAGTCACCCAAACGAATTCGTCCACTACTAAAACATATCACCCAAACACAGACTCGGTATGATCTCCTCGATTTGCACGTGCATGATATGAATAAATAGGATACACTCCCAATCATAATTTATTGTCACCACAGATCTTGAGGAAATAGAGGACGTGTCTCTTCACAACTACAGGTAAATAATGTCTGTATTTATATATAACATGATGATATACTTTAAATATATTCTGATCTGTAGTCAACTTATTTACTATATCTTGTAATAAACTGGTAGTAGATCTTGACCAATATATCCTAATGATACCATGATGTATATTTTTAGATTGTCAACATGAAACTAACATTGGTAGTATTAATAGCAGTATTGGTCACCGCTGATGCCTGGTGGTTTGGTAGACGAGGTATGTACAAGTTGCATATTTTAACAAAGAACTCGCCTCCTACGTTCGTGGCACTTAAATGGGCATAATTTTGAGCTCGTCTTCATTAGGATTAAAGGTATTTTAATCTCTTCCCTTTTCCAGATTTGAAATCTTCACCACTAATAGCTGCTATTAGAGAATTATGTACAGAATTTGCTGACTCAACCAGTACAGAACCAATATATGAAAAAGTTCGTGGTCTGTGTCAGTTATTAGCAGACAAACGTCCAGGAGGTAAATTAATTACATCTAAATCGTAACTCGACAACCTGAAAGGAGGGGGTGGGAAGAATCTTTACATCAAATTCTCAAGGTATCAAAGGTCTTGTCTGTGTTACGTTCTAGCATATGCTATATTGCTTTAGTATAGTCGGCACTTTTCTACTACGGCTACGTCATCTGTACGAATCACATGGGTTTGAGTTTACTTAAATGTATTATATGCATTTATTCTTTTGTTACAGGCGAACCACCATCAGAACGACGCCGTGACACTGAATTTCCATGGTAATAAAAAATTTTAAACTTGCCTTTTTTTTCTGGTTGAAATTTTATGAAATGATCCAGACTGAACAATGTACTATAGCTTTACTATAGCTACTAAGATGTTCAGAATTAAACCTCGTGCCATTTACCATATTTACTGAGACGGATGAAATTATCCTCAAAGGGATATTGCCTCATATTTGCTTGGCCAACTGTAACTTAAGGTCCAGTGTCCATTGTCCCAAGAAATCCAACAGCTTTCAACAAAGGCAGTTATGGCCGAAAGAAACGATAAGTTAAATAATCTGTTCTGTTCGGTACTAATTCTTAAACAGATCAGACACCGACTATGTTCCACTATCTGCGCCTGGGTACTAACCCTGCCCATGCCCGATACGCCACCTTAGGCATAAAATTATTCCAAACAATTAGACATGAGCAATAATATGTAGTTTGCAATGAGGGGAGGGGAAAGCATTATTCAAAACAGTCGTCGGTCTTTAAGATCAAAAAAAAAAAAAAAAAAAAAAAATCTAATCTGATACATCGATAACACGTTGCTTTTTAAAGTTACAATGGGATTTCTTACCGGAAAGAAAAGCATGTAAACATTCAATTGTAAAAAAAATCGTTTAAACTGTTTACGTTCGGTAGTGAAAAGACGCATGAATTTTATACCCTTCACCATGCAACATGCTTGACAACCATGATTTGTCGACAACTGTTCCTATATTTGGACTATTGGTGCTGATTAGTATATTATCATATGCAAAATCAATAAAATTATGAATTTCCAATGTTTTGATTGTTATGAGGCATTGCTCTTGTCTTTCGAAATGTGTTCAGTCTGTGTTCAGTCTGTAGCTTGTAAATACTCGAGAGGGCACAATTCTTAACGATTAGGACGAAACTTTGTGGAATTGTTTATTATAAACCTATCACGAGCCATAAGAAAATAAAAAAAATCTAAGAAATATATGATATGAGTTATTGGTCTTGGAAACGCGTTCAATTTTTAGTTTGTAAACAGACGTCAGAAAAAATACAGATATTGATAGTGTTTGACTGTAGTATGTAGTCTAGGTCAGTAATAATACAGATATTGATACTGTCTGACTGAAGTATGTAGTCACGGTCAGTAATAATTCAGGTATTGACTGTGTTTGACTGTAGTCTGTAATAGAGGTCATTAATGGTACAGATATTGATAGTGTTTGACTGAAATATGTAGTCTTGGTTAGTAATGATACAGATTTTGATACTGTTTGATTGTAGTATGTAGTAGAGGTTAGTAATGATACAGATATTCATGGTGTTTGACTGTATATGTATTAGCGGTTAGTAATGATACGGATATTGATAATGTTTGACTGTAGTATGTAGTAGGGGTCAGTAACGATACATATATTGGTAGTTTTTGACTGTAGTATAGTTTAGTAATGAAACATATATTGAAAGTGTTTGACTATAGTATGTAGTATAGTTTGGTAATGATGCAGATATTGATACTACAGTCAAACACTATCAATATATGTATACTGATATACTAGTTCTAACTTCATGACCTAGGCTTGCGCTTTTATGGGATTTTTTATTCTCATATCACCCCAGTATCCATAGGACACAACATTACAATATTTGTGAATTGCATTATCTCTTCAGTTGGTTCTAATCCAAAAGAATCAAAAAAATATAAGTTATTTGAAGAGTCTTTGTACAAAGCAGAATGATGAACTCCTTTTTGATCGGAAGTATGTATATTGGTTATAGCATAAAATTTACCTTTCTTATATTTGAAATTATTTTTTTCATCTTTCATACAATAATAAAACGGTGATACATTTAACTCATTCGCCCATCTCATAAGTTAAAAGTTTGTGGTTGTATCAGTTCCATATTTTTCGAGAAAGATATTCATTTTTAAAAGTCAGTTTTTTGAAGTTCGTTCTGAAAAAACCCTACCTATGATTTGTTCTTTGTCTTGATCGATTAATTCATATGTCGGAGGTGATGTGGTGTTTAGTTTATCAAAGATGAATATTTCGTTTGTCCAGTATCCAACGTAACCTTTTTCGAATTTGCTTTTATATTTGAAAATACGAACTCGGTCTCCAACTTTAAACTTTTGGCTTAATATGTAAATCTTATCATTTCATTTTCAAAATTATGAAGGGTACAAGAAATCTTTATAATATCTTGATTTTGACTAGCTTGCATTGGAGAAACACCGATGGAAGAATGAATTTTATTATTGTATTCCGATAGTACAGTGGGTAAAATCTTTAACCATTTTTGAGACTTTAGTTCTGTGAATTATTTGAAAAGTTTTGATTTAAGCGTCCTGTTAAATCATTCTACTACTACAGCTTTTCCCTCGTTATGAGCACTGTAAATTTCGAAGCCAAGTGATTTCATAATTTTGTTATAAAATTCGCTTCCTTTATCTACCCACAGTTTTTGTGGATGTCGGTCAGATTGTTTCATAATCGTTTCAAAAGCATGTTTGACTGATAATCCTGTTTTGTTTTTCAAAGGAATAATCCAAGCATATCTTGTATACAAATCTATAACTGTTAAGCAATATTTATATCCTCTTTCGACTGGCATATTAATTAAATCGGCTGACCATATTTCATCTTTTTCAAATACTTTAACTTGTTAAAAAGTTTTTAGTTTTTCTAAATTCTTTTATGAATTTCATCTGCTAATCCCATGCCCAATTTCATCTTTGCTTTTAACAGTTTTATGATCAGAGCCCTTTGCATTCTCTCTTTGAAAGTTGGATTTGGAATATTTTCAAGTTCGATTATCATTTGTCTGTCTGCTTCGTGTCTGAAGTTTATGTCTTTGTTTCTGTATAGCATGTCGTGTTTAAGCGCAGCGGCGTCAGCTCTATTGACTGGTTCTTCGCCCGGTTTGGGTTTATCGTCTAATCGCAGATCTAACCTGGTACCTGGACCAGTGTAATTATGACCGGGAAGATGTTTTTCTCCGGGATATTTCGCCCATGGAAATCCAGGAAGAGAACCCAATGATTTTTGTATATCTGAACCAAAATAAGTTTTTGGAGCGTGAACGACAATCATTTTTATCCTATAACTTTAAAACCTTTTCCTTTCCTTTCTTCTAATCTCCTGTTTCGCAGATCTCTTATTAGTTGTAATTCTTTTAACTCGTTAGATTGTTTCACTGCGTCGCTTATACTCTTTCCCGCTTGCGCGACAGATCCTATAGCTTTAGCTTCGGTTGAAATAAGTGATTTTTTTGTTTGAAACAAAGCTATCTACTTTTGGAATTATTGTTTTACCTAAAGAAAATATTGATGAAAAGATACCGTCGCCCGAATAAATTTTCGTATATAAAACCGCTATGGCGCTCATGGGCCACCATACTTGTACCTCATCCTTTTGTTTAATGCAATAAAATATGTCTAGTTTAAATCTTTTAATTATAAGATTCTTGTAACTCGTTGAATGGCTTACAAGCTGGACGGCAAGCTAAGTTTATTAAAGGGAAATAAGAATCATTTAGTAAACAAACGTTCGGAACTCGTCTCAAAGTGTACCCATGATTAAAGTTCTAATTGTCCAACTTTAGTAGGAAAGCAGGCTGAAAATAAGTCATCTGTCTCAAGATCGCTTAGCGTGAAATTCTTAGGTTCTGTTTAAATATTACTAGATGTGGAATATACTTAAACTGATTTTGTGTTGCGTTTATGTTTACCTACGTACATAAAAGTGTATTGAAAGATTTTCTCTTTTTCTAATTTTGAAGATGTGAAGAAGTTCCAGATGTCAGATGTTATACTAACTATAAAATACTAGTTTTAATATTAATATTCATCATAAAATATCCATTTTCCTTTCACTTTATTAAAAAATTCTACATAAAATACATATGCCATGAATTAAATTACAGTAACAAGCTGCTTTTTATGATAGAAAAATTGAATCGATTCACTGAAAGAAAGGGATTGACACGTATTGCTAAGTTCACTTTCAGCTATCTTAATCACTTTAAGAAATGAAAATTGGTTGACAAGTTTTTAATAACATTAAATATTATGATGAGATAATATCTGATATTTAGACCATCGCCTTATCATTTGGTAGTTTTTGATCAATGATAGGGGAACTGTACCAATATGTATTTGAGATCTTTCAGCTGGGAAACAAACATTTAGACATCTATCCTTGTCCTAGATTCTGAACTTAAGGGAAATTAAAAATTGAAATGTGTGAATGTGTCCTTTACCAAAACTTTATAATATTTATAACTAGGTTTTCACTGATATATTATGATTATCCTGTAATTTGTTCAAGCCCTGTGATAAAAGCTTCTAAACCATTCTGTTTTTTTCTCGGCCATTCAGATAGAAAAGATGAATTCTAAATTTGCTACCCGATTAATCCCGGTTAATTACTAAAGATTATAAAAGGAGTCAAAAACCGCATTTGCGGCAGTAACTCACCGTTAACTAAACTAGAGTAAGTGTAAAATGAGTACCCATTGTCACTCATTGCTACAGTCTCTAGGTAGGTAGATGACAAGTTAACGTTCGCTTCCAGCGGATGCTGATATCCCGGATCGAAGGTTTTTATACTCAGTGTAATGAGTATATCTCATTGAAGTCGCAGCGAATCAGTGGTTCCACAACTGGTATAAAACTATTGTCTCAATGAATATTAATACGCTTGAAGCTGATTGACAGGCAAGAAGAAACAAACAGCCAATTAGAGGAGAGTTAATAAAAAGTAATACGATCTTTATAACAGTTTTATTCTAAGCAACTCGAACCCGACTGAAATAATAAAAATTATAACAAAACCTATTAAAACACTAGAACATGCTTACAAAAACACTGTGTTTACAATTCCGCAATACAATAAAAATAATAACAAGATTCAACGAACTGTGGTGCGTGCCGAACGTCTGATAATGATTACAGTGTTTATTTGTTTAAACTAATTAACATAACAGTGCACTCGGCGACTGTCGACAAACTAAGACCATCTTGACGCGATTATCAATAAAGATGTTTATTTACTAAAGAAAACAGCTTAGTTAAAGACTCATACAGTGACGAATTTTTTTTTATCAAAATTGCTCTCTTTTTACTTCTTATTTTTTGTTTAAACAATATTTATTGATAATTTACAAAATCATACATATGCTATAGATTAATGTTGGTTTCAGAAACAAGCCGAAGCTTATATAAATCTGTTACCAATACGAATATTTACAGATGATAAAAGTATAATTTACATAATATAGGAGTTGACAGCAGCGATATGTACATTGGAAACAAAACAGGAAGTGACAAACATATTTACAAAAGGAAAGGGAATAGGGCCGAACAAATTCATTGGTGAATAAAATGTTATTGATAATGTGAAAATAGTTGAGAGGGGATGAGGGTGTTTATCGTTAATCAAAATAAAATAATCTTCGTTTTAAAACGGAGGCCATACTTCGACAGCGTTAGCTAGGTGTCAAAACGTTTTGTAGATGATATAAAGTTATGAACAGTTTGAAAGATATACAGATTTGTTTCTAAAGATAATTTTGGATTGCCGTTAAGAAGTGTTAATATGCAACACGATAGAAGAGTAGAGAATAGGATTAGAGGATATAGGGTGTAAAAAGTTTGAGCCTAATTGTGTGTTACAGTATTTATTATTGACCATTTCATATTGTGTTTTTCTGTATTATTGTTAATTAGAGCAGCTTCGTTTTCTACAAATTTTTGATTATTTAGTTTTTCTAAGAATTGTGGTAGTCTGCTTTGAGGCTATTATATTTTTTGCAAAAATCATTGTACGAGAAAAAGTTATCCGACTCATCTAATAGGTCTGACACTTTACAAATATTATTATTGAACCATTTTTTATAAAATATAATTTTTTTAATGACTTTAATGTTAGAATTATACCAAATTATGCTGGTGTCTTCCCACGATGTCACTGCTAGAAAATTACAAATTCCCACGAAGTCACCGTTTTATTTTCTTTGATGATTTACAGTTATGCCGCTACGGGATTAAAGGTTTTAAGAGCTCATTAACGGTGACATAAAAAAATGAAAAATAAATGTCACGCATTTATACCAACCTCACGAAACAGCCGTTACCTGGTAGTTTCAACATACCAAATCAGGCGAAATCTTTCAGTGTATAGACGATGGCACTGACGATCTTGGTTTTTCCACCGACCGGAATTTACGCCCTCTGGCCAGGGGTGTGCGGTATTACCAATGGTTCCATACGATATGGTGGGGAGTGTTTTTATGGGTGATATGCCAGACCCCAGATTAGTAGAACTTGCAGACTAAATATGAATGGTTGGAGGGTGTTTATGGATTACATGAATGGAACCATTATGGTTCGGACACCCCAAGAACTAACAACAACTTAGAAGGCTGGCATAGCCGTGTAACAGAGATATATTCCATGTCTTTGTGAAATACTTAATTGATTTTTATGGAAAGAGTCATTAAAAGAATTAAGAACAAAAGGACATATTTCTTTCCAGAAGATTTTATAAAATTCAATACAAATACCACTGCTTCCTGGACATTTACCGTTTTTAAATGATTTTATAACTTCTTTACATTCCATATCTGTTATTGCACCTTCACAGATGTACCTATCGGTTTCAGTAAGTTTGGGAATATCGTCTTCACATTGTTTAAAGAAATAATCTATTTCTTGTTCAAATTCATTATCAATTATTGTTTTCGAGATTTTAGTAAAATAATTTGATTTCATGCAAAGATTTCATTTGGATTAGTTATAATATTATCTGATTTATTATAGAGAGTAGAAATTACTTTTTCTTCACTATTTCGCAGTTCAAGATTCAAATAAAATTTACTGCAATTTTCAGGATCTACAAGATTTTTTGCCCGCGCCCTCATCATAACTCCTGCTAGTTTGCGCTGATTTAATTCCTCTAGTTTTATGTGAATATTTTGGATTTTGTTATAATCTGTGAAAGATATGGGTTGTTGTTGTAAAAAGATTTTTTGTTTTGCTTCCAGTTCATTTTCAATTTTAAGATCGCTTTTCCTTTTTCGACTTTGGATAGTTTTACCTCGTATATCTAATTGTTTTAATTCCCATAAAGTTTGTGGGTCGCAACCGAGATACTTTTCTTTGCAATCGTTGATCAGTTTTCTAATATTTTCGATATTTTCCGTGTCTAAAAAGAATGTTGGACATATTTTAAAGAATCCTGGTCCCTTTTTGTGTTTATCTAAGTTGCATTTGAAGTAAATTAGGCTATGGTCAGATCGATAGCCATGTTGGCTATCACATACTGTAATTTTATTAGTAATATCATTTGTTGCAAAAAACATATCCAGTCTTGAACAAATAATAGGTTTATTTCTTTTCCAAGTGTAACACTTTTTAGTAGGATGTAATGTTCGGTAAACGTCATTTAGATCAAGTAATTCTATATAATTGTATTATTGTCTGCCTAGATTTTTAATTGCCCTCCATATTTATCTAAATTAAAGTCCATTATAAAATTGAAATCACCTCCTATAATTAGAGGAGAAGTTCCATGGTTCGAAAGGTTTTGAAAAATTTTCTCAAAAAAATCTGGATTGACAGTGTTTGGTCCGTATACATTTGATATAATAAGTGAGCTACTATCTTTAGTTAGTTTTAAACATAGGTATCTACCTGGTATTTCTTGTAATAGTTCAATCTCTGGAAAGTTGGCATTATGGAATAGAATTGCCACAACAGAACTATTGCTACTTAAGTGAGAAAAGTAAGTCGTACTACCCCATTCACTGGACCATTTGTCTTTATCACTAGATACTGAATGTGTTTCCTGTAGAAAAGTAATATCAGATTCATTGTTTTTTTTAGCCATGTAAAGATTTCTGCTCTTTTATGTTTATCTCTAAGTCCTCGAGCGTTAAAGCTACATATTTTAAAGGATATAATATTATATATGTGGCAGCATTGTCATGTGTGTAAGTAAAAAGGTCAATATTTAGATAGTTTGGCTCATATGTAAAGATAGTAGAATTGAATTTAAAGAATATATAGGGAAAGAAGATAAAATGGATATAAATAAGAGAAATGACACAACTATCCTTAACATAATTTACACACTAACAGTTGCTCTTTACCAAAAAAAATAAAATAAAATAAAATAAAAAAAAGCAGATCTAAGAATGAAATAACAAAAAATTGATGAGATCAATAATGCATATCCCTGAAAAAGCAAATTTTATTATCTAATTCAAACTTTTTTTTAAACAGATTTGAAATATTTCAGATTTATTTTACCAATTCATGTATTTTTTCATATTTTGTATGAAGCTATTTGGAATCATGCAATTTTCAAGCTCAATTTAAATTTGCAAATCACTACATTTATTTGGTTTTAGTTTATGTTTTCATCTGTATCTTCCAAAAATATGCTTTTTCTCACATAGGTACAGTAAATGTAAGGTAATTTACAACTGTTAACTCAGTTGCATATAGTTGTTCAAGAAAAAAAAAGATAAAATAGATATAGGTTATCAGACTGGTTGTTTCAAATTCTGACATAAATCTTATACACACAAGAGAGAGGAAAACAAAAAAAAAACCCAAGAAAATGTATCCAAAATTATTACATGGTTTTTCAGTTTGAATTTTTTGATTTGAATTTTATATCATTTTCAATTTATTGTTTATTTGATTGAATAATTTTTTATAGAGTGGATTCCAATTTTGCATCCAATATCTTTTGGACATTCTCAAATAGGTCTATTTTACATTTAATTCGTCCCAATGACTTTCCATAGACGCTTCCATTGAAAAACCAAGCTGATTCTATAGTATTATTATTTGCGTAACAGGCATCAAAATACAATGTTATAGTCTTTGGTGAGTTAATATGTCGGTGACAACTAACAAGCGAACCGAGAGAAATTACTGAATATTGTACAGGAGTAGCGAGTCTGTGTAAAGACCTACAGCAGAAGCTTGAATTAGATAACTCATGCACTGTCTTGAATATGTTTTCGTTAGCAGATTTGGAGAGGATTTGGTCACCAAAGAGTAGAGTATGAATTTTCCTCATTGATGGTGGTAGGTTTCCAATAGTAGATTTTCTAACGAGGTTGAATTTTGTACAATGTAATAAAAAGTGTTCTGCATTTTCTAAGGGATGACCATATGGACATCTTGGGTCGTCAGATATGAACATAGAAAATTTGTGAGCATTTAGATCACTTTTGGAATGTCTAAGGCGACAGTGTAATATTTGAGTTGTTCGATTTCCAGTATAGTAATAGGTTGGTATTTTAGAATCTGTTTCTGATAGGCTGCGTTTAAGTGTAGCGATAGTTTCATATAATTTGACTTTTTTCGATTGGCTATTCCATAATTCAACCGCTGAAGGTAGAAATGAGGCCTGGTATTGAGTAGAATTGGTTGCTATTGTTCTAAGGTTACCCTGATTACGAGCAGGATATGGGTTTAATAAGAGATATAGTTGGTGGGAAAAGAATGGATAGATATTGGGGAACTAGTTTATTAATCATTTTGTAGAAAAGTGTTATTTTGTGACGTTTACGTCTTTCTGACAGAGGAGTATATCCAGATTCTCGGTATAACACGGCATGAGTACCCCTTACAAGACCAGTGATTGTACGAATGGCGTCTAGTTGCAGCTGTTTTAGTTTATTGCTGTCTTGTTCGGAACAGTTATCCCAAATGACATCTGCATAGTCAAATAATGGTAAGATGAAAGATTTATAGATAGTACTAAGAGATTGACGAGATAGGCGATATTATATCTTGTGAAAACAATCAACCATTTATTAACTTCAGAAACGATGCTGGAAATATGTGTAGTCCATGTTCCAGAGCTATCGAAATGTAAACCAGGATGTTTATGTTGATGAACGTCGTCTATCGGTTGGTTTTTGAACTTGACTGGTACTGGTACTCGGTGACAGTTTTCTGCTGAAGGTCATAGAGACTGCTTTTTGTAGGGTTAAAGACAACTTTCCAGTTTTCTGCCCATTGGGATAAGATTTCCAAATCACAGTTTAAAATTTCTCGGCATTGGGTAGGGTTATCAATTGTAATGTACAGAGAGGTGTCGTCCGCATACAGGCGAATATTGGAATTGATTTGTTTTACAATGCCATTGATGTATATGAGGAAAAGGAGAGTACCTAGGACTGAGCCTTGTGGTACACCATTAGGAAAAATCTGTGAATTAGATTGATGGCTATTTAAGACGACCAGTTGTTTACGATTTTGTAAGTAGCTACTTAGTAGAGAATAGAAATTACCTCGTATCCCTAGTTGGTACATTTTGTACAGGAGACCCTTATGCCAGACACGATCGAAGGCTTTACTGATGTCACAGAAAATAGCTTTGACCTCATGGCCGTTATCGAGGCTTATGTCATTGGTATATGGTTGAGTCATTTGGCCTGAAACCAGATTGGAATAAGGTCAAGATGCTATTTTCAAGTAAGAAATTGTTTATGTGATTAAACATGCATTTCTCGAAAAACTTACCAATAGTGCTTAGCAGTGAGATGGGCCTGTAGTTGGAGCATTGACATTGTTCACCATTCTTGTGGATTGGAACGACGATCGCTTTTTTCCACTCGTCGGGGTAGATTGCTGCAGAATGAAGAATGTTGAATAGTCTGGAGAGCGGTGCAGATAGACATTCGGAGCAGAGTTTAATATCCTGTTACTTATGAGATCAGGACCAGTAGCTTTGTTCTTATCAAGAGATTATAAGATGTTTTTAACTTCATGCACAGTGTATATAGGTTGTTCAATTTTGGAATCGTTTAGTAGTAAAGCTGAGGGAATGCTATCTGAATTATCAAGTTTAGATTGATTGATGAAGTAAGTATTTAAAAGGTTGGCTTTTTCTGTATCTCCAAAAAAGAGTTCATTATCTGATTCTAGAGGTGGAAGTGTAGAAGTGTTGTTGCCACGTTTCAGTGCATGAGATTTCAGTAATGCCCACCAATCCTTTTCTCAGAAAGAGTTACTGTTAATTCTTGAGTCAAGTTTTTCATCATGTTGCAATTTGCTTTTTTGATCTCAGAAGTAACATGATTTCTAAAAGATTAGAAATCTTGCCAATCTATTACAGATTTATAAAGTTTATATTTTTTGTATTTTCGATTTCTTTGTTGTATAAGTGTACGTAAATGTCCATTGAACCACTAGGGGTCTCGTGGGCGAATTGTGACTTAAACATAAGTGTTTATACCTTCAATTATGACATTTGTGATTGCAAGAGATATAGTTTGAGGACTATGTGACAGAAATAAAGAATTCCAATCCGTTTTTTGGTAGAAATTAATTATGTCAGAGGTATTCAATTTAGAATAGTTCCAGATGAGCCTCTTGTCAGCTATATTCATAGATTGTTCAAACTGAATGGTGATGTTAGTTGAGGCATGATCACTGATGCCATGGTCATTGACACTAACAGATTCAACGAAGTTTGGGCAGCTGACGATGATGAGATCAAGACCACTAGAAGAATGATCGGTTATTCGAGTATATATTCGGCTATAAGTTGGCTTAAGTTGAAGTGTTCTATGACGTCATGTAGTCGGCTGTTTTGAACAGAAAGGAAGTTAACGTTGAAGTCGCCAAGGATGATGACATGCTTGTTCAGGTCCATTGCTTTAGAGATACTGGATTCTATTATAGTCCAGTACTGAACTGGAGCATCTGGTTTACAGTAGAAGCAGCCTACAAGAAAACTTGTGTCTATTTTTCAGTTCAACCCATGCAGTTTCTAAGCCAGGTAATTGGAGCTGTAGACAGTGCTTGTGGAAAAATCTCTTGTTGATATACATAGCGACACCACCACCAAAGTTGCCAAACCTATTGCACCTGATCGGTTTGTGGTAGTTTTTGAGCATTATGGGTTCTATTTCAGAATTATCAGTTAACCAAGTTTCTGAGAGAGTTAAAACATCTTTATCATGAAATGCTGCTTTGATCAAGTCAATTTACCAGTTACGTACATGTACAGTTACGTTACATACGTACATTTTGGTGGCTAACAGAGATAAGATGATTTCCTGGACCAGGATTTTGTTCAATGTCACCACAGACTGTAAGTGAGAAATATAGTCTGAAAATATGTGAAAAAGACTCGAAGAGTATAAAGAATCTCCGATATATCCTAAACAGAACCGCACAAGATGAGCCAGAATGGTCATTTACTGCCAAATCCATGGCTTGATTCCAGTTTAGAAAGCGATCCAAAGGTACCCAAGAAAATAATTAGTAGACAGAAAGATAGTGGAGAGCTGCAGAGGGAGAGAATTGTATCATAAGATAATGTATAAAACAGCAAGATAGGTAAAATAGGTCTGTGCAAAGTATAATTAAAAACAATATATATATACAGTATGTACATTTGGAAAATTTGGGGAGCATAACTGTGAGTAGGGTAATGTGGATTGTAAAAGGTAAAGATAGTGTCAAACAAACTAACATTCACATACGCGTATACGTTCATTATAAAAATATATGTATGTAAACATCATACAATGCTTTGCACTTTTCATATAATTATTAATGTAATCAATATTATGTAAAACTAAATCAAAGATTTTCATGTATAAAGTACATAGCTATAAGATACTTCTGATTCATTGTAAACATTTAAGTTCAATTTGTTTACTGTTATTCTAGTGAAACTAAATCTAAGATTTCCATGAATAAAATACATAGCTATAAGATACTTCTGATTCATTGTAAACATTTAAGTTCAATTTGTTTACTGTTATTTTAGTTAAAGTTAATCAAAGATTTCCATGAATAAAATACATAGCTATAAGATACTTCTGATTCATTGTAAACATTTCAGTTCAATTTGTTTACTGTTATTTTAGTGAAAGTTAATCTAAGATTTCCATGAATAAAATACATAGCTATAAGATACTTCTGATTCATTGTAAACATTTAAGTTCAATTTGTTTACTGTTATTCTAGTGAAACTAAATCTAAGATTTCCATGAATAAAATACATAGCTATAAGATACTTCTGATTCATTGTAAACATTTAAGTTCAATTTGTTTACTGTTATTCTAGTGAAACTAAATCTAAGATTTCCATGAATAAAATACATAGCTATAAGATACTTCTGATTCATTGTAAACATTTAAGTTCAATTTGTTTACTGTTATTTTAGTTAAAGTTAATCAAAGATTTCCATGAATAAAATACATAGCTATAAGATACTTCTGATTCATTGTAAACATTTCAGTTCAATTTGTTTACTGTTATTTTAGTTAAAGTTAATCAAAGATTTCCATGAATAAAATACATAGCTATAAGATACTTCTGATTCATTGTAAACATTTAAGTTCAATTTGTTTACTGTTATTCTAGTGAAACTAAATCTAAGATTTCCATGAATAAAATACATAGCTATAAGATACTTCTGATTCATTGTAAACATTTAAGTTCAATTTGTTTACTGTTATTTTAGTTAAAGTTAATCAAAGATTTCCATGAATAAATTACATAGCTATAAGATACTTCTGATTCATTGTAAACATTTAAGTTCAATTTGTTTACTGTTATTTTAGTTAAAGTTAATCAAAGATTTCCATGAATAAAATACATAGCTATAAGATACTTCTGATTCATTGTAAACATTTCAGTTCAATTTGTTTACTGTTATTCTAGTGAAACTAAATCTAAGATTTCCATGAAAAAAATACATAGCTATAAGATACTTCTGATTCATTGTAAACATTTAAGTTCAATTTGTTTACTGTTATTCTAGTGAAACTAAATCTAAGATTTCCATGAATAAAATACATAGCTATAAGATACTTCTGATTCATTGTAAACATTTAAGTTCAATTTGTTTACTGTTATTCTAGTGAAACTAAATCTAAGATTTCCATGAATAAAATACATAGCTATAAGATACTTCTGATTCATTGTAAACATTTCAGTTCAATTTGTTTACTGTTATTCTAGTGAAACTAAATCTAAGATTTCCATGAATAAAATACATAGCTATAAGATACTTCTGATTCATTGTAAATATTTAAGTTCAATTTGTTTACTGTTATTTTAGTTAAAGTTAATCAAAGATTTCCATGAATAAAATACATAGCTATAAGATACTTCTGATTCATTGTAAACATTTCAATTCAATATGTTTACTGTTATTTTTGTAAAAGTTAATCTTAGATTTCCATGTATTCAGTATGTGACACATTAATAAAAATATTTCTTCTTCTTCTTCTTCGTCTATAATATTAATTAAATGTAATTAACAATTTCGTTTCGTTATCAGTTTTCGTCGGTCTCCATTTGAATCTTAAATATTTTAACGACAAACATTTGCGTCGTCTTAGCGAATATTCAAGACATCGGATTTTGTATCGGTTTTTGCGCTCCTTTGGGGGCATTTTGACTGAAATATCTGCAGTCGCTAATTAAATAAAACTGAACAAAATTAAAAAGATAAAATTACAGAAAAAAATTAAAAGGTCCTCGCCGATAAAACACTCTCCTTGGATATTTATTAGAAACCCTTTACCTCGGAAAATCCCTCGCATAATGGGTTTGAAATATCAGTAGTACTAGAGCTTTCAATTAGGTCGCATAAAAGGGGATTCCCCATTCCATTTCATTTCATGGGGAAAATGCGCCCCTAATTGAAAGCTCCCATAACATAAAGACCTAATCATCCTACATTTCATAAATTCTTACACTAAAAAAGATCTAAACATCCTACATTTCATAAATTCTTACAGCAAAAGACCTAAATTCCCTACATTTCATAAATTCTTACACCTAAATTCCCTACATTACATAAATTCTTACAGCCCTACATTTCATACACTAAAAACACCTTCAATCAATTTCCTACATTCCATCAAAAAAGCATATTAAAATTTTCTACTCAAATTTTAAACCTTAAAAATGGCAAATAAAATACTAGATCCAATCTTTAGATTATACGATCCAATTCTTTATTCATTTAACAAGAAAAAGAGGATTATATTATCATCTCACCCACTGTTGGTTCTAAATCCCAATTGAATGATGGTGGTAGAATTACCTTCGAAATAAATTCATTATCGAATTGGTTGCTTCTTTCCGATGCTTATTTCAGATGCGATTTCAAAATTAAAGACGCCACTCAGAATCAAGTACCACAAACTAATACAACGTTAGAAAACAATTTCTTTCCATCTTTAGCGAGATGGTTTTGGAAGCTGGTTCAAATCCGATAGAAACAATCAAACATCCTGGGGAATTCGACACAATGTTGAAAACAGTTTTATATCCTAAAGATTTCGATTCAGTTTCAGGCTGGATACCCGATGTTGACGATGGAAGTGTTTTAAAAGAACCGGTAAGAAATCTTGCAAATGATGCCGATTTAGCTACAGTGAGAGTTGTTGCTCGAAACACGATAGAAAGAGTAGGACGAGCAGTTAATCATGGATTCGAAAAACGAGTACTTCAGTATAATAATGTTGTTGAGAATAATAGGTGGGGTAATTACGTAAATTGGAAATTATATCCTTTATTCGGTCTGTTGGAACATAGAAAAGTTTCTATAGGCTTACCATATAAAATTCATCTACAAAGAGAAATCAACGACGATAAGATATTTTTTTGGAGAGAATGCTTCAGATGCAAAATTAGAAATACCGAATCTCCAACTTTTCATACCAGTAATAACACCATCAATTGAAGTAGAAACGAAAATATTCAACTCGTTAACTAAAGATATTGAAATAGCTTTTTCTTCATCGTAACACTGTAGGTAGCATGACTTTAACTGGAGAATCCACCACGTGGCCAATCACTAACACTATTAAACCAGCAAGATATTTAATAGTTGGTTTCAAGAACTTACCAGATTCTCAAACGAATCACAATAATGTCTTTAGAGTGGCAATGAACCAAACTCAAGATCCTTTAATCCATAAAGATCAAGTAAGATTAAACAACGATAATTATCCTAACCAACCTTTAACAATTAATCCAACCACAAAGGATTATAATGAATTGTATAGAAACTATAAAAATATGTGTGAATTATTCGGAAATCTACCTCAGTTTGAATATGTAGATTTTGCACTTAATCATCCAATCTTCTGTTTTGATCTTTCAGCTCACCAAGAAGATCTTTTCAAAACAGGAGTAAACATAAATATTCATATTGAAAAAACATAAGGAGATGTAACAGGTTATTGTTTATTATTGGAAGAAGCAAAACATTTAATTAAAATAGCAGATAGAAGAATGATAAGAATTGAGTAAAAAATACACCTTTAAAAATGAAACCAGAAACTTTAGTCAAGAAAATAATAGAAGCTATTGAAACAGCTTCACCAACTACAATAACTTATAATGGTAAAAAAATCAGCATAACTAAAAAACTTATTGATAAATACAAATATTGTAAAGTCAGAGACGATATAGACTTAGAAAGAATTGACGCGAACGCAAAAGAAGGTGGATTTATATTTTCCCTACCTTTAATATTTAGTGGACTTATTGCAGCCGGTACAATAGCTGGTGCTGCAGCTGGTGGAGTAGGCGTTGCCAACGCAAAGAAAGCTGCTACTGCGAAAGCTGCTGGTAAAAAAGCCGCCGATGAAAAGAACGCAGCCGAAGAACATAGACACAATTTAGAAATGGAAAAGTTGGCAGCAGTGGTTGAAAAACCTAAAACGGAAAAGAAAGGTTCAGGAGTGGGAGAAATGATAGGCACAATGAAAGAATTTGGAAAAAGATTTAGTGAAGAAACCAAGAAAACTGTTAAACAAGGATTAAATAAATTAGTAGATAGTATTTACACAGGAGAAATCAAAGTCAAACATAAGGGTAATGGAATATTTTTAAAAAACATACGCACTGGAGAAGGAATATATCTTTCAAAGTATAAAGGAGAAGGAGTTATTTTTGGAACAAATTAAAATAATAAAAAATGGGTAAAAAATTTAATCATTCACAAATATTTCCTAATAACCCAATGCTCATGTACATATGCGGTAGTTCCGGTTCTGGGAAAACTCATCTCACTTTTAACATGTTGACAACACCAAACCTTTTAGATTTCGATTCTTTATATATCTACACAACAACACCAGAGCAATCGTATTATCAATTTCTCAAAGCTTTAGAATATCTAGCAAAGAGAGATGTTCAAGACCTATTTCAATATTACAAAGAACTTACTAGTGTTTGACGACTGCGTGGCGCAAAGAAATCAAACTGTTCAACAAGAATTCTTCACGAAAGGAAGACATCACAACTGTCACTGCATATACCAATCCCAATCTTTTTACGGGATGGATTCTATGTTCATTAGAAAAAATGCAAATTGTTTTTTATTATTTGAATTAAACGACAAAGATTTATCTCAAATCGTTCAATCGATAAATCACGGAATGGACAGAGATGCATTTAAAAAGGTTTGTAAAGCTCAATGAGATATCCAGATGATCATGGATATGTATTTGTAAATACTAGAAAACCTGCGGGTGAAAGAGTTATGAACGATATATGTTAATTTTATTTTTTTAAAGATGGATTGGAATAATATTTTAAAAAGAAATAGAGAATATATCAAAGCTAAGAATAAAATAAAGACCAAGGTTGAAAATAACAGATTACAACAACTCGGATTAATGGAAAATCTACAGACTCTATTTCAACCCATATTAAAATCTCAAGAGGATATTAAAAGGAAATGGGAATATAAACCCACACCTCCTATAGAACCCACACCTCCCAAAGCGATTGAATATGATGGTATTATAATTAGAACATTAGATGATATAAATCGTCTTTTTTCAAACCCTGACCCAGATTTACCAAAGAGCATTTCACCAATCGTTCATAATCAAGGTTTGTTGTTTAATGGATTTAGAATTATATTTAGTTGAAATTCACCACAATTCAAAATCGACACAAAAGACTTTATATTTACATTAACGAGAGGGTTAATAGATTTAATGAATGGTGAGGATGTTGAAATCGCCGATTACAAGGATTTAGTAGCATACTCAAAATTTCTACATGCAATAAGAAAGTCGGGACCCGAAACAAGAAGATTAAAAACAGTTGAAACATATTTAAATAAAGTTATTCCTGATGAAGAGGAATCAGATGATTATGCAGAAGATTATCCACCAATCATACAAGAAATAGACGAATTTGAAGATATGGTATCTGGAGAAGGTATAACGTTTTTATCCAACAACGAAGAATTGCTTAATAGATTACGAGTAATATTAGCGGCCATGATAGAAGGTCATCGATCGCACAGACAATTTAATGAAGTGAATTGTATATTAAAAAGACTCCAAGAGAAAGGTATCATAGATAAAAACGATTATAAAAGCGTGATTAAAAATGTCAAATAAAGAACAACTATTCGTCATCACCTCGAATAAATCAGACATTAAATTATCTCTAGATTATGAGTACGAACTCGATCGCAATCAAGAATATGAATTGGGATTAAAGTATTTCTCTGTTTACAATTCCATTAGAAATATCAACGAAAAAAATAACCAAATAAAAATATCAACAGATAACGGAGTTACATTCAAAACTATACGTTTACTACCAGGAAGCTACGAATACATTGCCATTAACGAATACTTATCTGAATACGCAGGAAGCGTGAGCGGTAAAAACAATATTGAATTCGAAGGTAATTTGAATCTGAACAAAATAAAATTGATATTAAGAAATAATAGTCAAGTTGATTTCAACGTAGAAAATTCATTGAATACGTTACTAGGATTTGATAAACGAGTATACACCATGATATCGATGTGATAAATATACATTGCAATTTGATAAACGGTGGATTTTTCAATAAATACAGACGTCAGATTATTTACAGTCTTCCAACATTCACTGTACCGATAGGATATAGAATTATAGAGAAACCATTTCAAACGACGTATTTACCACTTAATTCCTTTATGATTAAAGATATAAATCTGGAAATCAAAGATGGTAAAAATAGGTTTATAGATTTTGGTAACGAGGAAATTGTAATTCAACTTCATTTAAAACAAAAAAAATTAACACTCTTCATTCTCTTCTTGAATAGCTAGATAATCGAAATCATCAAATTCGTAGTTTTCATCCAAACTCATCTCATCTTTATTGTTGCAAGGATACATAATTCCTTCACTGTTTGGTGCTTTTCTCTTAACGAGATTCAGATAACTTCTGAAAACCTTCTTTTGTTTTTCATTGGGAATAACTATTCCATCAGTAAAACTTTTTACCCAAGGTTTCTTAAATTCATTCGTTACGTCATGTCCACTAGCTAATTGAATGTAGTCTTCTACCGTAATCTTATAGTTAGAGTAACGTTTTCTTTTCTTTTAAAACACCATCGGAAGTTAGAATGATATTGTATTTTACTTTTGGCGATAAATATAAACCAAATATGATTCCACCATCACCGTAATCATTCTTCCCTTTGCTATATTCGTTTTCAGACACCAACCCAGCTTCATTTAATTTATCCCAATTACTAGACGAAATGTATAAACTATCGGTATCTGTATAGTATATTTCCGGCTTATAAAATCCATCTATGACGTGAATGAAATTGTTCATTATTTTTTTACTGTGAGATAATATAAATGCACCTAAATGAGTGGGTGTTAATCTAGTATAATCCTTTGGAGGAACAACTCTTTTTCTTCTTCATTCATCTCAACTATAATTTGACTATCATTTACTTTTTCATAGCTTTTGATGTGTGAATCGAAGTTGGCTTTAAAAGTCGCTTCACTCCATAGATGTCTCGATGTATTTATATCCTTCTGAATAGATTTACCGTATAAGGAATTACCTAATAATTTCATGCAATTACTAGCAACCATATCTCCTCCTTTTTTGTATTTATTCCTTAATTCCTCCAAAATTATAATATAATCTCTATAGGGTGGAGTTTTAAAATTTTCTTCGTAAACTATACCATCTAATATTCTAATAATTTTACCACCAGATTTCACTATTTCTTGAATATCAACTGATGTTAAACCGTCGTGACAGAAACCATTTCTGAACCTGATTTAAGTGCCAGTTTCCTTTTTACCTTCTTTATTCGTAAAAGTTATTTTATCTTGAGCTGGTATGGGTTGAAAGAACATTTTTTGGGGATATTCAAACCAAACTTTTAAAATAGCAGTTCTAGGTCTGAATTTTTGTTTATTGAACAGTTTTACAAATTCTTTTTCTTCTTCTGGTAGAAACGCTCTTGCACTTTCCGCTTTAGGATATTCACCTTCTGTCATGGCGGAAGCGTACAACCCATTAGCGTCAAATGCCATCAGTTTAGGATAGTCCAGTTCTTTGAGTTTAGCGTGAACTTCCGTTTTATCTTTTGGGTTAACACTGTATTCTTTGAATAAATCTATTATTCCTTCAGTGTCACTTTCATTGTATTCTTTTAATATGGCGCAGATCTCATTCACTTTATTCGTTTCAAATGATTTTCGATTTGCCGAAACTCTTCCTCCTTTAATACTTTGTCTGATAAAATATCTTATAAAAGGGTGAGTATGCGAGTAAACTTTTTCTACGTTTTGTTTTTCCGTATGTTTCGGAACCATTCTAGTACTTTGATACCATTCTTCTTCAACCATTTCTTTATCGTAATGATATAAATAATACCAACCCTTTAAAGATAAAGAAGGAGCCGTTAGATTATTGGAAACGTTTTGGAAGACAGTTTTTTTCATGGCTTGATTGTATTTTATCAAACAAGCTCCGAGACATAGCGTATCTCTTTTAGCGTAAGGTTCCCATTAGTGTCTTAAAGATTCCCAATTATCTTTAGTGTATTTTGCAATATTGACATCCTCGATCTTTCTCAAATTCATTGGTAGATTAGATGAATTTCCCATGCCGCTAAACTAGATTTTTCATGTTGATAGGAACATGTGAAATTAATATTTTGCAAATAATTAGATTTCGGGGAAGGGAGGGTTTGATTCTCCCAAATGTACAGGCCTAGGGTGGAGCAGACACTTTATTTAGAAATTAGGATTAAGGGTCTTGATATTGGGTTTTCTTCTGTTCTTATTCTGATCTGAAATTAGAAAAAATAACTCGCCCGATGGGCGAGAAGTGTAGTATCTGTTATGTACTGATTGTTTTTAGTTTACTATGAACAATATTATCATTTAAGTTGAATATTTTTTGAATATGCAACTATCATTTTCTGTTTATAGACATGGGGGATTTTCTCTTGAAGGCTCTTATAGTGGGCATGAACTATCTTGCTTGCTCGATTGCTGGTTGTATTAAACGGGACAACAAAGGGTGCTATGCCTACATTATGATGAATATTTAGTCCTATAGGTCTTGCTGTATTCAATGTCTCAATCCAATGGGCCTCCCTAGATTGACGTAATTTGGTAGTTTCATCTTCGGGCAAGTCAATTTCTATACACTCAATTGGGATTAGGGTGAGATCGTCTATTGAATGGTCGTCGAGGTTGAAATGATTAGAAACAGGCTTGTCTTTCTTTAATTTGATGTCTGACCTATGAGCATTAAAGCGAGTTCGTAAATTATTTTTAGTTTCTCCTACATATTGTTTGGGGCATTTCTTGCATGAAATTAAATATATTACATTCGAATGTTCACATGGTAGATGTTCCTGGATCGGGTACCTTTTATTCGTAGAGTTGCTTACAAAATAATGAGTTTCTGACATAAAGGGACATGTTTTGCATCTACTGGACAAGCATGGAGCACTTCTTAAACCTGGAGGTACTTCGGCATAAAGTCTGTTTTTAGCTGCTATCTGTGCTAAGGTGGAATTTTTTATGTTTCGTAAAAATCGTTTAGAGTACCCACACTCTTTCAGTTTTGAGAAAACAATCGTACAGGCTTGGTTGAAATCAGAAGATCTTGTACAAATTCGATGAAATCGTAAAACTTGTGACTTAATTTTACCAGAAAAGGTATGTTTTGGGTGAAAGGAGCTCTTGTGCAAGAGTTGATGAGTATCAGTTTCTTTGAAATACACTTTAATATCCAGTTTATTTGTTTCTGCTATGGAATCTCCCTTAAAGACTGTGGTATCGAGAAAGTCTATGCTTTTGTCACTCACGTTTGCGGTTAGTTTGATAGAAGGATGGTGGTTGTTGAGAATTTCAAAGAATTCCCAAAACTGTTCGATAGAATAAGTCCAAACCATAAAAATGTCATCCAAAAAGCGTCCGTAAAAAAGTGGGTCAAAAGAGGGGCAACACCTCACGTTCCCACTCTGCCATGAAAAGGTTTGCGTACGAAGTGGCGAATCGTTTGCCCATTGCTGTCCCTGAAGTTTGTAAATATGTTTTACCATTAAATGTGAAATCGTTTCGACTAAGACAAATCTCTAAAAGCTGTAGAATTGCATCGTCGGGTCTGTCTGGATCTGGGTTTCTATTAAAAGCTTTACGAACTGCCGTTAAACCAGTAGTGTTATCGATATTGGTATACATAGAAGAAACGTCGATAGAAATTAAAATAGCATTAGAGGGAACTCGAAGATTTTTTATTTTATTGACAAAATCGGTTGTGTCTTTAAGGTGGTCGCGATGTTGGCATGCTAGAGGTAGTAAGAAATGATCAATGTATTCTGACACTGCATATGACTCACTACCACAGTCAGATATAATCGGGCGGCCTTTAGGGATTTTATTCGAGATAAACCACTCCTTGGTTGGATTCTTATGGATTTTAGGCAAAGTGTACGAATGTCTCTCGCGACAATCAAATTTGGCAGACAGATAGTCATATTGTTTCTCTTTGAGATAACTAGTTTTGACTAAATCGGCAAGAATATTATTAATCATGTTAGCAGTTTCTTTGAAAATTGGTTTCGGTAAAATGACATAATGTTTAGGATTATTCAGTTGATTCTCTGCTTCTGAAACGTAATCCTCCCTATTCAGAATGACACAACATGAACCTTTGTCACTCTTTTTAATAACAATGCTATCGTCTTTCTTAAGTAAGTTTAACGCTTCACGTTCCACTCGTGTGAGATTAGGCTTTTCGTGTGTTATGGAAAGGTTCACTGTTTGACTATTCATACTCGCAAATGCTTTCAATATGTCAGGATGGATGGCGGTCTGAGGGGTGTCCACGTGGATTTAGGAATAAACATTGTTCTAGCACCACGTGGGGGGTGGTTTCGATAAAAATACGTGCAGCTAAGATTTCGTTGAAATCGTTCAATGGATGGGCTAATTCAAGTTAGCTATCTTTGGTGTGGGAATAAACTTAAGTCCACGGTCTAAGATTGAATGCTGAAGGGGTGTGAGAACTTTGCGGCTCAAGTTAACTACAGTTTGGCCTAGCGGTGGCCTCTCAGTATTTTTATCCCCAGTAATTAGTTTAAAGACTTACTCGATGCTTGAAGCTGGTGTATCCAAAACAAATAGATGCTGTTTGCTGTTTCTGGAGACCAATGAAGATTATCAACTGTTTCGAATTCTTCTTCGTAGGGTGGTAAGATTGTTGCGCTGTTGATACTGGACTCCATCATCATGTTGTTGAGAGTGCTGAGGTTCTGTTGTGCTTTCGTCGAGATTTTATTTGAAATGGGTATGCATGTGAAGAAGATCTTGGAGTTTGGGAAGGTTTTGTTGGCCGTGGCGATTAATTTCTGGGCATAGTTAAAGGAGGTCCTTGGTATCTGATCACGGTTGTTGAGGCCTACATGAAGAATAATGGTAGTAGGTTTGGGATCATGGTCGTATGATTCCAGGATTGACTGGATGGATTTGGGCACCGGGGTAAGAATGTATTTCGGTGTCTGAACTGGTTTTGGTAATTCGATTCAGATTAGATGATCCAATTATTAAGGTAGATTTCTTTAGAGCAGGTAGTTTCCATAATGATTTGTCCTTGGTTTGGTGATAATACGGTTTGGTAGCGGATATAATGGTCGTCGACGGTGTGATTGGTACTGGTTTGGTAGTTGTTAGAATTGTAGCATTGGGAACGGACTGGGATCTGGTTCGTGGAGGGGAAGGTCTGGATACACGTCTCGACTTGGAGACTGAGGGGTGGTTTGCTGGTCCAAAAACGCACAGAAGGAAGAAAGGTTGGCGGATCCTGGATCACGTGATGAAGATTCAGATGGTGTGGAAGGGGAAGACGAGTCTGAAAGTGAAAAGAGAAGGGGTGTGCCCTCTCTACGAGAGCGTTTACCTATGTCTGCTGGACTAGGAGTAGGTGAACTTCGGGCTCATTTAGGGGTTTGGTTCGGCAGCGTGGTGGCTCCAGATGGTGCAGGTGTAGTGTCCATTTCAGTTGATAGAGATATGGTTACTCTGGTTTTTGTTTCGTTGATTGTTTGGTAGAATTTGGAGATTACAGCTTGAGTGAGACGTTTCCCATAGGAGCGACGGGCCCAGGACAGGGCATGAGAAACGATGCGGTCGACGGCAGGTGATGATAAAGACTTGGTACGAATGGTGGTCAGCTTCTCTGAAGTGTGGTTTGGTAATGGTCGATCAGGACCTGCGTAACCTTACAGAGCCATGTCCGATTGAGGGATCTAATATTCGCGTCGACAGCTGATGTTTTCATTGCTGGACGGATAAAACTATCCAACTCAGAGACTTTGCGTTTGAAGGTAAACGCTGATTGGCCTTGCTGTTGAAGGGTAAGGATTGCCAAATGATGGAGGCACTGCAAAACTTGGAAGAACACCTTCACAAAGGGTTCTTCCTCCTTATGAGTGGGGACTGGTTGGCGTCGGTGGGCTGGTAGTCGTTTCTGTTGTTGGTCAGGTCGATGGTTACCTCTTGATTGGTAGGCTGTGTTGTAGGTAGGTCGGTGATGGGGTGGGATATAGCTGGATGGGTTGGTTGGTGGTCGGCGATTGGTAGTTGGTAGTG
>NW_008708645.1:1832254-1833314 GCF_000327385.1 Lottia gigantea | reverse complement strand
AAAATAAGCGGGATTAGTGAATTGTAAATTGATTAGAACTAACTTTGAATTTTGATTATACCCTAGTACTACTTTAAATGGATGGATTATCTCGGAGTATAATTTACATGAAAGAAAAACATAAATAATGGCAATTAAATTTACTTGGTTAGATTAAAAGATTAATGCAAATTTTGTTGAAGAAAGTTTGTTATATGCACGAGAAACAAATGTCAAAATCCTAACATATACAATATATACAAAAAAAATAAAATATATATAAGATGAAATAAAATATACCAAAGTCAAAATAAATTGTCTGATCTGGCCTGGCACGGACAGTATTAGATTTCGGGGAAGGGAGGGTTTGATTCTCCCAAATGTACAGGCCTAGGGTGGAGCAGACACTTTATTTAGAAATTAGGGTTAAAGGTCTTGATATTGGGTTTTCTTCTGTTCTTATTCTGATCTGAAATTAGAAAAAATAACTCGCCCGATGGGCGAGAAGTATAGTATCTGTCATGTACTGATTGTTTTTAGTTTACTATGAACAATATTATCATTTAAGTTCTTATTTTTTGAATATGCAACTATCATTTTCTGCTTATAGACATGGGGGAATTTCTCTTGAAGGCTAAGACAAATCTCTAAAAGCTGTAGAATTGCATCGTCGGGTCTGTTTGGATCTGGGATTTTTCATGTTGATAGTAACATGTGAAATTAATATTTTGCAAATAATTAGATTTCGGGGAAGGGAGGGTTTGATTCTCCCAAATGTACAGGCCTAGGGTGGAGCAGACACTTTATTTAGAAATCAGGATTAAGGGTCTTGATATTGGGTTTTCTTCTGTTCTTATTCTGATCTGAAATTAGAAAAAATAACTCGCCCAATGGGCGAGAAGTATAGTATCTGTTATGTACTGATTGTTTTTAGTTTACTATGAACAATATTATCATTTAAGTTCTTATTTTTTGAATATGCAACTATCATTTTCTGCTTATAGACATGGGGGAATTTCTCTTGAAGGCTCTTATAGTGGGCATGAACTATCTTGCTTGCTCGATTGCTGGTTGTATAAAC
>NW_008708645.1:1817878-1832204 GCF_000327385.1 Lottia gigantea | reverse complement strand
ATTGGTAGTTGGTAGAGGTCGATGGAAGACAGGGCCGTTGTAGGGTACGTGATATTGGTTTGGTTGACGATTAGTGTTTCTATTTCTGGCATCTTGCCAGTGGTTGTTGTAGTTGGGGAGCATAATGAAAATAACTTGGGGTTAGAAGGGAATGTACAGCGGATGTAACAGGAGGAAACTGTATATGCTAGCGTGAAAATGTTGGGATCAAATTATGCAAATAAGTCAAACTGGGTTTGGGGATATATAAAGCAAGATGAAAAATGCTAAAAAATATATAGTAAGGTGATAAATAACGCTAACAATGATGTGAAAATTATAACAAGTAAAACAAAAACTTACGCAATTGACACGAACCGGTTTTCGAAATATTATCCTTTTTCATGTGTCGAGGAATGGTTATGAAATGGGATTGAATTTGCGATTTATATAGTAGTCAGTTAATACAGGTTTTTGATTTTCTAAAAATTACTAAGTGAATCATGTCATATCTTTGATCAGTTGAGGATTAGGTTTATTTTTGATTTCTTAATTAGTTGAGTCATATCTTTGATCAATTGAGGATTATAGAAATATTGGATTAGATTTTGATTATATCTGAGTAATAATTCAGGAGGATTAGATTATCTCAGAGTACAATTTACATAAATGAAAAACATAAATAATCAGAAATCAAGAATACAAAAATATAAAATAAATAAACATGAGAAATATTTGATAAAATAAGCGGGATTAGTGAATTGTAAATTGATTAGAACTAACTTTGAATTTTGATTATACCCTAGTACTACTTTAAATGGATGGATTATCTCGGAGTATAATTTACATGAAAGAAAAACATAAATAATGGCAATTAAATTTACTTGGTTAGATTAAAAGATTAATGCAAATTTTGTTGAAGAAAGTTTGTTATATGCACGAGAAACAAATGTCAAAATCCTAACATATACAATATATACAAAAAAAATAAAATATATAGAAGATGAAATAAAATATACCAAAGTCAAAATAAATTGTCTGATCTGACCTGGCACGGACAGTATTAGATTTCGGGGAAGGGAGGGTTTGATTCTCCCAAATGTACAGGCCTAGGGTGGAGCAGACACTTTATTTAGAAATTAGGGTTAAAGGTCTTGATATTGGGTTTTCTTCTGTTCTTATTCTGATCTGAAATTAGAAAAAATAACTCGCCCGATGGGCGAGAAGTATAGTATCTGTCATGTACTGATTGTTTTTAGTTTACTATGAACAATATTATCATTTAAGTTCTTATTTTTTGAATATGCAACTATCATTTTCTGCTTATAGACATGGGGGAATTTCTCTTGAAGGCTAAGACAAATCTCTAAAAGCTGTAGAATTGCATCGTCGGGTCTGTTTGGATCTGGGATTTTTCATGTTGATAGTAACATGTGAAATTAATATTTTGCAAATAATTAGAGTTACCCTTTATTTCTTTCTGTCTTTTCCATTTTTTCTGTAAATATTCATAAGTGAATGAATTAGTTAAAGGTAGAGACAGAATTCCTCTAGCTGTTTTTAAAGGGCATTGTGTTAGTTTTTTTACGTTTTTGATCATAATGCAGTTATCAAAACCGCTAGCGTTATGAGCAATTAATGTTATTCTTTTCTGATCTATTTTTCCTAAACGTTGTAACATTTATATTTAAATATTTCTACTATATTAGTCATGAGTTTGTTGTAAAATTCTTCTGGAATGGGATCTGACGGCTTTAAATCTGGAAAGAGATTATTTATTCTGTTTAACATTTTCCTTAGTTTTTCTAAATTAACTAAAGTACAGGAATAAGGTATGGCTTTATTTTCGTTGTAGGTTTCGCAATCCCAAGCGTATAAACAATCATCGTGAATGGTTGGAAAAACGTTTAGTTTTAGAAGTGAAACTTGCGTTACCGCATTATCATCTTCACAAGTTCTCCATACGTTTTCATCGTAATCATCTTCTATTTCTTTAATGCCCAAAGTTTTGTTATTTCTTCTTATCAAACAGAAGTGTTCTTTGTGTAAATAAAAAACCCAATCTAATTCTTCGGTTACTTTCTTTGGTTGAAAATGTCTATGTTTGGGCATATATATTTGAAAATTAGTATTAAATTTCTTATTGAATTCGCAGATTCTAGCAGTTGTCATAACTCCTTTTCTGTTTGATTTTTGAAAACTGTTGATGAAATCTTGAAATTCTCTCGTGTAGTCTTCGTTTAAAACATGATTAACGCACTTTACAGAGCAACATCCATCGCTCGGTATATAACAATTTATACCGATATATTCTTTTATCTTTTTGAGTAGGCTAACACCACTACCCTTTTTTGATCTTTTTATTTCTTTGAAATTGTTTTTATGGAAAATCATTTTTCCTGTGAAATACCAATCGGAGGCATCCGATTTTTCATCCACTGCAGCGAAGAAATTGACAAAAGTTTTGGTATTAAAACCTACAAATTTCATGTCTTGTTTGAATTTTCCATCTTGAGTTATCTCTCCATCTATTTCAATTTGCCCTTTAAATGTTATAAATTCATTAGAGATAAGGTGAATAACATCGGAAAAAAAGTTCATTTGTTATGAATTTATTCATATTTTTTAATTCATCAGAAATAATCTTGTCAATAGTCTTGTCTAAAATCTTGTCTAAAATTTTCACTGGTATGAATTATTTATCGTCTACAATTTCAATTTTATTCATATTTTTAAAGCAACTATTTTTAACTAGGAATTTTTCTTGTCTCGAAAAAAAAAAATCATAATGAGCTTTGATCACCACTAGCCTTTTTATGGAAAATCATTTTTCCTGTGAAATAGGAATAAGTAATATCCAGCGCAAGGAAGAAATCGACAAAAGTCATGATATCAAAACCTACCAATTTTATGTCTTGTATGTATTTTCCATCTTGAGTTATCTCTCCATCTAATTCAATTTGTCCGTTAAATGTATGAAATTCGTCAGAGATATGCTCAATAACATTGGAAAAAAGATCATGTGATATAATTTTATTCATATTTTTAAAGCAACTATTTTTAACTAGGAATTTTAACTTTTATTGATGATATTTCTACATCAAATTTATCTAAAATTTCATTGAATTCTTCTAATTCTTCAATGGTTATGTTCTTATCCTCTCTCGATCTTTCGAAAAATATAAACAATTTATTAAGATATGTATTTAAAATTTTTGTTTTCCTTTTATAATGAGCTTTCTGTTTTGATGTAAAACCTAATGCAGCGGACACACTAGGCGAATTTCACGGCGAATGGTTCGGGCGAATCAATCGGCAGTAAAATTCGCCTTGAGTCTCCTAGTGTGTCCAGTGCTCCGACGTTCGCCCGAGCGTCGGCCGAAGCCATTCGCCGACATCAAGCATGTTTGATAATATTCGGCCGAATATTAATCGCCGCCGACTCATTCGGCAAGTGTGTCCACTCGGCCGAAGTTTAAGGCGAATATTGCTATAACTCAACCAATCACAGACGCCGAAGCGTCACATGACAAACAAAATGGCGACCTCCAACGATGCAATGTGGAGTCAGGAAAAAGAAGAGGAATTAGTCATATTATGGGAGTCTAAGCCCAACTTATATGATATTAGCAAACCCGAATATGGGTCTGCCGCCGTTGTATCCATGGCTTTACCCAGGTTTTCCTATTCTCCCATCGCGCTCTTCTTTTTCGCATTCGACGTAAAACCAAAAGAGTTTCGAGTACAATTGCCACTTTCCGCTTCTTTCTGGACACCGCCATTTTGTGATCATGTGACTAAGTCTCCCCTACGCATGCGTAATTTAATTCGCTGGCAAATTATCGACACAAACATTCGCCCAGTGTGTCCACTTCGTCGGCCGAATGGATTCGGTGGCGAATTGTTCGGGCGAAGTACCAGCGAATTAAATTCGCCTAGTGTGTCCGCTGCATTAAGTAATCAAACCACAAGATGAAGTTTGAACGGCAGTGAACGCGGCTAATACAGTTGGGACGATGATCGGAAGCATTAATCCACCGGTTACGGCTGTTGCCACCGTTATCCCTATTGTTAAAACTGTACTTAATGTTATGAAAACAGAATCGATTCTACTCCATGTTTTTCTGCATTTGTTGAATTGTTTTAGTTTTTCTTTTAGTTCGTTTTGTTTTTCTATCATGTAGTTTTGTCTACTTTCGAGTTCCATTTTTAGGTAATTAAATTAAGTGAACTTCTGATAAAAATACTTTGTGTTTACTATCTTCAATATAAACTGTTACAGATACTAACGATATTTGTTCTTTCGAATCATTAATCTTATTCAGATGAACTGAAAATTTTGGTCTATCAATAAAGATTAATATAAAAACATATGCATCATCTCTTATTAAAAATTTTTGATTTTGTTGACTTTTATGAATATCGAGTGAGGTAAATATATCATTATCAACAAAATATAGTTTTACGTATTCAAAGTATGTTGCTCGTAAAAACTGATAATTGATTACTTCTTTTTCTGGTTCTGGATTTCTAATAATACTTACTGATAGTGGAGTTTCCGTTTCCAATATCATATCAAAATCACCCAATGAAAGTTCATCTTCTTTATTATCTGGTATGATTAACATTCTAAACCTATCTATATATTTTCCACTCGTTTTAATTTCATATAAGTGATTAACCTTGTTGTTTTCATCGTTAATTTCTAATTCTTTAGTTTCTACATTTTTTGTACCATTGATAAACTGGAGAACTTTGCGAGCGTTAAATTTCTTAAACATATTTAAGTTTTGTCTGAAGAATATTGATTCAACTTTTACCTGTATAGAAAATGTTATTTCAATTGTAAGTTTTCCTCGGAAATAAAAATATATTAATTTATAATCATCTGAATCAAAAATATTTTGGGGGGGGATCACTATCTGGAATAAAATATACTCTTATATTTGCTGTAAATCCATACCTTTTATATTCATAGTCTTTTGATCTATCAATATTATCAGTAATAGAAATATCGTAATCTCTCTCTTTTCCAAATGGAAGATTGAAATAATATGATTCTTTCTTGAGAAACTTTTTTTCTAATGCGACTATATTTTTGTCTTGTTTTAAAACTAGGTTATTAATAGTGGTTATCTGTTGTTGAATAACACTATCATCAATGTTCTGTATTTGTTGTTGAATATAGGTTTTGATTTCGCTATCATGTATGTTTTGCATTTGTTGTTTAATATTTGTTATTTCTTTTTGTAATTCAGTTTTAAATTTAGTTAATTCCCGTTGCAATTTGTCTTCACTTATACCTGGATTAATATTGGCTATTAGTTGTTTAAGATCTATTTTTTGCTTTGTAATCTTATCATCTAAATTAGATATTAATGAACTTAAAGTTTGTAACTGAGTTTTATCTACTACATTGAATAATTGTTGTTGAATAAAATTTTTTAAACTTGTTACTTCTTGTTGTAATTTAGTATCATCAATAAAATCTTTATTATTTAGTTGACGTTTGAAGAATCTTTTCACATCGCCTATTCTTTCGTTTAAATGTCCTTTATTTACTTCAATTAAATTTAATTGTTACATTAAATATTTCTTGTGAATGGCATCATTATCGTTTTCCGGAGACTTTAAGTTATTTATGCTAAAATTGTTCATATCTAAATCACCTTGAAGAGTGTCTCCGATTTGATCCAGGAAGTAAGGTTTGGCTTTATTTATCCACGCTGTAGTGTTAGGTTTTTTAGTTTCTAAAGGTAAAGAACCTAATCCAAACTTATTCGCCATTTTTATTGAGTTAATTTTATTATAATTTCTTCAAACTGTTTTCCTAAACTCAACTGATATAAAACCCAAAGTGAAAGTTGACCACAAAACTTTTGTCCCGGTAATTGAATTTGAAATGTTGAACATTTGATTGGTTTATTAGTCAATTGGATTATCTCTTCAGTGGGTTCTAATCCATAAGAATCGAAGAAATAAAAGTCAGAGTCTTTGTACAAAGCAGAATGATGAACTCCTTTTTGATCGGAAGTATGTATATTTGTTATAGCGTAAAATTTACCTTTCTTATATTTCAGATTATTTATTTCATCTCTCATACAATAATAAAACGGTGATATATTTAACTCATTCGCCCATCTCATAAGTTGAAAGTTTGTGGTTGAATCGATTCCATATTTATCGAGAAATTCATTCATTTTTAAAAGTCGGTTTTTTTGAAAAAAATTGTATTACATTCAATAATATTTTGAACATAAATTTGCATTTAAATTTAAAAAATTTAAAGCGTAAATGCTTGTCTACATCTCTTAATCTTCTATCAAATTCTTCATCATTCATTTTGGTTTTTTGAAGTTCGTTTTGATAAAACCTACCTATGATTTGTTCTTTGTCTTGATCGATTAATTCATATGTCGGAGGTAATGTAGTGTTTACTTTATAAACGATAAATATTTCGTTCGTCTAGTATCCAACGTAACCTTTTTCGAATTTACTTTTATATTTGAAAATACGAACTCGATCTCCAACTTTAAATTTGGGTTTGATATTTAAATTCTTTATTTCATTTCCGTAGTTATGTTGCGCGTTAATTGACTTTATAATATTTAGATTACTCGAGGCTTGTGTTGGTGTGACACCTATAGATGAATGAATTTTGTTATTGTATTCATCTACAACATCTGGTAATATTTTAAGCCATTTTTGAGATTTCAATTCCGTGAACTTTTTGAATAATTTATTTTTTAGAGTCCTGTTAAATCTTTCAATAACTACAGCTTTACCTTCGTTATGCGTGCTGTAAATTTCAAATCCCAGAGATTTAATATTTTTGTTATAAAATTCACTTCCTTTATCTACCCATAGTTTTTCTGGATGTCAGTTAGATTGTTTCATAATCGTTTCAAATGAGTGTTTGACTGATAATCCCGTTTTGTTTTTCAGAGGAATAACCCATACATATCTCGTATATAAATCTATAACTGTTAAGCAATATTTAAATCCTCTTTCGACTGGCATATGAATTAAATCGGCTGACCATATTTCATCTTTTTCAAACACTTTGACTTTTAAAAAGTTTTTAGTTTTTCTAAATTCTTTATGAATTTCATCCGCCAATCCCATACCTAATTTCATCTTTGCTTTTAACAGTTTAATGATTAATGCTCTTTCCATTCTCTCTTTGAAAGTTGGATTTGGAATATTTTCAAGTTCGATTATCATTTGTTTGTCTGCTTCGTGTCTAAACTTTATGTCTTTGTTTCTGTATAAAATATCATGTTTAAGCACAGCGGCGTCAACTCTATTTACTGGTTCTTCCCCTGGTTTGGGTTTATCGTTTTCGTCTAATCGCAGATCTAACCTTGTGCCTGGACCTGTGTAATTATGCCCTGGGAGATGTTTTTCTCCGGGATATTTCGCCCATGGAAATCCAGGAAGAGAACCCAATGATTTTTTGTATATCTCCTGAACCGAAATAAGTTTTTGGAGCGTGAGCGACAATCATTTTTATCCTATAACTTTAAAACCTTTTCCTTTCCTTTCTTCTAATCTCCTGTTTCGAAGTTCTCTTATTAGCTCTAATTCTTTCAACTCGTTAGATTGTTTCACTGTATCGCTTATTCTCTTTCCAGCTTCAGCGATAGAGCCGATGGCTTTCGCTCCGCTTGAAATGAGTGATTTGTTTTTTGAAACAAAGCTAGCTACTTTTGGAATTATTGTTTTACCTAGAGAAAAAAATGAAGAAAAGATACCGTCGCCCGAATAATCTTCGAATCTGTGTTGTTCGTGTTTTAGAATTAAACTCATCCTATTTTTAAATGACTTAATTTAGTCTGTTTTTTATCCAAAAAGAGTTATCTCCCATCTACATTACTTAAACGAGGTTATTTTATATAAGGTTATTTTTAATATGCTTTTTTGATGGAATGTAGGAAATTGATTGAAGGTGTTTTTGGTGTATGAAATGTAGGGCTGTAAGAATTTATGAAATGTAGGGAATTTAGGTGTAAGAATTTATGAAATGTAGGGAATTTGGGTCTTTTGCTGTAAGAATTTATGAAATGTAGGATGTTTAGGTCTTTTTTAGTGTAAGAATTTATGAAATGAAGGATGATTAGGTCTTTATGTTATGGGAGCTTTCAATTAGGGGCGCATTTTCCCCATGAAATGAAATGGAATGGGGAATCCCCTTTTATGCGACCTAATTGAAAGCTCTAGTACTACTAATATCATATAAATCCTCGGCAGTGTTTTATCCTATACTAATAGCTCAATGGACGCCGATTTCTCATGTATTCATCTACATAATTCAACATACAAATAAACTAGTAGGTCTACCCCATATCTCCATACGAAAGGCAGTTAAAGAAAATTCCTGCATACTGTGTGGACAAGTGAATAAAAATACATTTTATTTTCACCGCAAAAACATATTTACTTTTTTCAGTTAAAATTTATGATCGAAAATTTAATGTTAAAATGGGAAGGAATAATTTTAATAACTGTTATGCAGGTGCAGCTCTAAATAACTATAAATACTGTTACATGACAATCTTGTGTCCATTCAATTGAAAATCTGACAAAATGGGTTCTTTCAAAGTTTATGTGTCGATGTTTGTGTTGATCGCTATGCTCAAAAGTTCCAGCAGTTCTAGATACAGCAGCCGATACGGCAGTCGATCAAGATACAATTATCAACCCTCACTTTCACAATGTCTGAGTGATTTAGAAAGAACATTATGTCCAAAAGGTATGTATCTCTCTCATATTTTTTTAGAAGGTTTGTATCTCTATCTCAATAGATGTATTATAATGTCTAGAAGGTATGTATCTCTATACCAAAAGATGTATAATGTCTAGAAGGTATGTATCTCTATCTCAATAGATGTATAATGTTTAGAAGGTATGTATCTCTATCTCAATAGATATATAATGTCCAGAAGGTATGTATCTCTATACCAATAGATGTATAATGTCTAGAAGGTATGTATCACTATCTCAATAGATGTATAATGTACAGAAGGTATGTATCTCTATTTCAATAGATGTATAATGTCCAGAAGGTATGTATCTCTATACCAATAGATGTATAATGTCTAGAAGGTATGTATCACTATCTCAATAGATGTATAATGTTTAGAAGGTATGTATCACTATTTCAATAGATGTATAATGTCTAGAAGGTATGTATCTCTATCTCAATAGATGTATAATGTTTAGAGGGTATGTATCTCTATCTCAATAGATGTATAATGTCTAGAAGGTATGTATCTCTATCTCAATAGATGTATAATGTACAGAAGGTATGTATCTCTATCTCAATAGATGTATAATGTTTCGAAGGTATGTATCTCTATCTCAATAGATATATAATGTCCAGAAGGTATGTATCTCTATACCAATAGATGTATAATGTTTAGAAGGTATGTAAATGTAGGTAATTAGGTCACAGGTAAATCGGTCACCGGAAATTTGGTCACAGTAAAAAGGTCACACGGTAATTTGGTCACAGTAAAAAGGTCACACGGTAATTTGGTCACAGTAAAAAAGTCACACGGTAATTTGGTCACAGTAATACGGTCACATGGTAATTTGGTCACAGTAATAAGGTCACACGGTGATTCGGTCACAGTAAAAGGGTCACACGGTAATTTGGTCACAGTAAAAAGGTCACATGGTATTTTGGTCACAGTAAAAAGGTCACATGGTAATTTGGTCACAGTAATAAGGTCACACGGTAATTTGGTCACAGTAAAAAAGTCACACGGTAATTTGGTCACAGTAATACTATCACATAGTAATTTGGTCACAGTAAAATTACCCATTTTCAGTGGTGTTGGTCATCTTATTCATATCAACCGCTTGTAGTTGATAACTAGATTCAATAAATGGTCTAGGACGGGCAATGTCACAACTTAAGTAGGTTCGTGACTTTGCCCCCGACTTAGCACAAAATTTATTGAAATTTCTTTTCTGATTCGATTGAAACCTAGTTTACCTGTGTATATTGGCTACATGGAAGTAGTGATGCTATTTAAAAGGCGAAAGCCGCGATGAGATTTGCTGCTGGTGGGCGTATAGCCATGTGGGCGTCCACTCGTATATATTAGCACCGTTGCTCGTAAACTTCCACGCCTGTCCCAATGACCTAAGCGTTTTTCAATTTTCGGGTAGGATGAGATGGGCGGCCTTCAGATACGTGAGATACGTGCTGAAGCATCTCACCCTACCCCCACCCGAAAATCGAAAAGAATCTGCTTTGAAACGCTCACGTTATTGGTACAGGCACGGAAATTTATGAGTAGTGGAGATTATATATAAAATACATATTAAATCAACTTCATTGCTGAAGTCAATACTGGATGATTTCACAGGCTGCATTCAGTGAGTGAGAATTCTGTAATTTGGAATGGCGAGAGTCGGCAAAAGTTAAACGGTGGTAAGGCAGACCGGTGGCGGGTTGTATCAGCAATAACTATATAGCTGCAGATTGACAGGTATACCAAATACTTTTCGACCGTTCAGGGCCCCACAAGGTCCACCCATCTCTGGCAGAGGGCAAGCAGAACACTATAATATGTATTATGAAATAAATATCACTACACCAGTTACCAGTAATTTCATTTTACTAGTTTTGCCTTGACCAGATCACTGTGTGACCATATTACTGTGACCAAATTACCGTGTGACCTTATTACTGTGACCAAATTACCGTGTGACCGTATTACTGTGACCAAATTACCATGTGACCCTTTTACTGTGACCAAATTACCGTGTGACTTTTTTACTGTGACCAAATTACCGTGTGACCGTATTACTGTGACCAAATTAACATGTGACCCTTTTACTGTGACCAAATTACCGTGTGACCTTTTTACTGTGACCAAATTACCGTGTGACCTTATTACTGTGACCAAATTACCGTGTGACCTTTTTACTGTGACCAAAGTTCCGGTTACCGAATTTCCTGTGACCTAATTACCGCGCCCTTAGAAGGTATGTATCTCTATCTCAATAGATGTATAATGCCTAGAAGGTATGTATCTCTATTTCAATAGATGTATAATGTTTAGAAGGTATGTATCTCTATTTCAATAGATATATAATGTATAGAAGGTATGTATCACTATCTCAATAGATGTATAATGTCTAGAAGGTATGTATCACTATCTCAATAGATGTATACTGTTTAAAAAGGGATGTATCTCTATCTCAATAGATGTATAATGTTTAGAAGGTATGTATCTCTATCTCAATAGATATATAAAGTTTAGAAGGTATGTATCTCTATCTCAATAGATATATAATGTTTAGAAGGTATGTATCTCTATCTCAATAGATGTATAATGTTTAGAAGGTCTGTATCTCTATCTCAATAGATGTATAATGTTTAGAAGGTATGTATCACTATCTCAATAGATATATAATGTACAGAAGGTATGTATCTCTATCTCAATAGATGTATAATGTCTAGAAGGTATGTATCTCTATCTCAATAGATGTGTCCAGAAGGTATGTATCTCTATCTCAATAGATGTGTCCAGACGGTATGTATCTCTATCACAATAGATGTATAAAACTATTAAGATTACAAAGTACAATAATACAATATTTTCACTGTTAAAATAGTGCTCAATACCTCAGTTGTAGAGAGCGATATAGAAATACCACTGTTAAAATAGTACTCAATACATCAATTGCAGAGAGCGATATAGAAATACCACTGTTAAAATAGTACTCAATACATCAATTGTAGAGAGCGATATAGAAATACCACTGTTAAAATAGTACTCAATACATCAATTGTAGAGAGCGATATAGAAATACCACTGTTAAAATAGTACTCAATACATCAATTGTAGAGAGCGATATAGAAATACCACTGTTAAAATAGTGCTCAATACATCAATTGTAGAGAGCGATATAGAAATACCACTGTTAAAATAGTACTCAATACATCAATTGTAGAGAGCGATATAGAAATACCACTGTTAAAATAGTGCTCAATACATCAATTGTAGAAAGTGATATAGAAATACCACTGTTAAAATAGTACTCAATACATCAATTGTAGAGCAATATAGAAATACCACTGTTAAAATAGTACTCAATACATCAATTGTAGAGCAATATAGAAATACCACTGTTAAAATAGTACTCAATACATCAATATAGAGCGATATAGATTACTATGTAGAGTAGAAATATCAGCAACTAAAAAATAGATAAGAAATTCAAATCTTATTTTAATTAAATTGATTGTCCATTGTCCAGTATATGTATGAGGTACGTTTTAAGTTATATAATGTGTCGATTGTTTTATTTTAAGCGAATCCTTGTAAAAATGGTGGAACAGAACAGTCTGATGGAACATGTGTTTGTACAGATAAATTTACTGGTACTACTTGTGAAGGTCAGTGTAGTAATTAATTAATTAATAATATAATAATGTATATTGTTTAGGGTTGTTTCCCTTTAATTGTATTCTTCATTCCAACATCTTGTGACAGTTTGAAAGATAGTTTAATTAGAGACAGAATTGTGTGTACAATAGCGCGTATGTAAGAGATGATAAATTAACACGGACAAAAGCTGTTGATTAAATTCGAGCAGAAGAAATGGCAAGTATACAATCTAAGAACTAAAAAAAAGGAGAATCAGTTCATTATGTCAAATCTAAGCCAAACCAAAAATCAGAACAGAACTTTAAGAAAACTGAATAGCCTGGTAGATGTGGTAATGATGCTCATAATTATAAGCGAGAAAAATGCATCTGGTCAAAAATGTTTTAAATGTGATCGTTTGGATATTTGTCTGAGGCTGAGGTTCTGCCAAAATCATTGGATTCTCAAAATTAACATCTTGCATATCAGATATATCATCTACTAATAAATCCTTACTTTTTAAAGGTACATGTCTCAAAAATTTAACACTCAATTTTACTTGAGTTTCAGTATTGACAATTTCACAAGTTTCATTAGATATAAATTTCATTATGACATATTTCACACTTTTATAGTTTGATTGTAATTTACTAGGATTTTAATTTGCAATATACACAATATCACCAATTTCAAAACTATGAGACTTTGTATGTCTCTTTTTATCTGTGTAATCTTTCATTTTGTCCTGATATCTTTTATGATAAGTTTAAACCCTTTCGTGATCCACTGTATCATTATTCTTAAATATAGGAATTTTAGTTTTAATATCTAGAATTGCTAGACAATAACAATTTAGCAGGGGTTTCATTTGTGGAACTAGTCAATTAATTCTACCTCACCCGTCACTCCGTCAGTGAGTTCGTCACTCCGTCAGTGAGTTCGTCACTCCGTCAGTGAGTTCGCCACTCACGTAAGTGATTCCGTCATAACGTCAATCGTCAATGCTACCGTCAGTGAGTTCGCCACTCACGTCAGTGATTCCGTCATAACGTCAATCGTCAATGCTACCGAACAAAAAATTTAATATTAATGAATTATAATCACAAAACGAAATCAAAACGAAATTTTTAGAAAGACTTACGTCGATGCTACCTTACAAAATGATGAATACTAGCCTTTCTTAAAATAAAACGAAAGAATATGCCAGTCCGTCAGTGGCGAACTCATTGACGTAATGACGCATGAAGTAGTCCAGGGCTGATACACTGCGTTATTGGCTCAATCCGTTATTGACGTCAGTTCGCCAATCATCCCAGTGACGGATTGACGTAGCTACGTATAACAAAATCCAGGGCATATACAGACATTATTCATCCGTCAATGATTCCGTCACTCCGTCATTGGCGTCAGTCCGTCAATCATCCAAGTGACGGAGTGGCGAACTCATTGACGGAGTGACGAACTCACTGACGTACTGACGTATGAGGTGGCCCTTAGACATACACGCCTTATTCACCCGTCACTCCATCAATGAATCGGTAGCTCCGTCATTCATTGCCATTGGCTTAATCCGTCATTGGCGTCAGTCCGTCAATCATCCAAGTGACGTAGTGGCGAACTCATTGACGGAGTGGCGAACTCATTGACGGAGTGACGAACTCATTGGCGGAGTGGCGAACTCATTGACGGAGTGGCGAACTCATTGACGGAGTGACGAACTCATTGACGGAGTGGCGAACTCATTGACGGAGTGGCGAACTCATTGACGGAGTGACGAACTCATTGACGTACTGACGTATGAGGAAGCCCTAGACAGGGGAAAACATTTCATCGGTCATTCGTCGATGCTACCTAACAGAATACGAAACACCAATAATTACAAAAGAAAACGAAAAAAAAAAAGCATTGATTAAGTCAGTATAATTCAGCCATTTCGCTAAACTAAAGGAATGCATCAGAGC
>NW_008708645.1:1777516-1778381 GCF_000327385.1 Lottia gigantea | reverse complement strand
CATCCTTCTTTCGCTTAACATATAGCCTCGTTTTAAATAATGTTATTTTTAGTCTAGAAACTTCTAGAAGGAAGATAACTCTTGTTTTGGAAAAAAAAAACAGACCACAATTTTCTACTCAATTTTTAAACCTTAAAAATGGCAAATAAAATACTAGATCCAATCTTTAAATTATACGATCCGATTCGTTATTCATTTAACACGAAAAAAGAGGATTATATTATCACTCACCGACTGTTGGTTCTAAATCCCAGTTGAATGATGGTGGTAGAATTACCTTCGAAATAAATTCATCATCGAATTGGTTGCTTCTTTCCGATGCTTATTTCAGATGCGATTTCAAAATAAAAGTAGGAACTCCCAATGAAAATCGTGTACCACAAACAAATACAACGTTAGAAAACAATTTCTTTCCATCTTTATTTAGCGAGATGGTTTCGGAGCTGGTTCAAATCCGATAGAAACAATCAAACACTCAGTGTCACAAGACGGACGAGCGGATCCCAATATGCTTATACACCTAGAAGCATTCTACCGAAAGATACTGTTCACCTAGAAGTATCAATTAACCAACACCAATTCCATCCTAAGACACCTAGCATAGGATTCACTCAACATCGTAACCAATTGCCGGGTAACAAAATGACAAACACAAAACCTTATATGGCACTCTTGCACACAATGCACGGACTTTCATACAATCTAATACTCACATGACAAACATCTGGAATATCAAGACACTAAAATAACAACACTTTTATTAACATGTAAATCGTATCTACATTAGTTTGCGCGAGTCGTAGAGGTACGTTTGCGCGAGCCACATATATGCGTTTGCGCGAGCCATTAATATGCGTTGCGCGAT
>NW_008708645.1:1647389-1777466 GCF_000327385.1 Lottia gigantea | reverse complement strand
GCTTTGTTATTTAAGTAAAGCCCCGTAATTTTGTAAGGTAGCATCGACGAATGACGGATGAAACGTTTTCCCTTGTCTAGGGCTTCCTCATACGTCAGTACGTCAGTGAGTTCGCCACTACGTCAATGAGTTCGCCACTACGTCAGTGAGTTCGTCACTCCGTCACTGGGATGATTGACGGACTAAAGGCAATGACGGAGTGACGGGCCGTTTGATGGGGTGGCGGAATTCTTAGCAGAATGACGGATGAGGTATTCATGGACTGACTCCAATGACAGATATCAATAAAGTCCGGGGGCTTTCAATTCAACCTAAAGAAATGCTAAAACTGAATGGCAATAAATTAGGTATTCAGCCCTGGATTGCTTCATACTTAACAACATAAATGAGTTCACCACTCCATCAATGGGATCGCTACTAAGTCATTGAGTTCGCCACTCCGTCAATGAGTTCAGCACTACGTCAGTGAATTGTCCACTTCGTCAATGAGTTCGCCACTATGCCAACAGATTGAAAAAAAAAAAAAGAAAATGTTCAAGGAATCTAGGAAAGCGGTGAAAAAATCTATCGCGATTTTGGTATAGTGAAAGTATAATAAAAAAAAATTTATGGCACTATTAGAAGACAAAACAGTTTTCTTATTATTTGTTTTATTTAAAAAAAAAGAATACCAGAATTCGACATAAAATATTACAAGTTTTTGGAAAAATATATATTTTCACAGTTATCATAATCATGGCAAACGAGTGATGGCTATAGGCTACACTTACAAAACAGCAGTTTTAATCTCATTTATTCTTCTGTTTTTAAAAAAATAATATAATATCTCCATTGATCACAGCACATTTCAATATGGCTTGTTACTTACAAATGCATAATGTTTTAGTTTTAGTGAAATTGCAAGAAACGCAGATCTGAAAATTAGAATGGTGCAAATCAGTGTCCCTGATAATCATAAAAAGTTAACAAAATCTTAAATAAATAACCAGATGTAAATACTTACGGTAATTAAATTATAACCAAATTAATGTCAAAACAATAATCGGTGGAAGAGATAACTGTGTTCCCAGGAAAACTTTGACGCTGTTTTTGCCAAACAAAGATCAATAACTAAAAAAAACGTTAATTGAACATAAATCGAAGATCGAAGTTATTTCCAATATAGCATTCCAAATTTCGACAAAAGCAGAAGAAATTTTTTTCTAAAGCGATCACCAATCCATTTCGAAGAAAAATCGCGAAAATTTCTCAACAATATACATAACATGCCAAAGTCCATCAAGAACAGGTTACAACTGCAGTCTCGTTCGTATTCACATGCCAAATTCGTTTATTTTGGATAGATCAAAATCAATTAACTCAAAAATCGTTCGTAAAAAATCATATTAAACGATGTACACAAAATTATACGTAAACATACCAAGAATTGTTAAAATTCTGGCCTATTTGTATAGCCTGAATACAAGATATTTCACTTGCACGACCCATAAGCAAATTGAGATCGATATCCTGCAAGAATGTTGATATAGGTTCATACAAAAATAGAAACGAGTTACGATGCTTTAAAAACACGAAAATCGAAGTCATTAGCTTGTATCTTATTTTCGTTTACTGATGGAAATTAGATATTCCTCAATTTGTACGAATTTTTTTTTTTAGTTTTTGACATGTTCTATAGACGATTTGATTTAAATACTCCGTCAAATGTCGTTTTTCGTTTAAGAACTTATTAAAAACAAAAGTTATAAAATTGTAAGGTAGCATCGACGTATTGATGGACTCCAGTGACGGAGTGGCGAACTCACTGACGTAGTGACGAACTCATTGACGGAGTGGCGAACTCATTGACGGAGTGACGAACTCAATGACGTACTGACGTATGAGGTAGCTCTGACTAACAAAATCTTATGCAGTTCTGCTTTCCAATCTTTTCCTTCTGATTCAGCTGCTCTTTATCCTTTTTTAAATAAGGATGAAATCGTTCAATCTTTCCATTTGATTTTGGAAAGTACGGAGAGGATTTGTTATGCTTATTAAGATAACATTCAAATTCTTCACTTACAAAAGATTTACCATTATCACTTACTAAACAATCAACATAACCAAATATCTAGAAAATAACTGTTCTAAACATCTTATAATATTCCTAGATGAAATATCCTTAATAATAAAAGCTTCAGGATAATATGAATAATAATCAAAGTCAATATATAATATGTTCCATTTATAGGACCAACTAAATCAACACCTACTTTAGACCAGGGTTTCTTAGGCAATTCTATCTCAGAGTATCATTAATCAATGCTTGCTTTTAACACATGCGTCACAAAATTTAATTAATTTTTCAACTTGATCATCCATGTAAAACCAAAAGAAACGTCCTCTAAAAAATTGCTTAGTTCTGACAATTCCCTGATGCGATTCATGCGCCCAATCTAAAATTAGCTTTTGTAAAGTAAAAGGCCTGACAATTCTATTGCCTCTTAACATTAAATTTTCACATTGAGAAAGCTCATTTTGTATTTTAAAATAAAGCTCTAAAATCTACATTTGCAAGGCATGGTATTCTTCATGAGATAATGGACATGTTTTACCAGTGCAGAATTTGCTAAGTTCACTATGACACTACGAATAATTGGAAAACCAAGGGAGGGGTAATCAAGGGAGTAGCACCACGTTCATACTTGGTGAAAACAGACACTGGTGGAACCATCAGAAGAAACCGCAGAGCAGAGATCTGCTACTACCTAATCAGACTATCAGTGATCCGCCGACACACCTCCTACAGTTTCGTTGCAACAGCAAGCTAACAACTCTGATGTCACAACAACCGGATCCGGCAGAGTGATTAAGATTGAAAAGAACTGATATGTGTCGGACATAATTGTGTTCTGATTAATTCTCAAGACTGTTTTGTCGACTTTAAAAATTATTCATTGTATGTGTTTAAGTTGAAGTAGTTTTCACAAGTTTCAAATTCTTTCTGTGTATTCATTTATCATGCCCAGGAATTAAATCAAACTCATATCGTGTTCTTTAAATTTGAGTTGTAATTAATGTTGTTTGTGTTTTATAGCCTTTTAACTTTAGTCAATGTACATTGTTTAGAGTTGTTTCCCTTTAATTGTATTCTTCATACCAACCGGAGTTGTTTCCCACCAAAAAAAAATTACGTGGATTTTGACCCTAGAGTTATAAATAGTTGTTATATACATCTATGGTGTATTGACTCAGATAGTTCAAACCTCCTAATAGGAAGTTTACAGACTATTACAGTCAGTTTAGTTTAAAAATTATTCTATATTCCAAGTTTTGTGATGTAAAATATAGTACTAATATTGTCATTATCGAATTGTTCAAATCTATACTTGAAACACTCTGATTTGGTTGGATTGGGGCTGGGAGCTCTTGATCTGAGACAACACGTATCACAATTACCGTTTCTTCAAATAAAGACTTCAACGTTATTGTTTTAGAAAAAGTGAATCCTTGTAAAAATGGTGGAATCGATCTGCCTAATGTTGGATGTATTTGTACAGCTGATTTTACTGGTCCTACTTGTGAAGGTCAGTACAGATGATAGATTATTCTATTTTCTCAAGTAACAATGTCATTCACGGATTGTTCAAATCTATGCTTGAAACACTCTGATTTGGTTGGATTAAGACTGGGAGTCCTGGATCTGAAACGACACATATCACTATAACGGTCTCTTAAATAAAGAACAGAACAGTCTGATGGAACATGTATTTGTAACAACTAAAATTTTCAAAACTAAACCAGTACCTCCATAGGGTCAGACTGTTGCCTAGTTTCATCACTTGTAAACCAATTTTCAATATAAGTTTTAAAGTTATTGATATATACATCTTTGTCGTCAAAGAAATCATTAAAGTACGTTTGTTTATCCTTATCGTCAAGGATTTGACAAAATTCGTCGTGCTGGTTGAGAAAATCTTCATATTTTGTCACTATGATGGCTTATGTTTATATCTTATGCGCATGTCAAACCGGAAGTGCTAATTTCTGTGCCGACAAGGACTGGTTTTCTACATTTTGCATACAAATCCGACGTTTTCATTTACAAAACATACATCTTTAAATGGAGAAAATATTAAATTAGAAAATTACCGAATTTTTAGGCCAAAGTGGTCCTTGAATCTTTACTAATGCGCTAGGCCTATTTTGACCTTCTTTTTCTTGACCTAGCAATGACGTATGCAAACTATGACGTCAGTGACCTTGAAACTAAGACTCGATTATCACACATGAAGAATTCTAAAGGAAGATAACCACAAAGTAAAATTAGGCTCCAGGCCCCCGTTTCACTAAGTTACGTAAGTATTTACGTAAGTTTTATACTTACGCAATAACGTAAGTATTTACTTACGTCCGTTTCACTAAAGCACGCGTAAGTATTAAGTAAAAAAAGTGGCGTAAGTATGAAAATTCGTGACGTAATATCAATACATTATGACGTAAGTCACGCTTGGCCGAAATAAATCGTCTTTCACTGTCATTTTTGTCAAAATGGCATCATCCGCAAGAAAAAATAACTGGTTCAATTATGAAATATCGGCATTTTTCGAAACTGTTTAATACAAAATTTTAATACAATTCGCGCCATGTTCACTTCTGGGGTGACAAGAAACATGGCCGATGGAAATGGAAAGATAAATAGGCCTAATTAAAAATTGAACTGAACACTTCTAAAGTTAAACTTTCTTAGTTAGCATTGTCCTCATCTCTAAAAGCAATTTTGAAATCATTAAATAAAAGACACGTGAATAATATTATGGATATGCTAAACGTGGGCCCTCGATAAAGCCCTTGTTCTTCGAATGCATTTCTATTTATAAATAACCAATGAAAGTTTAGATACGCCACTTTCGTTTTAGTTAATCACATGGCCGACATCAAGTTTGTGAAATTCGACATGACGTGTCTATAATCTGAGGTACTATCTCTGGAAACTCTCTCCTTTCATTCTTATTAATTGTAAATACATCCTGTCCATTAAAAACTAATTGTCGGCGTTTTTCTAACATTAGATCAGTCGCCAAAACGTACTTACGCCTGCTTGTAGTTGACGTAGGATTTAGACGACATATTTACGTAAGTAAAAATTTACGTCTTTTAGTGAAACGCAAATTTTACCTAGATATATACTTACGTAAATATTTATACTTACGTACCTTAGTGAAACGGGGGCCAGACAACCAGAATTTGGCGTAACAATTAAATCAAAATCTAATGACGAACTGAAATAAAACCCGGATTTTAAGAAATGCAATAATTTACAGGGATACTTCTTAGAGTGTTTACGAGCAATATACGCCCCTGAACTTCCTTAGCCATTAGGGAGTATAAAAATGTGGAGATGTCATAGTCGAAGTCAAAAACAATTTCGCAAAAATTAAATTGATTTGGTACATTCTGACACATATTTTGGTGCAAAATCCTATAAAATTCATAATTTTAGATTTGTCACAAAAAAGTGGAATATAATTGCGCTGCCATTGAGTCCTGCATTGTTTTGTTAAATGGCAATATTTTTCTGGCATTTTATCATTTATAATATACAGCAAAAATGCTGACATAATGCTGAAAACGTGGGTATGATATAGTTCAATCAATTTGACAAAATTTTCGTTTCGTGTTTTCATTGGCTTTTATTGTTTACTCTACTAAAGTGGTTGAGTAAAACTAAAACTACTAAAAATCCACAACGAAAGTTTATGATTTTATTAGACTGGCTGAGATTTGGAGCCCCAAGTTTTGTTTCTTCATTAAAGTTTCAACCTTGTTGTTTTAGAAAGAGTGAATCCTTGTCAAAATAATGGAACACTACTGTCTGATGGATCATGTAATTGTACAGTGGATTTTACTGGTACTCTTTGTGAAGGTTAGTACAGTTGATAAAGTTCCCTTTACAGAAATATCTGAATTAAACTGTTGAAACACAATTAAATCAAAAGCTAATGACGAACTAAAATAAAACCCGGATTTTAAGCAATGCAATAATTTAAAGGGATACCTAATTGTAAAAATGTATTTTAGAGACTTAACTAATTGACTGAAACACTAATATTATCTAAGGTTACGTTTGTAAAAATAAGACCTATGTATTGAATATTTGTACTGTGATTTCCAATCAATTGGCCTCATTTCCGTCATAGTTACATTGTTCGTTTAATTAATTTCCAGTTGTTTTTCTTGAGAGGGCATACGTAAAAACAATGTTAAGTATTAAATAAATATGAACTCTATTATGGATATACCAGCGTTTCAATTCACATATTGTTGATAGTTTGACAAACTAATTTCGGTGCTTACAAACACTAAAACCAAGTTTCGTCCAGATTCGTCTAAACATACGCCTTCTAGATTGTTTACGAGCTAAAAATCGAACGCGTTTTCGAGCACAAGAGCAATAATTGATAGTAAATATATTTCGATTTGTTTATTTTTCGAAAAATACTCGTACAAAGTCTCGTCAAAAGCTGTAAAAAATGTGCCTTTTGGAGTGTATATACGAGCAATCGACGGACAGACGAACAGACGGAAACATACGCCCCCTCCCCCCTTTTTTATCATTTGGGATTATAAAATGTGGTAGTCGTAAGCATCTCTTGGTGCGTCTGAGAGTCAAAAAAATATTTCGCAAAATTGAATTGATTTGGTACATTCTGACACATATTCCTGCATTGTTTTGTTAAACGACAATATTTTTCTGGCATTTTATCATTTATAATTTACTGCAAAAATGCTGACATAATGCTGAAACCTTGGATATAATATAGTTCAATCTAATAAAACTTTGAAAAAAATTTCGTTCCGTATTTTATTGGCTTTTATTTTGTACCCAAGTTAAGCATAAAAACCCTCATGCCATATTTTCATTGGCTTTTATTGTTTACTCTACTTTAGTTGTTGATTAACAATTAAACTACTTAAAATCTGCAAAGAAAGTATCTTATTTTATTAGACTGAGATTGAGAGTCCTAAGTTTTGTTTTTTCATTAAACGTTTCAACCTTGTTGTTTTAGAAATAGTGAATCCTTGTCAAAATAATGGAACACTACTGGCTGATGGATCATGTAATTGTACAGTTGCATTTGGTGGTACCTTTTGTGGTGAGTACAATAAATCAAGTTCTCTTACGGAAATTTCCGAATTAAACTGCATGTTGAAACATAACTAAATTCAAATCGTATGTCGAACTAAATAGAATCCAGATTTTAAGAAATGCAATAATCTGAATGGATACCTAATTGTAAAAAATGTATTTTGAGACTGAACATTGTGAACAATTAATTGACTGAAACATTTATATCATCTTGGGTTACGTTTTCGAGAATAAGACCACTGTATTGATTATTGTACTGCGATTTCCAATCAACTGGCCTCATTTCTGTCATAGATACATTATTTAGTTTAATTATTTTCCAGTTGTTTTTCTTGAGAGGGCATACGTAAAAACAATGTTAAGTATTAAATAAATATGAACTCTATTATGGATATACAACTCATTTCTGTAATTTCACCAACGTTTCAATTCACATACGGGAATCTTTATTGGGATTTTTATGTAGAAACATTGTAAATAATATTATCAATCTCGAAAAGTTTTTTGAAACATGGACAAAATAATAATTAGTTTTTAATCGACTGCAAGACTCCCTAATAATTAACGTATACGTTAAAGGAGAAATTTCGCTATTTGGGGATGGGGGGTTGATTTGGGTTTTTATTTTATATAATAGTCTTCAGAAGTACTAGAAATGTACAATATGTCTCAAAAATACCCCAAGATGGGAGTTTCACTTCTTATTTCTATACGTCTTTTCTACATACGGCAGGGTCTCAAGAAAAGACGACTCGTCATTTTAACTTTCAAACGCAGATAATTCTGAATACACTCGGATTTGAAGGCTCAAATTTCTACTGTGAGTCGTGAACACTATTGTTAATAGTTTAACTAAATAATTCCCGTGCTTAAAAATTTAACGCGTTTTCAAGCACAATCGCAATTATTCGTAGTTAATATATTTCGATTTTTTTGTTATTCGATAGGGTCATCCTTGGGTGATTACAAACATTCTCACTAAGATTTGTCAAAATCTGTCAAGAAATGTACCTTCTAGAGTGTTTACTAGCAATCAACGGACAGACGCACAGACGCAAATATTCTCCCAACTCCCTCATGTCATTTGGGATTATAAAATGTGGAGATGGCATAGTTGCAAGCATCGTATAGTGCGTCTGAGTGTCCAAAAACAATTTCGTAAAATTGAAATAATTTGGTGTATTCTGTCACATATTTTAGGGCAAAAACCTATAAAACTCATAATTCTAGATTTGTTTAAAAAGGCGTAGTAGAATTGCGCTGCCAATGAGTCCTGCATTGTTTTGTTAAATGGCAATTTTTTCCTGGCATTTTATCATTTATAATTTAGAGTAAAAAATGCTGACATAATGCTGAAAACTTGGGTATAATATAGTTCAATCTAATAAAAAGTTGACAACACTACCGTGCCGTATTTTCATTGGCTTCTATTTTTGACTCTACTTAGTGGTTCAGTAAAAATAAAACTGCTAAAAATTCGCATCGAAAGTTTCTAATTTATTAGACCGGCTGAGATTTGGAGCCCCAAGTTTTTTTTCTTCATTAAACGTTTAAATCTTGTTGTTTTAGAAATAGTGAATCCTTGTCAAAATAATGGAACACTACTGGCTGATGGATCATGTAATTGTACAGAATCTTTTGGTGATACTTTTTGTGGTGAGTACAATAATAATAAAGATCTCTTTACAGAAATTTGCGAATTAAACAGTTGAAACATAACTAATTCAAAATTGAATGACGGACTAAAATAAAATCCAGATTTTAAGAAATATAATCATCTGCAGGCATACCCGTTGACTGGAATACTAATATCATCTTAGGTTGCGTTTTCGAGAATAAGGCCTATATATTGAATATATTGTGCTGCGATTTCCAATCAATTGGGATTTGTCCTAGTAACATTATAATTTGCCTTTCCAGTTGTTTTTCTCGAGAGGGCCTACGTAAAAAATAATGTTTAAGTAATTTATGATATTTATATTTATGATTGATTCATTCATTTTATTCAAGCAGAACGAATCAATTGTTATAGCTTAACAGCTTACAAAAAAGAGCAAACAAATAAAATACACCCCTGCACATCAACCTAACCGTCACCAAGAAAGTTGTGTACTGTCCTTTTACTTTGAAGTCATTTGAAACTTGAAGGTCGAATATACTTAATTGTAGTTATGTCCCTTGATGGAATTTGAAATTTCAATGAACACTCCGTCAGAGACTACTAACGAACGGATGGCTTCAGCGGAAACTAGCTGAGAGACCGGATGACAGTGACTAACTATGACGTTATCATAAAATACATATGCCGTAATAGTCTAAGTTATCATTACACTAACAGGGGCATTATGCAAACAATTTTTATGTAGAAACATTGTAAATAATATTATCAATCGCGTTAAGTTGTTTCAAGGGTTAAATATTCAAATTTGGAAAAAGTATAAACATGAAACTAAATAATAATTAGATTTTAATTGACTGCAAGACTCATTAACTTTTTTAATCTGTTTAAGGTGCAAAAGCTGATTGTCCAAACATTGTTTGGATGGTATATAAGAGGTTCGAAAACTGTACATGTCGTGAAATCCAAGCAAAATTTCACTTATTGCACATTGCTTTGTTGTGTTCATCTTCATTAGCTCATTCAGTATTTAAAATACCCCACGTATGAAATATCTTCAATATTACTCCCTATATTTTAGAGCAATTACGATGTGAAAGCGATCCAACTGAACCCAATTTTTGCGCACCTGAGTGTGATCCAGAGTACCTGGTTTTCGGTTTTTGTGATGGAGATGATATATGTTGTTTGTAGCCTTGTAAGTATACATTTTAATTTTAAAATGACTACTTACATAGCGTGACCAGAATTATTTTTCGGGGAAGGGAGGGTTTGATTCTCCCATATCGACAGGGCTGAGGTGGAACAAATACTTCATTCAGAAATTAGAACAAGCCGTCTTGAACTAATTGAAGTTTGTTATATACTGATTTACTATGTACAAGGTTGTCATCTTAAAGTCTCAAACTTGGTCAATAGGTGTTTATATTCTTCAGTTGAACTTACCAGGCGCCGTGACTAAAGAATAGAATCTCTATAATAAACGATATATACATCGCTTCTAAACGTTTCCAAATTACTTAGTTAAATCGATTATCCCTTTTTCCATTTATTGGATAATAGAGGGACTCTGTTGTATAGTTATGACACCGGGTAAGTCTATAGATGAACAAAGATTCATTTTAACCAAGTTTAAAAATTTCAATGTTTTGGTCATCCTAAGAGGTAGTAAGTTCTGATTTTTTGAATATTCGACAACCATCTTTTGTTCTATGTCTGATGATAATAAACTCAATTGATATTTTAGTGATACTTGACAAATTCACCTGTTCAAATTGATCGATCGTATGATTTATAAAAATAATTAACACATGGACTATCAATCTCAAGTCGCGTGTAGTACGATGTACGGTGGGGGATAATCGATACAGAGAAAATAGACGAAATGAACACACGAGATAAGGGCACGATTCGCTTCTACTACTTTCTACTGTATCGATAATCTCACACCATTACATCGAACCTCGTTTATTTCCACCGTAAAGAACTGAGTCAAATATTATTACGCCCGTGCTCACTTTGAGGAGATGAGAGGAAATTTTTCAAACTTCATACACAGTTGAAAGAAATAAAAAAGATGAGTAATTGATGCTTGTTTAACTTCCTTTATTATTCACGGTATGTTTTTTTTTGCCAGTTTGTTACCGAAATGTCTATTCCTTTTTTTTTTCGAAATTTACACACCTTCCTGTGCTTAGACTGCAGTAGTTGCAGCAACCATTCAACTTTCCTAGACCTTCTGTAGTGGCAACGTGGTGCATAAATATAAATTGGAACATTTTTGCAAAACCGGAAATGTCACAGTCCAATATGTGCAAAAAGTGCATTTTCCGGTCGATTTTCTTCGGGTTTTTATTTCTGGAATCTACGTGTAATTTCTGATATAATAGCACTTTGTCGCAAATTTTTTCGGCCGAATTTTTCAATTTTTTAACAAAAAAAAACCTTTTTAGCTTTTTGTCTGATTAATCTAAAAAAAATTTGAGCAAAGACAATTCATGAACGTGAACAAAAGTGTATAGTCAAATTTTTTACTTTACTTCCGGTTTAAACGGGAAATCGATTCTCACTTCCGGTTGAACTACTTCCGGTGTAATTAATTTAGCGCGACGAACCTTACATGAATCGATAGCCAAAGTTATGACAAAAAAACGAAGAATATAAAATCCGGTCCGAAGGTAATACTTTGGTCGCCATTTTGATTTTTCTGAAATGCCTCAGAATCTATTCAAAGATAACGGCTTATCCGATTTTGATGATTTTAGTGTCAAATGAAAGAAAATAAAAATTAAAAAAAAACTCTGGGAGCCGATTTTAAAATTTCGCTTTTATTTTTTTGCAATTTCCGATTGAATTTTTTTGAAGTTTGAAGGCTCATATCTCATGACCTAGACCTTTGATGACCTTGACCTTCATTGGGTCAAAGGTCATTGACCTTGACTATCAGCTGATACTTTCATATTCGACCCCCGACATCTACTTCCGTTTTTATGGATGTCTAAAAACAGCCAAATTCGCGAATTTGGACTGCTCTAGCACGTGACCTAATTATCCTAGAGGGTTAATTTTTTCGGGTTCTTAATGTGCTCTTCATACTCTTTCTAACGATATATCACAAAAGTTTTTAAAAGCAAAATTGAAATTCGTACTTTTTTGATATTTGAGTGTTTTTTACAATATTTTTGTTTCATTGAGCTTAGTGTATGTATATCTTGTGACCTATTTGATGTAGAACCTTGAAATTTGGAATACATCTAGACACTTTGAATATGAATTCACCTATGACATATAATTGATGTGGGCGTGGCACATCCGGGTTGAATTACTAAATGTTTACATTTTTGGGAAGGGGCATAACATGCATAGAATGCATTTGTTCCAAAAGGAATTTTGCACACAATTACCTCATCCGTTTGGCCAGTTTGTGTTAACAGCTCAGTTGTTTGATCTTTATAGTTCCAAAAAAGGAACGGGTTTTAACATTTTGATATTTTCAATTTTCGATTTTGACTTTTGTTGACTTTTGTTGACCTATATCTTTTGACCTGTATTATGTATAACCTTGGCATTTGATACACGACATAACATTTTGAATATTGATTAACTTATATCAAATAAATGAGGTGGGCGTGGCACATCCGGGTTAAATTACTCATTATTGACATTTTTGGCCAAGGGCATAACTCGCAAAGTATACAATTGTTCAAAATGGAACTTTGCATACAATTAACTCATGTTTTAAGCCACTTTGTCTTAGAATTTCGGTTGTTTCCGCTTCATAGTTCAAAAAAGGGAACAGGTTTTGGAAATTCAAAATTTTCAATTTTTGACCTTGACCTTTGTTGACCTTGACTTTTGTAGGATCGAACGTCATTGGCATTGGCTATCTATTTATACTTTAATATTTGCCGTCCTATGTCAACTTCCGGTTTTATAGCCGTATGCAATTTGAAAATTTGATGACTTATATCTCGTGATCTTGCCCTTTTTAGACCTTCTCCTTTACAAGATCAAAGGTCACTGACCTTGGCTATCAGCTGATACTTTCATTTGTGAGGTCTGACGTCTACTTCCGGTATTAGAATCTTCTAAAAAATAAAAATTTATCAACTTTAGACTGTTCTTGCGCTTGACCTAATTATCGTCGACGGTTGATTTTTTTAGGGTCTTAAGCAAATTGCTACATTTGCAAAGTCGCACTCTGTGCCACGTGTGGCTCTAGTTCTCTATTTGAAATAGAAATTAAAAAATGTTTTTATTTTTGTAGAAGTGGAGAAGCTACGGATGTCAGAAAGAAAACAATGAAAAATATACAACTGACATTGATGATTGAAATAAAATAGATGAAAAAATAAAATAATAAAAATGTTGTTGATATATTATATAATATTATATATAATGATAAAAATATCACCCATTTCTAGTTCTTTTAGTTGTCTGAATGCAGGAACGGAAATAAATTTCTAGACCCCTGTACATCCCTATACTACATTTTTCATTATGCTCCACATGTACCTTAACTACAACAACTAATGACAAGATACCAGAAAAAATTTTACTTACCGTCAACCAAACTAACATCACCCTAGAACTTCGTCCGAACCTAATTTCGTGCATCTCCGGAAATGATAAATAATTTATGTGCGACCTCGTGTGACCTACTACAATTGCATGGTTTGATAAACATGGGTTATCTCTACAGCGTCAATATGCAGAGTTTGTCCAATTGTTTAGATAAATGTCAAATTTATTATTTATTTCTAACATATAAAAAAGGCGGATTTCAGTTATTACCAAATGCCACAATTTTTTTTATCGACCAAATTTGCTTATAATTCCCAGCTTTACTCGGAATTCCAAGTGTCTGAATATATTACAATGAACAAAGTCACGTGACAAACAGCGGATTCCTGTGAACGGTATTTCTGATAAGTTTAGCTGAAAAAAAAATCCCCGTTTCTAAGACTAAGGTACGATTGGCAAAAAAGGTGCATTTGTCCCTTTAAAAACATCTTTAGAAAATATTTTCATTTAAGACTGGTAGTGGGCGTATTTTACCTTGTCTGGCAAGCTATAGTTATTACTCTGCCGATAACCTTCACATTAGTTTCAAGAAGTCAGGACGCAAGCGTTTGTAGAGGTCTTCGGTTTTTTAATGAATTCGAAATATCGTAGTGACAAAGCCTCAGACGAAAGAAAAATAAGATTTCAAGAATGGTACAGATAAAGATATTTTAATGAACTATGACATGTGATTTAAATCTTACTCAGGATATAACAGGTAGAAAGATGAATAATTCCAAAAATAGGCAGAAATTTAGATTAATAATTTTTTTTTTTTTAATCCTTAAAGATCGATGACCCAATTTTTAGTAATGCTTTCCCCGACAAACTCTCATTGCACACTTTATCATTACTCAAAAAGAAACATTTCGTAAATTAGAATAATGTCAAGCGCGGGCATGGATAGGGTTGATAACCAGACGCAGAATGAGAAACATTACTCAGTGTCCGATCGGTTTCAGGAGGAGTACCAAACAATTTAGTCATTTCTTTCGATCATGGCTGCCTTTGTTAATACCCGACCTTAAGTGACGGTTGGCAAAGCAAATATGAGACAATATCCCTTTGAGGATAATTTCATTCCATCTCCGTCTCAGTAAGTATGGTAAATTAGACGAGGTTTAATTCTCAACAGCTTATTGACTATAAAGCTGTTCCATTGGTATCTATCTGGATCATTTAAGATTAACCAGAATGCAAAAGACAATGTTTAAAATTTTAATTACCATGGAAATTCAGTGTCAAGGCGTCTTTCTGATGGTGGTTCGCCTATAATACAAAGAATAAAAGTTTATAATACATTTACGGCTAAATTCAATCCGTACAGAGGACGTAGCGGAAACGTGCCGACTATATTGAAGCAATATAGCACAGCAAGATTCAGTACTTTAATGTTTTGTTATCAAGTAACATAGACAAAGACCTTTAATACCTTCAGAATTTGATGTGAAGATTCTCCCGTCCCCTACTTTCAGGTTGTCAAGTTATGATTTAGATGTAATTAATTTACCTCCTGGACGTCTGTCTGCTAATAACTGACAGACCACGAACTTTTTCATATATTGGTTCTGTACTGGTTGAGTCAGCAAATTCTGTATATAATGCTCTAATAGTAGCTTTTATTGGTTAAGGCTTGAAATCTAGAAAAGGATTATTAAATGAAGACGGGCTTTAAATTGTAACCAAATCTGTACGCTTTAGATATCGCGTCTAGCATAATACTCCAGTGCCACGAACGTAGGAGACGAGTTCTTGTAATTAATGTCTGATGATTTTTTAGAAAGGCAAGTGCAACAACTCAGGAACCATGTATAAATCATTCTTACTTTTCTCTAACGAATGGGAACCGGGTTGAAATATCTATCCTAAGTTATTATCTCGACCTCTGCTATGATTGAAACCTGGCCCTTCAGGTTAGAGAAAAGGCGTCTTACTCATCGATCCTCCGCGGCTGCCCTAGGTTTCAGTTTTGATCTATAGTTTTCGACGCAAATTTAAGCCCTAAAATATATTGATGAGATGTTCCATGAATGAACAATGGTGACTTTCGAAATTATAGGAGATCCCCAAATTATTCATACCAAAATTTCAACCAAGCAGGATTAAAACTCTAGCTAATTTTGGTAGAAAATAAAGGCTTTTTTTTTAGCTCTATTTGACCCACAATATTTGAAAAACATGCTGTTATTGCATGCAATTTCTGCCATTCGTAGACTCTGGTGGCTTTCTTGGGAAACTTTCCTTGCACACTGTATAGCATTTCTCGTGTTCACGAATCCGATTGGAAGCGTTGGATGTAAAATCCAAAGTCCAAAATAATTGGTCGCTGAAACGAATCCCTCCACTACCAAAACATATCACCCAAACTCAGACTCGTTATGACCTACTCGATTTGCACGTGCATGTTATAAATAAATAGAAGACACTCTCAGTCAGAATTTATTGTCACCACAGATCTTGAGGAAATAGAGGACGTGTCTCTTCACAACTACAGGTAAATAATGTCTGTATTTATATATAACATGATGATATACTTTAAATATATTCTGATCTGTAGTCAACTCTCACCGTGTTCAAGTTGATTTTATTTACTATATCTTGTAATAAACTGGTAGTAGATCTTGACCAATATATCCTAATGATACCATAATGTATATTTTTAGATTGTCAACATGAAACTTACATTGGTAGTATTAATAGCAGTATTGGTCACCGCTGATGCCTGGTGGTTTGGTAAACGAGGTATGTACATTTTAACGTTCGTGGTACTGGAGTATTGCGCCGTAATCGTGTATAAGTTTGATTCCGTCATTAGGAATAAATGTATTGGGTATTTTAATCTCTTCCTTTTCTAGATTTCAAGCCTTCACCAATAAGAGCTGCTGTGAGAGCATTATGTACAGAATTTGCTGACTCAACCAGTACAGAACCAATATATGAAAAAGTTCGTGGTCTGTGTCAGTTAATAGCAGACAGACGTCCAGGAGGTAAATTACATAACTTGACAACCTGCGAGGGCAGGGAAAATCTTTACATCACATTCTCAAAGAACTAAAGCTTTGGTCTGCGTTACTCACTAACAAAACATTAATGGATCTTGCAGGCTATATTGTTTCAGTATGGTCTGCACTTTTCTACTACGGCTACTTTTTCTGTGCGAATCGCATAGGATTGAGTTTAGCCGTACATTATAAACTTTTATTCTTTGTATTATAGGCAAACCATCATCAGAAAGACGCCTTGACGCTGAATTTCCCTGGTAATAAAATATTAATATTATAACATGTCCTTTTCTTTCTGGTTAAACTTATGAAATAATCCGGATATACTAGTGTACTGAGCTTTATTGATTCCAAGCTGTTCAGAATAAAACCCCCAGTCGTCTTGAAACTAAGGGGAACATGCGAACGTTTCAGCAAGTGTAAGATAAAGGATTTTTTTTCTCCGAAAAGTATTCATTTGATATGAAATCCAAAATATACGCATGTAGGATCCTTTCTTATTCCTCTACAAACCATGTAAAAGGTCCCAGGCTGACAGGTTTTCTAGATAAGTATTGCGGCATACAGTGTACGGGTTATGTTTCAGCTATATAGTTTACAAGTCCACACTGAACAATCCACTCAAATCGGTTCACCCTGCTCTGTTCACCCTGCTCTATCCTCTTTATGCTTTATTTATTGGTGAGCTATTTCAACTCATCACTCTGAACATACTTACTTCTTATATTTTGGTCATTTCGCCAGTTTTTATATTTTTTTCCTTTACCTGGTTTTGGCGAGAAATTTTGATTTCATATTTCATGGATTGTACATGTATGGATTAATTGGATAGTTAGAAAATAGATCAATTAGTTTAAAGGTATGTTATACTGATTATATTCTGTAGGTTGTTTCTGTAAAGGTATAACAAGATTAGGCAATAGTGTATTGATAGTAGAAAGTGTACGGCCGCCATCTTTGATTTTTGATATATTACATATAATTCAACTGTATATTATAATGCTTGTCTCACACTGTGGCGAATTTGCTATGCATGGAATCTACCTGCTCTACAGAAATAACCTAAGAACCTTGATTATTGGATGCTCTAACCCGAACCGAATTACCAACACTACTTCAGACACCGAAATACATTCGTACCCTGGTGCCCAGATCCATCACATCCAGTCAATGCTGGAATCTTACGACCATGATCCAAACCAGCTACCGTCTTATTGCATGTAGGCATGTGACCTTTGAACTTTTTTCTGCGAACGCAGTTTTAAATGTCCGATGCTAATTAAGTTTCCCCTAAAAAAAAAATCCGAAGACATGAGATAAGTGGTGTAGAAATGGTGAGAAAATGATGGTATGACTAAATTACAAAAATTTTCATCTTTCCAAATATACCTGGGTTTTACAGATCCTAGGTATCTAAATAGGTTTAAAACCCCTGCACCTGCGGAGATGCGGAATGTTCCTATTTAACAGGGATTTTTGTTTCTGTATCTACACTCGCTGACATTTATCCAAATAGTTTTAGAGGCTGGAATAGAGATGTTTCGGTCTAGAGTAGAACGTGAAGCGTTCTACTTCTTTAAGAAAGAAGATATCATTGTTAATAAAGAGAGTCACAAAGGTTGTTGTTGTGGCATTCTGAATAGGGAGGATTACGTTTCAGAAACAGAAAATCAACTGAATAATCTCAAACATTATGCCATTTTCTCGGAACCAATTTTTAGACGAAACTGCTAATATGACAACAATATTCGGTCATACAAGCACAGGCTTTCTCGATACCACTGTCTTCAAGGGAGGTTCCATAGCAGAGACGAATAAACTGGATATTAAGGTGTATTTGAAAGAAACCGATACTTGGTAACTTCTGCACAAGAGATCATTTCACCCAAAACATACCTTTTCTGGTATAAACAAGTTTTACGATTTCACCGAATTTGCACAAGATCTTCTGATTTCAACCAAGCCTGTACGATTGTTTTCTCAAAACTGAGAGCGTTGATACGATTTTTACGAATCATAAAAAAACACTTTAGCACAGACTTTATGCCGGAAGTACCTCCAGGTTTAAGGAGTGCTCCATGTTTGTCCAGTAGATGCAAAGCATATATCAGAAACTCATTATTTTGTAAGTAACTCTACGAATAAAATGTACCCGATCCAGGAACATCAAACAAAATTCGAATATAATAAATTCAGTAAAACGAGAGCATAAATTATTTCAAGATTAAAGAGACGCGTTTTGCATCTATTTTACTGACAAGGGGTACTTTTATTATTATATTCCAGACCCAAAATCAACCCCGAAAATGGCGAACCATGGACTTTAAGGAAACTTTATGCGGCTATCTTTGATTTGGTAGTATGTTAATAGGTTTTGAGTGGTATGCTGTGTACTTTCAGTTGATATCAATGCCACGATGTTGCTATATATTCAAAAGCAGATACTTTTAGCCATTCGAAAAACACATTAGGGTAGCATGGGGTTGTACGCCCCACGAGGCAAGGTGCCTCATCGGGATAACTCTAAGGTTAATCATCGGATGGCGTTTTTATGTATCTAAGTTAGTCGCGTAATCCCCACCAACATCGAGTTAAGGCTTTGTTCCTAACCTTTTGGCAAAATTTTGTGGCCGGCCAGTGACTGTGTACAAAGGAAAGAATCGAATTATGAATTACAATATTATGACGAAAAACGATATTTTCTATACTCATAGGGTCATAGTGCATTTTTCCCATTATAATGTCACATCTTGAGATAAAGATGTAAATACATGGTTCGTTCAGACCCATGAATATCGCTACTTTTACTGTCTAGTCAATGACAAAGCCTCTACATGGCCAATTTTGACCCGATGGTCTCCTATGGAATTTATGTGAAATGTTTGGTGCATGTGAGGTCCCGAGATGCTAATCTAACACATGTCAGTGTAAAATGGGATGAAATCCTTTTTCTGCTTATAGTTTGCAAAATTTTGCAAATGACATTATATCCAATATGGCGGATTGGCCAGTCAAAGAAGACCAATATATTTTAGATAGTATTGGGAAAAAAAGGATTTCTCCCCATTGGCATCTCAGGAGCACACTGGCACCAAAAATTTCATTCATAATTCCATAGGAGACCATCAGAAACATTTGCCATTTTTCATAAATTGGCCATGTAGAGGTTTCGTCATTGACACAGTTAGGCATAAAAATACCATTAATTAGGAATTTTAGTGATATTCACGGATCTGAAGGCACCATGTTGGTTGATTCCTGCTAATTTCATTAAAAAAATCTTCCCCATCCCCTTACTGTGAACTATGCAAAAATTGGCCATGTAGGGCCTTCGTCTTTGACTGGCCAGTTCACAATATTGGATATCACTGGCCAAATAAATGTTGAAAACTAGGTTATGATGTATTGAATTCATGAGTTTTTAGACGTTTTATTTGAATTACAAATGAATTACAAACGTTTCGTTTTTTGATTCAATTACAACAATTACAATAAAATCCAAAAAATTAGTGTATCCATCGGCCACAAAAATTGGCCGGCCACTGAAATAATGACAAAGTCTCAATTGCCAACAGCTAACCATAATAGTAGCAAATTTGAAGACCTGTTGAAATTCTTCCAGATATTAAAACGTGTGTACCAGTTTTCATCTAATATTTGGAGTATGTTTCGTAAGTTTTGATTATTGCAATTTTATTCGAAAACAATATTAGACGTTTCAGCCTCACTTGTTTTACCTATTTCTTGTTTACCTGTTTACAAAACAGTTAGGGCTTTGTGGTATGTCATCCCCTCATTATCATCAGGGGGGAAGTCTTGCACTAATGGTTTTAACGTATGCCCTTTCATATTCAAAATAAGTAGAATGATTGCTATATGAAGTCACTATTGATAGACAATTATTTACCTAACTGAAGTTTACATATTAGTCATCATAATTCACACTTTTATATTCTTCCAAATCAAGTTCATAGGGGGTGTTACCCTATACGTAAAAAATTGATGGCAACATATTTCAGTTTTTATGTAAGTGAACTTTAAAGGGACAGATTTGCCATTTTCGGAGGTTGAATTGTGTCTTGAATATATGTAAATGGTCTTCAGAAATACTAGAATGTACAAAAATCCAATTCCTTCAAACACGTCTCAAACTAGAAATTTAACTTTATATTCATGTATACATGTATGTCCTTTCTATATTTTGAGTCATTTACACTTGTAAACGTAGATAATTCAAGACATATGGATTTGAAGGCTCAAATGTCGACGGTATACTATTACTCGAAGTTCCTGGGACTAAGTACGATTGGTAAAATGGATGGCGAACTACCCCTTTAAAATACTACTGTGACATTATACTAGCCAAACAAGATTAAGCTGTAATATATGAAACCTCGTCTTATTTCAATCTCAATATAATACAAGACAGGTTTACCTATCTCTGTAAATAATGTAAGAGTAATTTTCAATACACATTTATCCATCATTCATATCTGGTATTTTCCCAATCTTTAGAACCTCTTATTTTCATTGATATAAGCCGTCCAAAAACCGAATATATAAGAATGTATGCATACATGCAAATATAAGGAAACTATGGGACCCTCAACGAGAAGTCGAAAGGCTACAAAGCCAAGAAAAAGGTGAGAAAGAGAGGGTAAAAACGACAAAGAGTATGGAGAGAAAGCGGCGAAAAGAGGGCGTCAGTAACAGATGTAACAGGTATTTAGACGATTTCATCCCATAAAAATAATTTGAATTTTGACAACTGCCATTGTGAGACCATAATCGTGATATGTAATGACTTTGATCACTATTAGTACGTTTATCATGACTAAACATGACATTAAAGGGGCAGTGCATGCCAGTTTACAGCATAAATATAAGAATTGAACGTCCGTCTCAACAGCATTACGTATTTTTCCAAGACAGCAGTATTTTCCTACTATATTGATTTCCATCTGTTGAAGGATCTTTTACTTGCACAGTCGGTACCACATAGTCTTGGTTTCTTGTCCCACCCGAACGACTAAACTTTTTTCCAAGGTATCTAAAGGTATTCTCTCGACCTAGATTACTTTTTTTAAGCAAGCAGGCGTGTAACTAACATCGAGAAAGGGTTTTCATGTTTAAAGGGTCTTGAAATCCACATGTGTGTTCAGCATTATTCTCATTAGAAAATTACAAATACGACTCGTCTTTTCTTGAGACTCTGCCATATATAGAAAAGACATAATTATAGCCTATAGATATAGACAGCGAAATTCCCAGTTAAGATATTTAGGAAGGAATTATGCGATATTAGTTCATTTTTAGTATTTCTGAAAACTATTTACATATATTCAAGACCCAAATCAATCCCTGAAAATGACCAATCATTACTTTAAAAGGAAGCTAGCACACACTTCCACTCTAATAAACTACGCGGTTAATGTTGTCCTAGCTTGAACATTTCATTCCAATTATTCGATTATCATAATTTACTGATTAGTGAATTAAATATAAAGTAATGGCTTGTGGCGCTATAAATATTCCGTCGTTCTTGGTGGAAGCCATTGAGTACCAGCTAATCGCGAACGTTTGGTCTATTTTACCTGGAACCAGTCCACCAGAACTTCTTAAAGGTTTGTTTTTTTTGTAATGCAAGCTTCTGAAAGGAGCGCGATAATTTGGTTATCGGAAATATGCTTACATGGTAAAGTGGTCACTGTAATGTGCTTACAGGGTAAATTAGTCACAGTAATATGCTTACAGGGTAAAATAGTCACAGTAATATGCTTACAGGGTAAATTAGTCACAGTAATATGCTTACATGGTAAATTAGTCACAGTAATATGCTTACATGGTAAATTAGTCACAGTAATATGCTTACATGGTAAAGTGGTCACAGTAATATGCTTACAGGGTAAATTAGTCACAGTAATATGCTTACATGGTAAAGTGGTCACAGTAATATGCTTACATGGTAAAGTGGTCACAGTAATATGCTTACAGGGTAAATTAGTCACAGTTATATGCTTACATGGTAAAGTGGTCACAGTAATATGCTTACATGGTAAAGTGGTCACAGTAATATGCTTACAGGGTAAATTAGTCACAGTAATATGCTTACATGGTAAATTAGTCACAGTAATATGCTTACAGGGTAAAGTGGTCACAGTAATATGCTTACAGGGTAAATTAGTCACAGTAATATGCTTACATGGTAAAGTGGTCACAGTAATATGCTTACAGGGTAAATTAGTCACAGTAATATACTTACATGGTAAAGTGGTCACAGTAATATGCTTACAGGGTAAATTAGTCACAGTAATATGCTTACATGGTAAAGTGGTCACAGTAATATGCTTACAGGGTAAATTAGTCACAGTAATATGCTTACATGGTAAAGTGGTCACAGTAATATGCTTACAGGGTAAATTAGTCACAGTAATATGCTTACAGGGTAAATTAGTCACAGTAATATACTTACAGGGTAAATTAGTCACAGTAATATGCTTACAGGGTAAATTAGTCACAGTAATATGCTTACAGGGTAAATTAGTCACAGTAATATGCTTACAGGATAAATTAGTCACAGTAATATGCTTCCAGGGTAAATTAGTCACAGTAATATGCTTACAGGATAAATTAGTCACAGTAATATGCTTACAGGGTAAATTAGTCACAGTAATATACTTACAGGGTAAATTAGTCACAGTAATATGCTTCCAGGGTAAATTAGTCACAGTAATATGCTTCCAGGGTAAATTAGTCACAGTAATATGCTTACAGGATAAATTAGTCACAGTAATATGCTTACAGTGTAAATTAGTCACAGTAATATACTTACAGGATAAATTAGTCATAATAATATGCTTACAGGGTAAGTTAGTCACAGTAATATGCTTACAGGATAAATTAGTCACAGTAATATGCTTACAGGATAAATTAGTCACAGTAATATGCTTACAGGGTAAATTAGTCACAGTAATATGCTTACAGGGTAAATTAGTCACAGTAATATGCTTACAGGGTATATTAGACACAGTAATATGCTTACAAGGTAAATTAGTCACACTAATATGCTTCCAGGATAAATTAGTGACAGTAATATGCTTACAGGGTAAATTGGTCACAGTAATATACTTACAGGATAAATTAGTGACAGCAATTTGCTTACAGGGTAAATTAGTCACAGTAATATGCTTACAGGATAAATTAGTCACAGTAATATGCTTACAGGGTAAATTAGTCACAGTAATATGCTTACAGGATAAATTAGTCATAGTAATATGCTTACAGGGTAAATTAGTCACAGTAATATGCTTACAGGGTAAATTAGTCACAGTAATATGCTTAAAGGCTACATTAGTCACAGTAATATGCTTACAGGGTAAATTAGTCACAGTAATATGCTTAAAGGCTACATTAGTCACAGTAATTAGGGTCCTTGACAAATTAGTCACAATTAAATTGACAGATTCACTTTCCTTTTGACCAATCCCACCTTAGTCTGAGAAACAGGATTTTTAAATCAAGATAATCAAATCAGTAATAGTGTTCAAAGCTCACTGTCGAAATTTCGGGTTTCAAATCCATGTGTGTCTAAATTCTCGATTGAAAGTTTAAATGAGGACACATATTATGGCAGCCATTGTTTGTCGAAACCAAGACTGATAGTTCAACATTATAGGCTACACTTAATGTTTGTCAAAAAGGCCACAAAAAAAAAGAATAAACAACGTAATATATGTATTCAGAATGATAATAAAATGTGTAATTGCTAAACCCAATCAAGCGTGAATACATAAAAAGTAGTGTCAGAAATCACGTGACAAACCAGTGATAAAATGACATACGAAGACACCTCCAAATATTTCATTCGTCACTGAGGTAGATTAAACTTTTATGGAAATTGCTGAGGGTTTCCGAATGCCTATTTAACGACTATAATAATGACATTTCTGAGGATGAAACTCGATGCATCACCATAAAATCATAATATGTAACGTATAGAATAATAAACATACATTTGTATCTAGGAGGTAGTCATATCGGTGTGACACGTGTAATGTTATATTGACATAATACTCTGACTTAAAGGGTTGTAAAGAGGTTTTGTAAAATAAATTATGTGTATTGGGAACACTGAAAGCATCAATTTGCACCTTTCTAATTTTCAATCAGACATCTGTGTTTCCTGCATTTCTACTAAAAACTAAATGTTTAGCGAAGAACCTTATGCGATAAAGCAAATTTGAGGAATTGCAGGAACCACTAACGTTTGACTGAAAATTGGATTGGTGCAAATTGATATTATCAGTGTCCTCGATACACATAAAAATTTAGAAAATCTCTTTACAATCCCTTCAAGGTAAGGCCCAATATATTGTCTGTTATCATTGTTAAAGGACTGAAGATTACAATGAAAACACTATTCATAATCTTGCTGTGTCAAATTGCTGTGGTGACGTCATTTTGTAATGGTGGAACGACATCTCAAATAAAGGAATTGGTGAAAGGAAAATGTCTGCTATATCAAACAATTATTCAACCCGATGTATTCTGTAACAGGTAATGATGTTATTTTGTTTTGATGTTATATATGATGAACTTGGGTTTACGTCCGAATGTACAGTGATTGAACTAAATGAGTAGGGGCCCGTGGACTTAAATAGGTTGGGGGCCTTACTCCAAGAAATATTTTTAAAAATATTTTTGCATTGCATTTTTTTTTTCTTGCGGTGGGGCCCCTTACAAGGTAGACATGGTTGAGCCACTGCAAATGCACCAGACAAATATTCCTACAAGAAGAAGGATTATTCGCCGGCGAATGCAGCCAATCATAACCCTGGACAGAAAGACTGTAAACATTAAGTCTTCTTATTGGCCGACTTTCTGTCGGAGACTCTGACTGGCTATATTCGCTAAGGCACAATCCAATCAAATCGCTGCATTTACAAAGATAAAGCATTATTAGGTGTTTAAACGTAGGTGTCTTAGTATAAACTTTTCCTACGGCTTTTATTTGTGTTTAATGGTGAACATTGGTTAAATAAGTATGCATCCCACACTTGATCAATTTTGAAAAGGCGACAATTAAACTATATTCAGAATTAAAAAAAAAATAAGTGAGCAACAGATGAATCCGTCCAGTTTGAAAAAAAAAGAGCCTGGGTAATCAACGCTATAACAAGAAAAAGGAAAAGCCCATCAATGCGCAAACGCAAAATGGCAGTCATCTTTCGGTGTAAACAAACAAACTTTGTCAATGATTAATATTCGTTGAAAATTGTGTCAGTGGTGGAGAAATCATTCTTAATGATATAAATTGCTTCTTCTTGGTCTTCCGTGAATTTATGTGACGTGGGTTCTTCAAAAAAATGTCTGACGATGACGATGTCGAGGCCAATTCAAGAGTAGAGGTCAAGGACGCGAGAAACCCCATGTAAGCGTTACTTCCCCGTATGATAACAGCGGATTTCCAAGACTCACAATTTGAAAATCGCTAACTGGGTGTATTCAGCGATTTATAATTAATTACTTGATTTTGTGGATATATCAAATTATAGAGGAATTTTGATGTATAGTTATGACACCAAGTAAATCCACTGACGGATATAATATTGTTACTGGCCAAGTTTGAGCGAAATTAAAATTATATGTTAATTCTAAGGCGATGTATTCTTTTAAATGCCGATTCAATGGACAGTTTTAGAGTTACTGACCTTATCTTTCTGCTTGTGCTGATGTTTTAATCTGATTTTATATTTTTCAGTCGGAGAAATTGTGATGAAGTCGCTGACAAATTCGTAGAAGCATTTTTGTATCAACCGACATGTAATGTGTCTGTATCAAGATTCAATGATTACCTGAATCTAACCAGACATCCTGTACAGACTAATAAGGTGCTGATTGATTTATACCTTCAATCATTTTGCCATTGTTAAAAGGCAGACAACGCTAAATACCAGGGCAGCACCTTTTTTTTATTTCTAAGTTTCGAGGGATGAGGTTCATTGTAAAACAACAAAAAGGCTATTTTCACGTCGTTTCCTTCGATATCACTGTTTGTTGAAGACTGAGTTAAAAAAAACCCCAGAAAATCATCGCTTATTTAGACAATTTTTATAAGAATAGTGGAATTTTGCGTTAAAATGCGGGATTTATAATGTCAACTAACACAATATAGAGACTTTCGTATGAAAGGTCGCTAATGTATTAAGTCTTTACTTTTCCTTTCAGTCTATATTTTGGGAAGATGTGTACCAGGCTGTAGCGTTGTATGCTAATCAAGGTAAACGACTTGTATCGATAGCGGACACTCTTTATGGTAAGTAATTAAAGGCCATGATTCGCCATTTTCATGGATTGATATGGATCTGGAATATATGTAAATAATCTTCAGAAGTACTAGAATGTACGAAAATCGCATAATCCCTTCAAATAAACATCAAAATAGAAATTTCGCTTTCTATCTTTATACATGTCTTTTCTATACTATTATTTTCTCAAAAAAGACGAGTCGTGTTTTTAACCTTCAAACGCGGATAATTCTAGAACTAAAATTTTGACTGTGAGCTATGAACACGATATCTGGTTACTAAGCTAAAATCTTTGAGAATGATAGGTATGATTAGTCAAACCGATGGTGGATCTGTCCCTTTAAAGGAGTTGTGATTGGGTTTTACACTAACAGGTGTAAATTGTGTTCACAAATTTGAATGATTTCTTTTATAAATCTTATTGATTATAATAAAATCTGAATGTTTTTTTTTTAAATCTGAATGATTTTTTTTTTATTTTTTTTTTAAATCTGAAGGAATTGTATAAACATGAATATTTGTTTTTATAAATGAATGATTTCCTTATTATACCTGAATGAAAACTTAATAAAATTCAATTCAATTCAATCTGAATCATTTGTGGCATATGGTTAATGTTTAAAGATAGCACTGTTGCTACATCATGATTTAAGAGATAATACTAAAGATATCTTAGTGAAAGATGTTTACAAATAGATGAATATCTGAATATTGTTTATAGGCTATATAGCTGATGGTCTTCACTTCTGTGCCAAGTTGGAAGATCCAGGAATGATTATAAACGAAACCTGTGCAGGTTTTGATGCTACTGGAGACTGTGAGAAAAATGCAGAATATTCCTTTTGGGTCGGTGCCTCAGAGCAGGTAGGTCTACTGTCATAAAGTTGTCCATTTTCACTACCACTGACCTTAGTACATCGTGCCAGCACCGAAGACGATAACTCGATTGAATAAGAGAATTTTAGCCCCGTCACACCTGATTGCGACCTTTTGAAATCTTACGACATTGGATCGCAGGCAAGAAAAAAATTAATTCTATAAGTAAAACGTTCGCCCACAATCCGCCACCTATGCGACCATGTAACGGCGCATTCAACAAGACTGTTACGCACCGAAGAATTCGTAGCGACCCACCCAGGGATCAATGGTGAACATCGTGTGATGTCTGGTGTTTCCTACAAGCTTATACTATGCTGGTGACGCTCTGTGCCAATATTTCGTCGAAGCCGTAGCAGCACAGTAAGGACGCCATTAGGGTATATCTACATTGCCCGTTTTTAAAATTTAAAGATATACAGTTTGAGACCGATTTCACCTTCATGCGAAATTGGACCCGATTTTAACACTAAACAGATAATTATATTGGATTTTTAGTTTTCTTCAGATGTTAATGGAAAAGTTTACATTATGCTGAATGCAAGCATTGAAAATACGTTTAAAGAGAAATCGTGAGTTTTGGATCTGATTTTAATATTAAACATTAGGGTTTGTGAATATAATGTTACCCTTAAAAAGGTTCTAGAGAGATTTTCAATTTGCATTAAGTATATAAAAGGAAGACCTTTTATAAGATAATCCTTCGTCAATATCAGAAATTGGGTTGAAGGGACAATGGAAGGAAATTTCCTAATTGGAGGCAGCGGAAAGTTTTTACCTAAGCCAGGGATTTTAAGCATATATATTTTTTAGACAATTATATTTGAAATTACAAAATAGTAAGGATTTATAAAAAAGGGGGGTAATGTAATTGATCAAGAATCATGAAAAGGGTAAGAAAAAGGTTTACAATCCCTAGCCTAACCAATAGTTTCAATATTAAAATAACACAAATCTAATAAATAATAAGCCGATTATAATTCATAAAATAAGTTTCAGAAATGTATTGTCTTTATATTGTAGGTATTTTGCAAACAATGAATTGCCAAACCTTAACGGTGACAGAGTTTCTAAAGCAGAAATATTTTTAGTGAAATATGCAGGTCATGAAACTAGGTGAGTGTTTTGACGTTTATGAATCACATAAATTAGGTTAAAAACAACAAAATGTGAGTTCTAATGAGCACATGTCGAATTTGTTCATTGCAAGTAACTATTCGAAGTATTTGTTGAATTATTTATTAATTTTTCAGTCAGACGTTATAAATTGATACTATAATGAGTATCAACACGAAAACGTATGGACCATTTGACTTATGCACCATCCGCACCCATACTCCCTTAACAGGAAAATGTTGATATTTTTTTAAAGGTCAACATGCAATGATGATTCTATCAAGTTATTAAAAAGCACATTGAAGAAAAATGGTATAGAAGCATCCTGTATAGACAATCCAAGGTAAAAAGAGAATGAATGAGGATCATTAAAAGAAAAAGCTTCCATTTTTACCATACCAAGATACAGATTACATCTCCTTAAAACCATGTTGAGAATACCACTCAGGAAAACAGGAAAAATCTTATTCTTTGTTCCTCGAAAGAACTTTATGATTCGTGGTAAACTTATCCAATCCAATAGATGCGCGAATGCCATACAAAAAATCTTTTAATCTTGCCAAAATACAAAAATACACATAATCTTATGACAAAATGACCGAAACAAAATGTTCATAATTCTGTTATATAAATCATAACATACATAATCCTTGATAGTCCTACAACAAAACATTGTCTAAATACAAAATATTCACATCTCCGCCAGATGTAGCACAATATTTATAATACAGTCTAGATACAACACTATACTTATTATCCAGTCTAGATACAACAATATACTTATAATCCAGTCTAGATACAAAAATATACTTATAATCCAGTCTAGAAACAAAAATATACTTATATTTTAACCTGGTCTAGATACAAACATATACTTTTAATCCAGTCTAGATACAAAAATATTCTTATAAACAAGTCTAGATACAAAAATATTCTTATAAACAAGTCTAGATACAAAAAAAACCTTATAATCCAGTATAGATACTAAAATATATTTATAACCTAGTCTAGATATAAACATATACTTTTAATTCAGTCTAGATACAAAAATATACTTAAAATCCAGTCTAAATACAACACTATATTTATAACCCAGTCAAACAATATACTTATAATACAGTCTAGATACAACAATATATGTATTATCCAGTCTAGGTAACACCCTTTATTAGAAACATCAAAATATTTAAAATCTGTCTAGTTGCAATAAAACTACATACCCCTTTCTGTATACAGCAAAACATAATCGTGTTTAAATACCAAAAGTTCTCATATTTCTTAAAGATAAAGCAATGCATAGATCATAATATCTAACTACAATCATATACACATTCGAGTTTTTATACAACAAAACAGCACCATGTCTAGATACAAAAATACAGAGAACATATCTCAATACAATAAAATACATAACATTGTCTTCACCTAAGTAGACCTATCATCCGGTTCAAATTCAACAAAATACTCAAAATCAACACAATGTTTATAATCCTTGCTAAATACAGCTTCTGTACCTTTACGAAATACAACAGAATATTTTTAACTCATGTCAACAATATATCCATAATCGGACTCAATAAGAGCATTTCTTGTTGACAAATTAAGTCCCAGAGTGTACGTAACCCTGCCACAGCAGAGAGGTACAAGACGAGTATTAGGTTGTAAAATTGAATGAAATGATTTTTGAGGTAATTTTGACTACAATGTTTCTGAAATTTATTGATCTGAACTATGATAATCTTATGTAAATAATGTAACTCCTGTTTCAGAGATGTACAAATAGTTTTATGTTCCATGTATCCTGAACATCCAGACTGTTCTCTACTATCTGATGCCAGTTGAATTTCTACATTTAGTTATCGTGTGTTTCTCTTGTATTTAATAAAAAAAAATATTCTCTTTTCGACTTCCAAGTTTTAAATTATATTTCAAATGCGAAATTCGTAGCACAGTCATAGATCGCCGTATTTTTGTCAAGAGCCTCCCTCACTCTCTGACACTGCAAGGGTAAAGAAATGATGCCCTGGTGCAGAATTACGGTACAGTAGAAAATAGAAAAATCGAATCCTATCCGCAAAGTGTTCGACCCTGCATCTCGTGCATTTTCTTTTCCTTTATACTGTATCGGGAATACCGCACCGGACACTTTCCTGGTCTATTGGCACCCTCGAATAAGTTCAAAAATTAAAATAATTTCCAGGGCCCCTAGCAGGCTTTCTAGATACAACAAAATATTCACATCCTTTCTAGATACAACAAAATACTCAAATGCTATCTGGACACAACAAAATCCACTTTCCAGGTGCAACAATATACCTACAGTATTTACTTGATACAATACAATATTCAAAATCCTGACTAGATACAACAAAATACTCATAATCCTTGTAAGATACAACAATTACTCATTTCTGTCCAGATACTCGGAAGATATATACTCAATCCTATCTGTATACAACAAAACATCACCCTGTATAGATAAAACAATACTTAGAAAATCACGCCCAGAAACAACACAGCATCATCTTGTCTAGATACAATCAGATGCTCTAAATCGAAATCCTGTCTATATAAAGCACAAAGTTCATAATCCTTAAAGCACAATACTTGTGGTCCAAAGGCTTGTCCAGTTAAAAGCTCGGTCCTTATGTGGCACCTGACTGGAAGAGCGAGTATATGTCTTCCCTGCAACATGGCCACAGCAGTAAAAAGGCACTCAAGTTTATTGTAATTTCTCCTCATCTAAAAAATGTATCAACTATCAATCCCAGCTAACCATTACTAACTAGTGTTTCCAATCCTTTTCAGAGATGTAAAAATAGTTTTATGCTCCCAGTATCCCGAACATCCAGACTGTTCTCTAGTATCAAAGGCTAGTGGAATTCTCACAACATATGTACAGATATTGTGTGTGTCTTTTTTATTCAATAAAATTATTTAACGATCGTTCAACTCGACTCTTTTAATTAACACACGTTACTGGCAATATGAAATAAATTTATGCCATGTTGTTTTGTACCTGAATAGGTTCAGAAACACGCTCAACGCTATGCAGTGTACAATAAGAATGATTAGCCAACGACAGTGGCATATATTTTCGATTTGCACCTGTCAAAAGATCCTCGGTATTATCATCCTGTTTGAACTTTCATACTCAAGCTCCCTACCTTTTCTCTTTAACAGGTATAAAACCAAAAACAGCTTTAATAATGATTATCCTTAACCCACATAGGCAGAGGCGGTCCCAGTCTCTTTGAACTGAGGTGCAAATGGGGAACAGACTGACTCATCGGCTAAAGATTACAAATACTGAAGAGCCAAAGGCGCAAGTCTCCTGAGAGGGTTCTTACATAGAAAAGTTTGAAAAATAGAATTGGTTTGGAGCATTCTCCGGGAGGGGGTGTGGGGGGCTCTACCGCATGGTTGCCACCACTGCACACAGGCAAACACGATTACCGACGTGCCTCCTCTATTCCCATCGTATACTTTTCTAATTTTAGACAAACGAGCGAGGAAGTGTTTAATTGTAATCATTTTCAAGCATACCATTTTTATTTAAGGATTATATAAGAGGTGTAAGAATTAAACATCTACCAGGAAAGGGAAATTGCAGGTCCAACGAGTTATTGTTATTCGACAGTCGATCTTATTTCCTTTATTTACAGACTAAACAAATATCAGAAAACAAGAGATACAAAATCGTAATCTAATTTCAGTTGTTTGTCCCAGTATAAACCTGTGCAAAAATGAAATGAAATGGAGTTTTACGTCCTACTTTTCTGCACCATGTGGGCTTTAGCTTGCTCTTTTCCGATTTCCAACTGTCGAGGGATCTTTAACGTGCACAGCCTGTAGCACACGGGGCCTCGGTTTATTGTCCCATCCGAACGACTAGACGCTTTTTCCATGTCAGCCCCTCGTACCTGCATCACTGACAGGGGGAAACCTGGTTGAAAAATCCGAAGGTATTATCTCGACCTATGCCGGGATTGAACCCTCGACCTTCAGGTTAGCGAGCAAGCGTAGACGCCACCACAGCTCCCATAGACCTTTGCAGCAACCTCCCAAAAAAACGAAAATACAAGACACTTTAATCAAGACTTAGCAATAATATAGAACAGTATAGAAATAACGTACTGAATGTTTACGAGTTTGCAGATTCTGTATCATATTTGTTGTAAATGATGTAAATAAATGAATTACTTGAAGAATATTGTTAATTGTCTATAACCCGATTACATCGGCTTAAGTGTACTATGATAACACCCAGTAATCCTATTGTTCTCAAAATCCATTTTTTGACAAAATTCCCAGGAAGTCACCGTTTTTGGTTTCTACATGGTTAATTAACACCCAAGCGGTGACTTCATGGGCATGAACCAATATAAGCCATTGTGTTTGGATTCAACAACAGACTTAACTGCACTCATATTGACCGGAAAGAAAAGAAAAAAAAAAAAAAACCGGTTATTTACTCGCGATAAAGTATATCGTAAAAACCCTATGTATACATCGCATTACTGACTGTAGCAGACGACTTTACAGCATTGTTGATACAAACTGTGAGTGGTACAGCTATAAAATATCAATTCACAGCTGATTGCTACACAGTGGATATTTTTAGTATAAAACACGCCATACATAGAGACAAAATTAATTGAATAAATCGAAATTGCTACTGAAGTATAAAAAGCAATATAAATTTCCATGAAAATGACCTTGACCGGGTCAACAACAATTTGATTATCCAGGCATCTCTACGTATTACAATATACGTCTGGATATTCGCGATATTAAGAGTCGTGAGAAGCCATATTTGTTGTCGAATATAACCAGTACCAAACAAAACAACACGAAGATTAATATTGTGTTATAGTGAATAATATTATTCTGACCAAATAGGCTACATTGGATATTAAAGAAAGATGGCGACTTCCACAGCTGTGATTGCTTTGGATCTGAGTGAACATTCTGACCATTGCTTTATCTGGTATGCAGAACATGTGCACCGGCAAGGAAATAAGGTGATAGGACTGCACGTTCCTGAATATTGGGGTGATGTAGGGCGAATGATGAGTCCTCAACGACTACACGAACTGTGGACGGAGACCCAAGAAAATGCAAAAAAACTCGGGGAGAAATACACTGCTTTAGCTGCTAAACATGGAATAAAGGATTTTCAATACATTTCTGAAGATGGCAAAGAACCGTGGCACATCATCATTGACACGTCAAAAGAAAAAAAAGCTGATTTCATCGTTATGGGTTCTCGTGGAATGGGTACCATACGCAGAACTCTGGTTGGATCTGTAAGTGATGGTGTAGTGCATCATTCTCATATACCTGTATTAGTTGTACGTGACCACAAGAAACACGGAAAACATGAGTAAATTGTCCAATATCATGTACGGTGGCTGTCGACTGCCCTATTACCCAAGCAAATTATCGGATAAATCGAAATTGTTGTTTTGCGGGCAAAAAAGAAGATATTTTAACCAATAAAAACTATTATGATCATGTAGTATTACTAATTCGTTTCTCACTTACTAGATTGGATTATTCAATGTACCGATACTCTTAGATTATGCATTTTGCAATGTAGTAGGTATAATATTTAAGCATTTATATGGATATTTATGCATACATATATATCTATATAACTTCAGTATTAAATTTTCATTCTAAAAGTTAGATTTACCTCTTCTTTATATCGAGTCGCGGTGTCTCAGTTAGTTTGACCTTTTTCTTTCTAACTTGAAGGTCTAGAGTTCAGTCCCTGCATGGTCGAGATATTACCTTCAGAGAATAACCCAATTTCAATGTGTCTTAGATCTTGGGCCTCATGTGCCAGTTTTCAAATACTTTCAGCAGAAACAATAAACGAGATAGTTTATAACATTATAAAGAGTTTATTTCTGGACATTTTCTTTATCGCGATACACCAGAGATCCCGGATCGCCCAACTCCACCAAGGTGGAGTTGACCACATTATAAGATATTGGAGTCGGTGTTCAAAATACTTGTCAGTGGCGTTGCTAGGGGGACCAGAGGGCTAAAATGATTATCAATTTACATAGTGAAAGCATAGCATGTGCCCCCCATCCTTAACTTTACTTTTCTAGAAACGCCACTGTCTATTGTTCTATTTGGTATTAAGCAAGGAAATTACAGCACAATCATCTATGTGGTTACTTGTATGTCGAGTGGCCAACTTCACCTTTCAATGCTACATTGGCATTTATTTGCACTAGTAACCCTATAGATATATACTTTGACGGGGTGAAGTTGGTAGGGCATACAAAATTGAATGGTATCAACATTAAGAAAATATGTGTCTTATTGGGCATATTGAACACAAGAATGGAGAACCTTTTTTAAATTTCGCTCAAAACAATAATTTATGCAACTGAGCATCATCATCGTCCAAATTAATTGTGGTCAACTTCTCCCCAAAGAATAGCCAACTTCAACCCACACTCTGAAAAAAATTTGGACAAAAGTCAGTAATCGCGACTCATTTGATGAGTCAAAAACTCAACTTGTTGAGTCCATTGATTCGGCTTTTCTTTTAATTGTGTCACAATTCAGTCATTAAATGACTCAGTCTCCTTAATGAGTCACATAGTTTGGATACTTGTGCCAAACCGAGTCCATTGATCGTCAGAACAGAGTACAGGACTCGTACACCAAAAGTCTGCATCTGTCTCACACGTATCAAAGAAATAGCCTTATTTCACACGTTCGTAATGAAAGCGACTAATACCCCTTTTACACTAGGTCCCGATAAAGAGAGCCTGGCCCGGATCGGTGCCTGGCTCCGATCAAAACGTCTGTTTACACTGGCGTTTTGTGATCTGGGCCAGGCCCACTTTAAACGGAAATAAGCGTGCGCTCTCTAATTAAAAAGATTACAAAAGGTCCACGGGGAGTCAAAATGGCGGACAATAACAATAATTTTCGATTGATTCTGAGTATTTTATTAACCAGTCCTCCGAGGGTAACCTTTCTCGGCCAGAAGATTCGAGAGATTATCATACACCTTGTGGTTATGATGAATACCATCCAACTGTGTCTGTATTCGTTCATCTCCCCATAAGGTGATGAAATCTTTCGTTTCCTCTGTCGTCCACCCTTTACCTCTGTCGGAGGACATTTTATTTATTTGTAGATTTATAATGGCCGCCGATACGGAAGTTGTAAACCCTGCACATACGCAGAAGAATTTTTAAACGGAGTTAGGCAGGCATTCGTTTTACACTAGTAAAATTGAAGTGGGCCAGGCACCGATCCGGACCTGGCCCACCTCTTTTTGTGGGGCCAGGCCCCGATTAAATTAGCTCGCTTTATTCCGTTTACACTAGTAAAATTGAAGTGGGCCAGGCACCAATCAGGGCCTGGCCTACTTTATCGGAGCCTTTTTTCTAAAGCTTATTTAATGTAGGTACAAATATCATCTCAATAGCCTGTCAGTCTATATAGATATATATTATTCTACGTATATTAATTTCAGTTCAGTGTTACAGTAATTGGGTAATTAGTATTATGGCTAAGTTTCTTTCAATTCGGAAGGAATCCATATGGAAGTCATATTTGTCTACATTAGATCAGTCATGCCTACTTACATTCATGGAAGGGCATCAGTGCCAAAAGTCGATGCTAAGTAGAATTGAAAAACTAAGGAGTAGTATACCATAAAATTGTGTTCCGTTATTTAATTCACTAATTTTATGAGGATAATACAGATATTTTGTGTAATAAGTTACAAGTTGCCTTTAAAAATACCAATAATGCATAAGACATGCGTAAAAATTCATATGTTTCATGTTTAAAGTGAAAAGATATAACACTTTTAACAAGAGTCAAATGTAATATTTTCACGCTTAACCTCTTACATAATTATTTTGTCTGCAATCGCATTCAATAAAACATTTGACCTTTTGAAATTTTCATGCGTCTCTAGTTATTGTCACTTTATTTAATAATATTCTGTATTATCTACATAACGTTAGTGAATTAGACAAGATTATCATGTTCTATTTTAGTCACTGAGAGACAAGTTTGTAAATAAATTAATTCAAGCGATATTAAGCACCTTTAAATAATGTATATTACTGCCAGTCAATCATTCAATCTTGTATATGATTTTTGTTGATATTTTAGTTTATAGCCTAACGATAAATTGTAAAAAACTGTACGCCTCTTATTGGTATCTGAATTAAGTCATTATTATTGGGGGTGGAATTGCTCGATGGTGGTTGTAGTTAAAGGGATTGTGGAGCACAATGAAAATTATTAAGATTTGTGAAGGGATGAAATATATTTCCATTCATGCATTCAGACAACTAAAAGAACAAGAAATAGAAGGTTATTTTTTCCATTATATATGATATGATATAATTTGAACAACATTTTTTTTTTATCTATTTTATTTCAATCATTAACGTCAGTAGTGTATATATATTTTTTTCTTTCTGACATCCGTAGCTTCTTCACCTCTACAAAAATAAAAACATTTTTAATTTCTATTTCAAATAGAGAAAAAACATACCGTAAATAATAAAGGAAGTAAAACAGGCATCAATTAACCCATTTATAGCCATTGTTCCATTAATGGGACATGTTTTTGATTGCACTACAGCATAATATGCTTGTTCCAAGCCCATCCCTAGTCATATGATATTTTAAGTCTATAAATAGAGTTTGATTGCGACTAGTCCGATCGAGTCTACTTTTAGCTGTTGTGGTGAGTTATCTCCCTTGAACCCACCAAAGCCTTGAAAATGCCAAAAATAATGTCAAGTAGGAAAAGGTTAGTAATTTTCACATTTTAAGGTCTTTATTCATGAAATAACTTTAGAAATACTATAAAATATAACAATGAGATTAGTTGTGACAAACATTTGACACGTTTCTAGCGTTTCCGTTGCAGTTGTGAGCAAATTAAAAAGTGTCCCATAAGTGACCCAATGGCTGCGGATGGGTACATGTTTTTTTCATACTGCTAATTATTGCAACTGTCAAATTTACGTTGATTTCCTTATTTCTACTCTTTGTACACATAGGTTCAGTATGTGATGTATTCGAATACTCACACGATTTTGAAATTGGATTAGAAATTTATTGAATTATTGTCATTTTTTAGAACTTTAAACGTCATGAAGCTGTTGCCCTTATCGAAGATGACACCTATAACATACGAAGTGCAGACATTTTCCTTCAACCTCCTGGAGATGGAACCAATTCCGACGAAGATAGCGGAGATGAAGACCACAGTGGTGACATTGACAACTTATCTAGGCAACAGTTGTAAGCTATGCGGATGTTGATATTGAATTACTCTCTGGGGAAGCTGTGACTATTAGATCAGATGGAAACATTCCTGAAGATGACAGCATTGAAACAGTGAGTGGTCATTGAATTTCGTTTCATTAGAAACATGATTCTGGGATGATTGTTGATATGTCATCAGTTGAGATATTCTATTTTACACACTTATATTTTGGTTGGATATAAATTTAACCTGTTTGAACTTATCCAAGATAATATATTTTGTGTTCATTTATTCTCTACTTTTATGCATAAACAAATATTTATATATAATGAAAAAATTCTTATGGATTACAATTACTAACTTTATTTGAGCGACGTTTCGACCAGTGTTTTCTGGTCCTTATCAAGCAATGAAATTATTATCATTGCTTGATAAAGACCAGAAAAAGAATTTTTTCATTATATCCAACACCTTTACTAAATGCCATTCAAAGATCAAATATTTATATGATTATATTTTTCAGGTTCTGGAAGATGGTCTAACCGTCCTTCATACCAAATGCCCCAGCACAATGGCGGAAAGTCATATACCCAAGAATTTAGGTTGTCAGAGATTGTGGGAAGAGCCAACACCTGAATTTCTGCTTGAAGCCCATTCGCCTTCAACTATATTTGAATGGTTTTTTGATGAAGATATTGTCAGTTTGATAGTGACAGAAACCAATAAATATACAAGTGAAAAGGGAGATCATCATTTCAAAACTACACCTGATGAAATCCATTTATTTGTGGCAATACTATATTTATCATTTCAGGATGCAAATGTTTAAGGATTAACAATTTTGGCTTTATTTGAGCCTTTGATACAAGCCTCTTTTCTAACAAAGCTTTAATTTCTGATTGAACGAATTCACTGTTGTCAAGTGCCGATTTATTATTCATAATACAAATATCATTTGGTTCTGTTTTGAACGGAATTTTGTATCCGTTGCGGATGACGTCGAGAATGTAAATATTGTAAGTGATAGACTGCCATTCGTCTATGTGTTCTCTCAACCTACCTATCGGTGTCAAAACCTCTGCTGTGTTATGACTGAGTGAACCGTTAAAACTATCGACATTAGATAACAGTATAATGCCGTTAATGATCGTTTTGAATAAAGAGCGTGCTTGGCTCAATATTTGCTTTAGTTTTCAAACATTCAAAAGGGTAAATTGTACTTAACTTCTCTTTATTCTCGGAACAAATGTCCGCCCAGTGACCACATTTCCCGCAACGAGAACATCTACCAGGTTTAACGGCTGTGGTCGATGATATCTTTTCGTTGATAAGGGGTAGTTCGTGGTGCCCTCTTAAATTTTTCTTTCTTGCTTTTTCTTTTAGCACGTGCTTGAGCTCTAAGAATTTATGGTCGTAAGGGGATTCCCCACTCCATTTCATTCCATGGGGAAAGTGCGACCATATTGAAAGGTCCCAAAAAGACCTAAACACCCTACATTTCACAAATTCTTACACCAAAAACACCTTCAATCAATTCCTACATTCCATCAACCCCCACCCCCAAAAAAGAACCTAGTCATTAAATTAATCGAAAAAAGCATAATATTAAAAATACCCTTATATAAAATAGCATCCTTCTTTCGCTTAACATAATAGCCTCGTTTTAAATAATGTTATTTTTAGTCTAGAAACTTCTAGAAGGAAGATAACTCTTGTTTTGGAAAAAAAAAACAGACCACAATTTTCTACTCAATTTTTAAACCTTAAAAATGGCAAATAAAATACTAGATCCAATCTTTAAATTATACGATCCGATTCGTTATTCATTTAACACGAAAAAAGAGGATTATATTATCACTCACCGACTGTTGGTTCTAAATCCCAGTTGAATGATGGTGGTAGAATTACCTTCGAAATAAATTCATCATCGAATTGGTTGCTTCTTTCCGATGCTTATTTCAGATGCGATTTCAAAATAAAAGTAGGAACTCCCAATGAAAATCGTGTACCACAAACAAATACAACGTTAGAAAACAATTTCTTTCCATCTTTATTTAGCGAGATGGTTTCGGAGCTGGTTCAAATCCGATAGAAACAATCAAACACTCAGTGTCACAAGACGGACGAGCGGATCCCAATATGCTTATACACCTAGAAGCATTCTACCGAAAGATACTGTTCACCTAGAAGTATCAATTAACCAACACCAATTCCATCCTAAGACACCTAGCATAGGATTCACTCAACATCGTAACCAATTGCCGGGTAACAAAATGACAAACACAAAACCTTATATGGCACTCTTGCACACAATGCACGGACTTTCATACAATCTAATACTCACATGACAAACATCTGGAATATCAAGACACTAAAATAACAACACTTTTATTAACATGTAAATCGTATCTACATTAGTTTGCGCGAGTCGTAGAGGTACGTTTGCGCGAGCCACATATATGCGTTTGCGCGAGCCATTAATATGCGTTTGCGCGATAAAACTTAATAATTTTGTGACACTCAGGTTGGATACCCGATGTTGGCGATGGAAGTGTTTTAAAAGAACCGTTGAGAAATCTTGCAAATGATGCTGATTTAGCTAGAGTGAGAGTTGTTGCTCGAAACACAATAGAAAGAGTAGCACGAGCAGCTAATCATGGATTCGAAAAACGAGTACTTCAGTATAATAATGTTGTTGAGAATAATAGGTGGGGTAATTACGTAAATTGGAAATTATATCCTTTATTCGGTCTGATGGAACACAGAAAGGTTTCCATAGGGTTACCATATAAAGTTCATCTACAAAGAGAAATCAACGATGATAAGATATTCTTTGGAGAGAATGGTTCAGATGCAAAATTAGAAAAAACGAATCTCCAAGTTTTCATACCCGTAATTACACCATCAATTGAAGTAGAAACGAGAATATTCAACTCATTAACTAAAGATATTGAAATAGCTTTTCTTCATCGTAATATGGTAGGTAGCATGACTGTAACTGGAGAATCCACCACATGGCCAATCACTAACACTATTAAACCAGCAAGATATTTATAAATAAAAAATCTTCGAGTTCCCTCTAATGCTATTTTAATTTCTATCGACGTTTCTTCTATTTATACCAATATCGATAACACTACTGGTTTAACGGCAGTTCGTAAAGCTTTTAATAGAAACCCAGATCCAAACAGACCCGACGATGCAATTCTACAGCTTTTAGAGATTTGTCTTAGTCGAAACGATTTCACATTTAATGGTAAAACATATTTGCAAATTTAAGGGACAGCAATGGGCAAACGATTCGCCCCTTCGTACGCAAACCTTTTCATGGCAGAGTGGGAACGTGAGGTGTTGCCCCTCTGTCCATTTGACCCACTTTTTTACGGACGCTTTTTGGATGACATTTTTATGGTTTGGACTTATTCTATCGAACAGTTTTGGGAATGCTTTGAAATTCTCAACAACCACCATCCCTCTATCAAGCTAACCGCAAACGTAAGTGACAAAAGCATAGACTTTCTCGATACCACAGTCTTTAAAGGAGATTCCATAGCAGAAACAAATAAACTGGATATTAAAGTGTATTTCAAAGAAACTGATACTCATCAACTCTTGCACAAGAGCTCCTTTCACCCAAAACATACCTTTTCTGGTATAATTAAGTCACAAGTTATACGATTTCATCGAATTTGTTTCTCAAAACTGAAAGAGCGTGGGAACTCTAAACGATTTTTACGAAACATAAAAAATTCCACCTTAGCACAGATAGCAGCTAAAAACAGACTTTATGCCGAAGTACCTCCAGGTTTAAGAAGTGCTCCATGTTTGTCCAGATGCAAAACATGTCCCTTTATATCAGAAACTCATTATTTTGTAAGCAACTCTACGAATAAAAGGTACCCGATCCAGGAACATTTAACATGTGAACATTCGAATGTAATATATTTAATTTCATGCAAGAAATGCCCCAAACAATATGTAGGAGAAACTAAGAATAATTTACGAACTCGCTTTAATGCTGATAGGTCAGACATCAAATTAAAGAAAGACAAGCCTGTTTCTAATCATTTCAACCTCGACGACCATTCAATAGACGATCTCGCCCTAATCCCAATTGAGCGTATAGAAATTGACTTGCCCGAAGATGAAACTACCAAATTCCGTCAATCTAGGGAAGCCCATTGGATTGAGACATTGAATACAGCAAGACCTATAGGACTAAATATTCATCATAATGTAGGCATAGCACCCTTTGTTGTCCCGTTTAATACAACCAGCAATCGAGCAAGCAAGATAGTTCATGCCCACTATAAGAGCATTCAAGAGAAATTCCCCCATGTCTATAAGCAGAAAATGATAGTTGCATATTCAAAAAATAAGAACTTAAATGATAATATTGTTCATAGTAGACTAAAAACAATCAGTACATAACAGTTATTTTTTCTAATTTCAGATCAGAATAAGAACAGAAGAAAACCCAATATCAAGACCCTTAATCCTAATTTCTAAATAAAGTGTCTGCTCCACCCTAGGCCTGTACATTTGAGAGAATCAGACCCTCCCTTCCCCGAAATTTAATAATAGAAGCTATTCAAACAGCCTCACCAACTGTAATAACTTTCAATGGTAAAAAAAATCAACATAACTAAAAAACTTATTGATAAATACAAATATTGTAAAGTCAGAGATGATATAGACTTAGAAAGAATTGACACAAATGTAAAAAAAGGTGGATTTATATTTTCCATTCCTTTAATATTTGCTGGTCTTACCGCGGCGGGTGCAATAGCTGGTGGTACAGCTGCTGGAGTAAGTTTTGCCAACGAAAAGAAAGCAGCAGAAGTAACAGCTGCCGAAGAACATAGATACAATTTAGAAAGGGAAAAGCAAGCAAAGATAGCAGCTACTGCAAAGAATGCAGCTGATGCAAAAAATGTTCAGGAGTGGGAGATATGATAGGCACAATAAAGAGTTTGGAAAAAGATTTGGGGAAGAAACCAAGAAAACTGTTAAACAAGGATTAAATAAATTAGTAGATAGTATTGACACAGGAGAAGTCAAACATAAGGGTAATGGAATATTTCTAAAAAATATACGCACTGGAGAAGGAATATATCTTTCAAAGTATAAAGGAGAAGGAGTGATTTTTGGAATAAAATAAAATAGTAAAAAATGGGTAAAAAAGTTAATGTGTATATGCGGTAGTTCCGGTTCTGGGAAAACTCATCTCACTTTTAACAATAAAAAACTTATTGATAAATATAAATATTGTCAGAGACGATATAGACTTAGACAGAATTGACGCTAATGCAAAAGAAGGTGGATTTTTACCTCTCCTACCTTTGATATTTGGTGGTCTTACTGCGGCGGCTGTAATAGCTGGTGGTACAGCTGCCGGAGTACGTGCTGCCAACGAAGATAAAGCAGCTAAAATAAAAGCTGCCGAAGAACATAGACACAATTTAGAAATGGAAAAGCAAGCAAAAGGTTCAGGAGTGGCAGATAAATTAGGAACAGTTAAAGAATTTGGAAAACGATTTGGGGAAGAAACCAAGAAAATTGTTAAACAAGGATTAAATAAATTAGTAGATAGTATTGACACAGGAGAAGTCAAAGTCAAACATAAGGGTAATGGGATATTTTAAAAAAAAACATACGCACTGGAGAAGGATTACTTCTTTCAAAGTATAAAGGAGAATGAGTGATTTTTGAAACAAAATAAAATGATAAAAAATGGGAAAGAAAAAACATTCAGAAATATTTCCTTTTAACCCAATGCTCATGTGTATATGCGATAGTTCCGGTTCTGAGAAAACTCATCTCACTTTTAACATACAACACCAAACATTTAGATTTCGATTCACTATATATCTACACAACAACACCAGAGCAATCGTATTATCAATTTCTCAAAGCTTTAGAATATCTACCAAAGAAAGATGTTCAAGACATATTTCAATATTATGAAGAAAACGAAAGAAGTGGAAATAAAAGATATAGAAAACTTCATTAAATCAAGGGAATCCAACGGATATAAAAGTTTATCTTACGAAAAATGTTAATTATCTAGACTTGTCTAATATTGATAGCAAACGAAAGAACTTAATATTGTTTGACGACTGCGTAGCGCAAAGAAATCAAGCTGTTCAACAAGAATTCTTCAAGAAAGGAAGACATCACAACTGTCACTGCATATACCAATCCTAATCTTTTTACGGGATGGATAATATGTTCATTAAAAAAATGCAATTTGTTTTTTATTATTTGAATTAAACGATAAAGATTTATCTCAAATCATTCAGTCGATAAATCACGGAATGGACAGAGATACATTTAAAAAGGTTTGTAAAGCTCAATAGAGAAATCCAGATGATCATGGATATGTATTTGTTAATACTAGAAAACCTGCGAGTGAAAGAGTTATGATCGACATATGTTAATTTTATTTTATTTAAAATTGATAATTGGAATAATATTTTAATAAGATTAGTTAAGAATAAAATAATGACCCAAGTTGAAAAAAACAAATTACAACAACTTGGATTAACAGAAAATCTACAAACTCTATTTCAACCAATATTAAAAGTCTAGAAGATATTAAAAAGAGACTCCCCTCTCCCATAGAACCTTCACCCCATACAGATCCCCCAAAACCGATTGAATATCGTGGTTTTATTATAATTAGGACCTTAGATGATATAAATCGTCTTTTTTCAAACCCTGACCCAGTTTTACCAAAGAGCATTTCACCAATCGTTGATGATGAGGGGTTAGTGTTTAATGGTTTTAGAATAAGATTTAGTCCAAATTCCCCTTTATTCAAAATCGATACAAAAGATTTTACATACACATTAACAAAAGGACTAATAGATTTAATGAATGACGAGGATGTTGGCATTGCCGATCGCAAGGATTTAGTAGCATACTCAAAATTTCTAGATGCAATAAGAAAGATGGGATCCGAAACAAGGAGATCGAAAGAAGTTAAACTATATATAAGAGTTATGAACATGATGGTGAATATGAAGTTGATGAAGTGGGTGATTATGCTGAAGACAACAATCCAATCATACAAGAAATGGACGAATTCGAAAATATTGTATCTGGACAAGGTATAACGTTTTTATCCGACAACAACGAGGAACTACTTAATAGATTACAAATAATATTAGCAGCAATGACGGAAGGACATCGATCAAACAGACAATATAATGAAGTAAATTGTATATTAAAAAGACTCTTAGAGAAAGGTATTATAGATAACAATGATTATAAAAGCGTGATTTAAAATGTCAAATAAAGAACAACTATTCGTTATCACCTCAAATAAATCAGACATTAAATTGTCTCTAGATTATGAGTACGAAATCGAACGCAATCAAGAATGTGAATTGGGATTAAAGTATTTCTCTATTTACAATTCCATTAGAAATATCAACGAAAAAAATAACCAAATAAAAAAGTCAACAGATAATGGAGTTACATTCAATACCATACGTTTACTACCAGGAAGCTATGAATACATAGCCATTAACGAATACCTATCTGAATGGTAAAAACAATATTGAATTCGAAGGTAATTTAAATCTGAACAAAATAAAATTGATATCAAGAAATAATAGTCAAGTTGATTTCAACATAGAAAATTCATTGAATGCGTTACTAGGATTTGATAAACAAATATACACGCAATCCACTTTAGCACCACACAAAGCTAATATCGAGAATGATATTGATGTGATAAATATACATTGCAATTTGATAAACGGTGGAAGTAGTACTAGAGCTTATAGATTGGTCGCACGGGGATTCCCTAATCCATTTCATTTCATGGAGAAAATGCGACCAATCTATAAGCTCCTAAAAAGACCGAAATACCCTACATTTCATAAATTCTTACACCTATACACCCTTCATTTCATAAATTCTTTCACCTAAACATCCTACATTTCATAAATTCTTACACTAAAAAAAGACCTAAACTCCCTTAAATTATTTCACCCTATTCACCTTACATTTCATTCACTAAACACCTTCAATCAATTTCCTACATTCCATCAAAAAAAGCATATTAAAAAATATCCTTATATAAAAATAACATCTGGTTTTAAATAATATAGAAGGGAGATAACTTTTTTTTGGAAACACAATTTCTTCGTTAAATTAACTCAATTAAAAGTTTAATTCTAAAACACGAACAACACAGATTCGAAGATTATTCGGGCGACGGTATCTTTTCATCAATATTTTCTCTAGGTAAAACAATAATTCCAAAAGTAGCTAGCTTTGTTTCAAACAACAAATTACTTATTTCAACCGAAGCGAAAGCCATCGGTTCAATCGCCCAAGCGGGAAAGAGTATAAGCGACTCAGTGAAACAATCTAACGAGTTGAAAGAATTAGAGCTAATAAGAGAACTGCGAAACAGAAGATTAGAAGAAAGGAAAGGAAAAGGTTTTAAAGTTATAGGATAAAAATGATTGTCGCTCACGCTCCAAAAACTTATTTTGGTTCAGATATACAAAAATCATTAGGTTCTCTTCCTGGATTTCCATGGGCGAAATATCCCGAAGAAAAACATATCCCCGGTCATAATTACACTGGTACAGGTACTAGGTTAGATCTGCGATTAGACGAAACGATAAACCCAAACCAGGGGAAGAACCAGTCAATAGAGTTGACGCCGTTGCGCTTAAACACGACATACTATACAGAAATAAAGACATAAACTTCAGACACGAAGCAGACAGACAAATGATAATCTAACTTTCAAAGAGAGAATGCAAAGAGCATTAATCATAAAACTATTAAAAGCAAAGATGAAATTAGGCATGGGATTAGCGGATGAAATTCATAAAGAATTTAGAAAAACTAAAAACTTTTTAAAAGTTAAAGAGGATTTAAATATTGCTTAACAGTTATAGATTTGTATACGAGATATGCTTGGGTTATTCCTTTGAAAAACAAAACGGGATTATCAGTCAAACACGCATTTGAATCGATCATGAAAACGTATGGAGAACTTGTAGAGATGATAATGCGGTAACGCACCTCTAAAACTAAACGTTTTTCCAACCATTGACGATGATTGTTTATACGCATGGGATTGCGAAACCTATAGCGAAAAAGTTAATTAATTTAGAAAACTAAGAAAAATGTTAGACAGAATAAAACATAACTTTCCAGATTTAAACTCCACTGAGAGTGTTCCAGAAGAATTTTATAATAAATTAATGAATATAGTAGAAATATTTGTGGGTAAAGATTGCATCGATCAAATGTTACAACGTTTAGGAAAAATAGATCAAAAAAGAATAACATTAATTGCTCATAACGGTAGCGGTTTTGATAACTGGATCATGATCAAAAACGTAACACAATGCCCTTTAAAAACACTCAGAGGAATTCTGTCTGTACCTTTAACTAATTCATTCACCGATGAAGATTTACAGAAAAAATGGAAAAGACAGAAAGAAATAAAGGGTAACTCTAATTATTTGCAAAATATTAATTTCATATGTTCCTTTCAACATGAAACATCTAGTTTAGCGGCATGGGGTAATTCATCTAATCTACCAATGAATTTGAGAAAGATCACCGATATTAATATTGCAAAATACACCAAAGATAATTGGGAATCTTTAAGACACGAATGGGAACCTTACACAAAAAGAGACACGTTATGTCTCGGAGCTTGTTTGATAAAATACAATCAAGCAATGAAAGAAGTGGTATTTCAGAATATTTCCAATAATCTAACGGCTCCTTCTTTATCTTTAAAGGGTTGGTATTATTTATATCATTACGATAAAGAAATGCTTGAAGAAGAATGGTATGAAAGTACTAGAATGGTTCCGAAACACACCAAAAAGGAAACGTAGAAAAAGTTTAATCACATACACACCCTTTTATAAGATATTTTATCAGACAATCCATTAAATGTAATGTATTAAAGGAGTTTAGTGAAAGTGATAATATAATTGATTTATTTAAAGAATATAGTAAAAGTAAAAAAGATAAAACGGAAGTTAATTCAAAACTTAAAAAAATAAAATGTACTAAACTAATGGCTTTTGATGCTAACGGTTTGTACGCTTCCGCCATGTCGGATTTAGACAGCGAATATCCAAAAGCGGAAAGTGGTAGACCGAAGAAAATAAAGAATTTGTTAAGCTCTTTAATGAGCAGAAATTCAGACCTAGAACGGCTATTTTAAAAGTCTGGTTTGAATATCCTACTTACATGTTCTTCCAACCCATACCAGCTAAAGATAAAATTACTTTTACGAACAAAGAAGGCAATAAGGAAACTGGCACTAAAATCAAGTTCAGAAATGGTTTCTGTTCAGAAGTTTTAACATCGGTTGATATTCAAGAAATAGTTAAAGCCGGTGGACGAATTATTAGAATATTAGATGGTATAGTATACGAAGAAAATTTTAAAACTCCACCATATAGAGATTATATTTTAATTTTGAGAGATCTAAGAAATAAATATAAACGAGAATGTAATATCGTAGGTAGTAACTGCATGAAATTATTAGGTAATTCATTGTATGGTAAATCTATTCAGAAGGATATAACTACATCGAGACATTAATGGAGTGAAGCAACTTCGATTCACACGTCAAAAGCTATCCTAAAGTAAATGCGACTCAATATATGGTTGAGATAATTGAAGAAGAAAAAGAATTTGACTGTATACCTCCTAAATCTACACGACTAACACCTAGTCATTTGGGATCATTCGTATTATCTCACAGGATTTTATAAGCCTGAAATATACTATACGGATACCGATAGTTTATACATTTCGTCTATTCTAAAAGAAAAGGAAACGTTTAAGGGTCATTCTAATGATATGATAGCTGTCGAAGATTACATTCAGTTAGCTTTAAAGATAAAGAAGGAGCCGTTAGATTATTGGAAATATTCTGGAATACAACTTCTTTCATAACTTTGTTATATTTTATCAAGCTCCAAGACATAAGGTATCTCTTTTAGCGTAAGGTTCCCATTTGGTAGATTAGATGAATGTCCCCATGCCGCTAAACTAGATGTTTCATATTGATAGGAACATATGAAATTAATATTTTGCAAATAATTAGAGTTGCCCATTATTTGTTTTTGTCTTTTCCATTTTTTCTGTAAATATTCATCGGTGAATGAATTAGTTAAAGGTAGAGACAGAATGCCTGTCTGAATGTTTGATTTTGAAAAACTGTTGATGAAATCTTGAAATTCTTTTATGTAGTCTTTGTTCAAAACACGATTTACGCATTTCACAAAGCAGTGTCCATCGCTTGGTATGAAACAATTCATATCGGCATTTTCATTTATATTTTGAAGAGTAGGGTGGTACCACTACCCTTTTTTGATCTTTTTATTTCTTTGAAATTGTTTTTACGTAAAATGATTTTTCTGAGAAATACCAATCAGAAGCATCCGATGTTGCGGAGAAATTGTGAAAAGTTTTGGCATTAAAGCCTACAAATTGCATGTTTTGTTTGTGTCCTCCATCTTGAATTATCTCTCCATCTAATTCAATTTGCCCTTTAAATGTTATAAATTTATCAGCGATAAGCTTCATAACACTGGAAAAAAGTTCATTTGATACGAATGTTTCATCGTTTAAAATTTCAATTTTATTCGTATTTTTTAAGCAACTATTTTTAACTAGGAATTTTTAACTTTTATTGATGATATTTCTACATAAAATTTATCTAAAATTTCATTGAATTCTTCTAATTCTTCAATGGTTATGTTCTTATCTTCTTTCGATCTTTCGAAAAATATGAATAATTTATTAAGATATGTATTTAAAATTTCTGTTTTCTTTTTATAATGAGATTTCTGTTTTGATGCAAAACCTAAAGTAATCAATCCACAAGATGAAGTTTGAATAGCAGTAATTGTGGCTAATACAGTTGGGATAACTACTGGAACCATTAATCCACCGGTTACGGCTGTTGCCACCGTTATTCCTACTGTTAGAACTGTGCTTAATGTTTTGAAAACAGAATCAATTCTACTCCATGTTTTTCTACATTTGTTGAAGTGTTTTAGTTTTTCGTTTAGTTCATTTTGTTTTTCTATCATGTAGTTTTGTCTGCATTCTATTTCTATTTTTAGGTAATTTAAATTAAATGAACTTCTGATAAAGCACAAGATGGAAAGTGTTTAACATCAACAATAGGTTTCCCAAATAAGTTGTGCATTCTTTATTTTTTCATGATCTGTTATAATTATTTCAGGTTTGAAAATATAAACTTTTACAATTACAAACGATATTTGTTCTTTCGCATCATTAATCTAATTTTGAAAAATTTGGTTTTTCGATATTGATTCTTATCGTACATCTATATATACCTCCAACTTCTGTTCCATCATTACGTTCTATCATTGATGAAAATATTATAAATTGTTTACCTTGATGACTTTTATGAATATCGATTGAGGTAAATAAATTAGCTGAAGAGATAATTCCGTCTTCATGTAAAAATTATTATTAACAAAATATAGTTTTACGCATTCAAAGTCTGTTGCTCGTAAAAACTGATAAGCCTTCCTTCTCATTTTTGTGGTTCTGGATTTCTAATAATACTTGCCGATGGTGAACTTTGTCTGCTTTCTAGTTCCATTTTTAGGTAATTTAAATTAAGTGAACTTCTGATAAAGCAAAAGATGGAAAGTGTTTAACATCAACAATAGGTTTCCCCAATACGTTGTGCATTCTTTATTTTTTCATGATCTGTTATAATTATTTCAGGTTTGAAAATATAAACTTTTACAGTTACAAACGATATTTGTTCTTTCGAATCATTAATCTTATTTTGAAAAATTTGGTTTTTCGATATTGATTCTTATCGTACATCTACAGGTATATATACCTCCAACTTCTGTTCCATCATTACGTTCAATTATTGATGAAAATATTATAAATTGTTTACCTTGATGACTTTTATGAATATCGATTGAGGTAAATAAATTAGCTGAAGAGATAATTCCGTCTTCATGTAAAAAAACATGAATATTAACATTATATTAACAAAATATAGTTTTACGCATTCAAAGTCTGTTGCTCGTAAAAACTGATAACTGATTGGCCTTCCTTCTACTTTTTGTGGTTCTAGATTTCTAATAATAGTTGCTTATGGTGAACTTTCCGTTTCCAATATCATATCAAATTCACCTAATATAAAACCATCATTTTTTTTTATCTGGTATGATCAACATTCTAAACCTATCTATATATTTTCCACTCGTTTTAATTTCATATAAGTGATTAAACTTGCCGTTTTCGTCGTTAATTTCTAATTCTTTAGTTTCTACATTTTCTCTACCATTGATAAACTGAAACTTTACGAGCGTTAAATTTATAAGATGAAAATAATTTTTGTTTGAAGAATATTGAATCAACTTTTACCTGTAATTTCGAAAAAAAGAAATTGAGAATCAAATAATTTCGAGGGGAAGGTTGAATTTGGAGAATATACTCTTATATTTGCTGTAAATCCACATTTTTTATATTCATAGTCTTTTGATCTATCAAAATTATCAGTAATAGAAGCATCATCCAAATTTCCAAATGGAAGATTGAAATAATATGATTTATTTTCTTGCTTGAGTTGCTTTTCTAATGCGACTATATTTTTGTCCTGTTTTAAAACTACGTTATTAATAGTGGTTATCTGTTGTTGAATAACACTATCATCAATATTTTGTATTTGTTGTTGAATATAGGTTTTAATTTCGCCATCATCAATATTTTGTATTTGTTGTTGAATATAGGTTTTGATTTCGCTATCATCAATGTATTTGTTGTTTAATATTTGTTAGTTCTTTTTGTAATTCATTGTTAAGTTTAGATTCCAGAGCATTTAATTCCTGTTGAAACGTATCTTCATTTTCATCTGGAATGTTATCTATCAATTGTTGGATATCTAATTTTTGTTTTGCAATCTTATCATCTAATTTAGATATTAATGAAATTAAATTTTGTAACTCAGTTTTGTTCACTACGTTGACCAATTGTTTTTGAATAAAACTTATTGAACCTGCTACCTCTTGTTGTAGTTTAGTTTCATCAACAAAATTTTAATTATTTAGTTGACGTTTGAAGAATTTCTTCAAACTGTTTTCCTAAACTCAACTTATATAAAACCCAAAGTGAAAGTTGTCCACAAAACTTTTGTCCCGGTATTTGAATTTGAAAGGTAGAATATTTGATTAGTCAATTTCATTATCTCTTCAGTGGGTTCTAATCCAAAAGAATCGAAGAAATATAAATTATTTGAAAAGTCTTTGTACAAAGCAGAATGATGAACTCCTTTTTGATTGGGAGTATGTATATTTGTCATAGCATAAAATTTACCTTTCTTATATTTGAGATCATTTATTTCATCTCTCATACAATAATAAAACGGTGATACATTTAACTCATTCGCCCATCTCATAAGTTGAAAATTTGTGGTTGTATCAGTTCCATATTTATCGAGAAAGATATTCATTTTTAAAAGTCAGTTTTTGAAGTTCGTTTTGATAAAACCTACTCAACTCAACTCAAATCATAGGATTTGTTTTTTGTCTCGATCGATTAATTCATAAATTTGAAAGGTGCTGTGGTGTTTACTTTATCAACGATGAATATTTCGTTTTTCCAGTATCCAACGTAACCTTTTTCGAATTTGCTTTTATATTTGAAAATACGAACGCGATCTCCAACTTTAAATTTGGGTTTGATATTTAAATTCTTTATTTCATTTTCGTAGTTATGTTGTGCGTTAATTGACTTTATAATATTTGGATTTTTTGTGGAATTTTGTGAATTTTTTTATTATATTCATCTACAACCTCTGGTAATATTTTAAGCCATTTTTCAGATTTCAATTCCGTGAACTTTTTGAATAATTTGTTTTTAAGAGTTCTATTATATCTCTCAATAACTACAGCTTTACCTTCATTATGTGTGCTGTAAATTTCAAACCCAAGTGATTTCATATTTTTGTTATAAAATTCACTTATTTTATCTACCCACAGTGTTTCTGCATGTCGGTTAGTTTGTTTCATAATCGTTTCAAATTCGTGTTTGACTGATAATCCTGTTTTGGTTTTCAAAGGAATAACCCATGCATATCTCGTATACAAATCTATAACTGTTAAACAATATTTATATCCTCTTTCGACTGGCATATTAATTATATCGGCTGACCATATTTCATCTTTTTCAAATACTTTAACTTGTTAAAAAGTTTTTAGTTTTTCTAAATTCTTTATGAATTTCATCCGCTAATCCCATGCCCAATTTCATCTTTGCTTTCAAGAGTTTAATGATTAGAGCCCTTTGCATTCTATCTTTGAAAGTTAGATTTGGAATATTTTCAAGTTCGATTATCATTTGTCTGTCTGCTTCGTGTCTGAAGTTTATGTCTTTGTTTCTGTATAGTATGTCGTGTTTAAGCGGAGCGGCGTGAACTCTATTGTCTGGTTCTTCACCGGGTTTGGGTTTATAGTTTTCGTCTAATCGCAGATCTAACCTGGTACCTGGACCAGTGTAATTATGACCGGGAAGATGTTTTTCTCCGAGATATTTTGCCCTTGGAAATCCAGGAAGAGAACCCAATGATTTTTGTATATCTCCTGAACCGAAATAAGTTTTTGGAGCGTGAGCGACTATCATTTTTATCCTATAACTTTAAAACCTTTTCCTTTCCTTTGTTCTAATCTCCTGTTTCGCAGTTCTCTTATTAGTTGTAATTCTTTCAACTCGTTAGATTGTTTCACTGCGTCGCTTATACTCTTTCCCGCTTCCGCGATTGAGCCGACGGCTTTCGCTACGGATGAAATAAGTGATTTGTTGTTTGAAACAAAGCTAGCTACTTTTGGAATTATTGTTTTACCTAGAGAAAATATTGATGAAAAGATACCGTCGCCCGAATAATCTTCGAATTTGTGTTGTTCGTGTTTTAGAATTAAACTCATCCTTTTTTAAATAAGATAATTTAACGAAGAAATTGTGGTCTGTTTTTTTTCAAAACAAGAGTTATCTTCCTTCTAGAAGTTTCTAGACTTAAAATAACATTTAAAACGAAGCTATTAAAAAACCGGATGTTAAGCGAAAGAAGGATGTTATTTTATATTAGGGTATTTTTAATATGCTTTTTTCGTTTAATTTAATGACTAGGTTCTTTTTTGGGGGTGGGGGTTGATGGAATGTAGGAATTGATTGAAGGTGTTTTTGGTGTAAGAATTTTTGAAATGTAGGGTGTTAAGGCGTTTTTTGGTGTAAGAATTTATGAAATGTAGGGTGTTTAGGTCTTTTTTTGGGACCTTTCAATATGGTCGCACTTTCCCCATGGAATGAAATGGAATGGGGAATCCCCTTGCGACCATATTGAAAGGTCTAGTACTACACATCTGTAATGTTGAAATATCTTTCTGGGAGGCCTGTATTTTTTGTTGGAAAACCGATAATCTTGCATCCATTAGTGTTATAATATTGGTAAGGAGATCATTCTGTGAAACCTGAATAGCTCCTTTGACTTCGCGGCCGATAGCTTCTTGTACCTCAGCATCCATAACTTTGCGTCAGCTTAAAGGGGAACAGTCTCTATTTTGCGTGGGTTAAATTTTCTTTTGAATATGTGTTAATAGCTAGAAGTAGTAGATATTCTTGAAAAAATTCATAATATACCTTATATTAACTTTCAAATGCAGATAATCATAGATACACATTTGATTTAAAGGCTCAATTTTTTAAAAGTGGGCTATTTATACTATTTGTGATAATCTAAAAAAAAAAAGTCCCGTTGAACGATTGATGAACATTTTCCATTAAGCTGCCAATGACCTTTTGTTGACTTTTACTACAATAACAAAAAAAAGTTGTTTATTCTGTTGAAATTTAATTGACCTCATTGACTGGTTGCGCTGGATATAAACAAGAAGTTGGGACTACTACTTAGAATAGTGAAATATGTAAGAAATATCATCTTTTATGGTAGCCATCTGTGTGCCATAATGAATTTGGTGCACGTACTGGATATTTTCTTCTATGGACAGGCTTTAGAAATAACCTTCGAAACAGCACCCTTTCAACATCAATACGCCTCATTTATTTCCGCACTCGACTCTCTTGAACGACATGACCCTTACTTGCTAAGTGTCCTTTAACTGACCTATACCCAATGTTTGGAAATCTGGTTAGAATCTCACTAACAGTTTCATCCAAAGCAGCATTGTTCATGTCACTAAAGCGGTCACTCGTAGACAGACAAAATTCACTTAACTACCGATAAACTGTCCGTTTACTAAAGAGAATAAACCTGCCATGGTTTTTTTAAAGAAAACCCATTTGCTACTAAAAAATTCCAATTGCTCGCATGGGATGAATAGGTCTGTTCTCCCAGTATGTCCTTGAATTATGGCGCTGTATTTGGTTCAAAATAGGATCCAGATCTGATTGTTTCAAATCTTAAAACCGCGTGGTCATTTCCTAGGTAGAAATGACTAATCTTATAAAATAGTATTTTTACGTGTTTTATCTCCTATCTTATTTAATTTTTTCAGTTTGAGTCTTCTAGAACCTAATTCTAACCGTAGACTTTGTAGAACGCAGAACGCGAATTTAACCTTTGGAACTTCACCACTGGATCGTGTTCGCTGAATCGTGATCTTTAGAACTTCTCCACTGGATCGTATTCGCTGAATCGTAATCTTTCGACTTTCTTCATTGGATCGTGTTAGCTGAATCGTAACCTTGAATATTACGGAAATTAAATTAGATCACGTGACATTTTCTTCATATAAAACACGTAAAAATACTTTAATTTTATAAGATTAGTCATTTTTCTACCTAAGAAATGACCATGCGATTTTAAGAATTTATACAATCAGATCTGGATCCTATTGAACCAAATACAGCGCCATATTGAATGGGCATATGTCCTAATCCAAAACCATCCTCTTAGTCTTTAGAGCACATTTTTCCTATTATCTCAGCAGATTGTTGTATTAATTCCAATGAATTCCGAAGATCATGGAGTGTGACGTCATCGCCATTTTCGTTGAAAAATCCACATAGTAAGTCTTATAGTGATATGATGCCACCAATGGACTCTATCTCAAATGCCAAATCTTCTATAGATTGAACGTTTTCTGAAATTCGGGACTTTATTTCGGTAACCAAGGCAGGGTCAACCATAATAATGGCCACGCACATAAAAAAATGATCCAACCAAACAAATAATAAGTAACTGATTATTTGCTATTATTGTTTGCTATTAGATTATTAAATTGAAAGTAGACCAACGCCGCAGGTAAACATCCGGCTTAGAGTTAAGTCCCTTGGAAGTTCGGGGAGCAATTCTTGGTTTACATTTCGGTTAGTTTCCGTGAATTTCCGTATTATGCCAATGAAGTAGGTCAAGTTACCTTATATGGTAAACGTTCAATAAAGTCGACTTTACAAATGTCATGAATACAAAGTCAAGAAGACATAGTTGATAATGTTTATAATGAAAAATGCAGAAATCAATTTCGACAGAAATTTTTTAAAATGTTGACTTTTAGATTGTTGTGAAATATAGGTTTGAAAACTAGAGGAAATGATGAAATGATGACATTCTGATTTTTGGAAAGTTGTATTTTGTAGTATGTGTAAGGTGGAAATATGAATTTGTAAATGTTTTCCATTTCTACTTCGTAAATACTTTTGGCAACGAACCCCCTCCATAGTTCTAGGGTAAGCGACGTGAGTTTGGTTGACGATAAGTAAAACATTGTCTGATATCTTGCCTATGGATGTTGTAGTTGAAGCGCATGTGGAGCATAATGAGAAATGTAGTGAAATGTAGAGATATAATGGGGTATAGAAATTTATTTTTATCATTATATATGATATCATATAATATCAACAACGGTTTTTTTTTTATCTATTTTATTTCAATCATTAACTTCATTGGTTTAGTTTTCGTTTTCTTCCATCCGACATCGTAGATTCTTTTACAAAAATAAAAAACATTTTATAATTTCTATTTCAAATAAAGAAAGAAAAACATACAGTGAACAATAAAGGAAGTTAAGCAGGCATCAATTAATCATATTTTTGATTTATTTCAACTGGGTACGAAGTTTGAACTGGTACAATTTCTTCTTATCTTTTCAAAGTGAGCATTGGGGTAATTTGAATCCGTCCTATAAGTGGGAAAAAACGAGGTGCAGTGTAATGGTGTGAGATTATCGATACAGTAGAAAATAGTAGAAGCGAATCATGCTCGCACCGTGTTTGCCCCTTATCTCGTGTGTGCATTTCTTCTATTTTCTTCTGTATCGATTATTCCACACCGTACAACGTACTATTCGCGACTTAAGATTGATAGTCCATGAACCTTTGTTCATCTATGGACTTACCTGGTGTGATACATATACAAAAGAATACCTCTATAATCAAATGAATAAAAAAAAAAGTAATAACTGATCACACTAAGTAATTTTAATTCGTTTAATATAGAGATTATATTCTTTAGTCATAGCACCTGGTAAGTCCAACTGATGAATATATTATACACTTGGGTTAGTTTTTTTTTTTATCTAATTTCAGATCAGAACAGAAAAAAATACCAAGTAGTTCAAGATCGCTTGTTCCAATTTCTGAATGAAGTATATGTTCCACCCCAGCCCTGTCCATATGTGAGAATCCAACCCTCCCTTCCCCGAAAAATAATTCTGTTACTAGTCATCTTAGAATTAAAATGTATACTTACAAGGCTAGAAACAACATATAGCATCTCCATCACAAAAAAGACCTTGGAAAATGAGGCCACTCAAACAGTTATTTGTACAGTATTGGAAGTCAAATAGTTCACATCGTTGTAACTCTAAAATATAGGGAGTAATATTGAAGGTAATTCATACGTGGGGTATTTTAAATACTGAATGAGCTAATAAAGATGAACACGACAAAGCAATGTGCAATAAGTGAAATTTTGCTTGGATTACATGACCGTGTACAGCTTTAGAACCACTTATATACAATCCAAACAATTTTTTTCCACGCCAGCCATTGCACCTAAAACGGATTAAAAATTCAAAAAATATTATCTTGACTATAATTATTAGCGGGTCTTGCAGTCAATTAAAGTCTAATTGTTATTTCGTTTCATGTTTATACTTCTTCCAAATTTTAAACTTTGCGAGATTGATAATATTATTTACAAGGTTTCTTATAATAAAGATAGCTTGCCAGTTAAGATAATATACGCCCACTTTGATTTTGATTAAAAATATTTAGCAGTACAGTAACAATCACCAGTATGAAATATTCAACTTTCAATCATACACTTCTTTTGATCTCTTTAGGGCGATACTGAATAATATTGAGTATGCGTTATTGCCCTTGTTCTTGAAAACGTGTTCAATTTTAGGCAAATATTCAACCTTCTGTGCGGTACTGAATAGTAAAACCACGTTTAGTCAAAATCCGGCAAGAATCATGCCTTTAAGTGTTTAAGAGCTAAAATTTGAAAGCGCTTTCAAGAATTCCTATAAAACATTTTTCGATTTTTTTGATTTTCGACAGGGTTCATCCATGGGTGATAATAAACAATTTCACCAAGTTTTGTCAAAATCTGTTAAGAATTGGACCTTCTAGAGTGTTTACGAGTTAAAAATTGAACACGCTCTCAAGAACATGCGCAATAACAGATACTAAATATTTTTTCTGATTTTCGATAGGGTTCACACTTGGGTGATAACGAATACTCACACCAAGTTTCGCCAAAATTCGTCAAGAATTGTGCCTTCTAGATAGAATGTCTATGAGCAAAAAATTGAACGCGTTTTCAAGAACAAGGGCAATGACTCATACTAATTTTTTTCTTTTTTTTCTGATTTTCAATAGGATTTATTCTTGGGTGATAACTAACACTCATGCCAAGTTTCATCAAAATCCATCAAAAATTGTGCCTTCTAGAGTGTTTACGAACTAAAACTTGAACGCGTTTTCAAGAACAAGGCAATAACTTATACTAAATATTTTTCGATTCTTCTGATTTTCAATAGGGTTTGTCCTTGGGTGATTACGAACACTCACACCAAGTTTTGTCAAAATCCGTCAAGAATTGTGTCTTGTTGGGTGTTTACGAGTAATTGTGGACGGACAGACGGACGGACATGGGTGACGGCAATATACGCCCCCATTTCACGTGGGCGTATAAAAATTGTTTGCATGTTATTGTAATGATAACTTAGACTATTACGGCATGCGTATTTTATCATAACGTCATAGTTAGTCACTGTCATCCGGTGTCTCAGCTAGTTTCCGCTAAAGCCATCCGGATATGGTCTGGGAGTGTTCATTGAAATTTCAAATACAATTAACTACAATTAAGTATATTCGACCTTCAAGTTTCAAATGACTTAAAAGTAAAAGGACAGTACACAACTTTCTCGGTGACGGTTAGGTTGATGTGCAGGGGTGTATTTTATTTGTTTGCTCTTTTTTGTAAGCTGTTAAGCTATAACAATTGATTTGTTCTGCTTGAATAAAATGAATGAATCAATCATAAATATAAATATCATAAATTACTTAAACTTTATTTTTACGTAGGCCCTCTCGAGAAAAACAGCTGGAAAAGCAAATTAATTGAACGAATAATATTACTATGACAGATTCCAATTGATTGTAAATCGCAGAACAATATATTCAATACAGCGGCCTTATTCTCGAAAACGTAACCTAAGATGATATTAGTGTTCCATTCAATTCGTTGGTCAGTCTCTAAAATAGATTTTAACAATTAGGTATCCCTGCAGATGATTATATTTCTTAAAATCTGGATCTTATTTTAGTACGTCATTCAATTTGAATTAGTTATGTTTCAACAGTTTAATTTGGAAATTTCTGTAAAGGGAACTTTATCAATTATACTGACCACAAAAATCACCAGCATAAAACTGTGTACAATCACATGTTCCATTAAGCCGTTCTGTTCCACCATTTTGACAAGGATTCACTATATCTAAAACAACAAGGTTGAAACTTTTATTGAAGAAACAAAACTTGGGGCTCCCAGTCTCAATTTTTATTAAATTTTTATTAATTCTAATAAAATTAGAAACTTTCGTTGCGGATTTTTAACAGTTTTATTTTTACTCAACCACTTCAGTAGAAAAACAAACAAGCCAATAAAAATACGGAAAGAGAGTTTTGTCAAATTTTTATTAAATTGAACTATATTATACCCACATTTTCAGCATTATGTCAGCATTTTTGCTTTAATTTGTAAATGATAAAATGCCAGAAAAATATTGTCATTTAACAAAACAATGCAGGACTCAATGGCAGCGCAATTGTACTCCACATTTTTTTAACAAATCTAAAATTTTGACTTTTATAGGTTTTTGCCCCAAAATATGTGTCAGAATACACCAAATCAATTCAATTTTGCGCAATTGTTTTTGACTCTCAGACGCACTATGAGATGCTTGCGACTATGATATTTCTACATGTTATACTCCCAAATGACACCAGGGATTTGGGCGCGTATTTGCGACTGTGCGTCGATTGCTTGTAAATACTCTAGAAGGTACATTTTTGACAGGTTTTGACAAATCTTGTTTGTAATCACCCAAGGATGAACCTTATCGAAAAAAATCGAAATATATTTTCTATGAATTATTGCTCTTGTGCTTGAAAACGCGTTCAATTTTTAATAAACACCCAAGAAGGCGCATTTCTTAACGAATTTGGACGAAACTTGGTTTGAGCCTTCAAGCACAAATTCATACTAAGTGGTCGTATCAATCAAGACTGTTTAGAAAATTTCTTTTCACAAACTAGAGCAAAAGGTGGGCATAGATTCAACCCCTCAGCAATTGAATTTATCTATGCATATAGGTCACTTTCTTGTTAAATGTTTTTAAGCCCAATATCTGCCAACTGCATAGATGATCAAGATAGTTTGTTGATGTCTCTTAATAGGTTTGTTTCAAGGGAAAGTAAACAAAACAAACGGAAACTTGAAGAGGAGGTTGAAGAAAGGCCATCCAAAGTACCAAGGCTTGCCGTAGATATTCCTATTGAAGAAGATATCCCTATAACTCTTGCAGTTGAAAATGTTCTGTGTTATGTTTCTGGTTTTCTGGTAAATAAGCTGCAGATTAATAATAACTGTTTGGAATGTTTTAACAAGCTCACAATTTCTGATAATAATGAAGTGTCAGATTCAAATCTTTCATGTCTGACTTCTACTTCCGCTTTTACAATCTTCCAAAAAGAGAAATTTTACAATTAGGTATCCCTGTAAATTATTGCATTTCTTAGAGTTCGGATGTTATTTTAGTTCGTCATTAGATTTTGATTTAATTATGTTTCAACAGTTTAATTCAGAAATTTCTGTACAGGTAACTTTATCAACTGTACTAACCTTCACAAAGAGTACCAGTAAAATCCACTGTACAATTACATGATCCATCAGACAGTAGTGTTCCATTATTTTGACAAGGATTCACTCTTTCTAAAACAACAAGGTTGAAAACTTTATTGAAGAAACAAAACTTGGGGCTCCAAATCTCAGTCAGTCTAATAAAATCATAAACTTTCCTTGTGGATTTTTAGTAGTTTCATTTTTTACTCAACCACTTAAGTAGAGTAAACAATAAAAGCCAATGAAAACACGGAACGAAAAGTTTTGTCAAATTTTTATTAGGTTGAACTATATTATACCCAAGTTTTCAGCATTTTTGCTCTAAATTATAAATGAAAAAATGCAAGGAAAATATTGTCATTTAACAAAATAAGTCAGGACTCAATGGTACTCCACTTTTTGTAACAAATCTAAAATTACGAGTTTATAGGTTTTTGCCCCAAAATATGTGTCAGAATGTACCAAGTCAATTCAATTTTGCGAAATTGTTTTTGACTCTCAGACGCACTATGAGATGCTTGCGACTATGACATCTCATAACATGAGGGGGATGGGGCGTATATTTGCACCTGTGCGTCTGTCCTTCGATTGCTCGTAAGTGTTAGTTGGAATTATTTAGTTGAACTGTCAACAATAGTGTTCACGGGTCACAGTAGACAATTGAGCCTTCAAATGCATTTGTATCCAGAAGTTTTCAGCATTTTGTCAGCATATTTGTTCTAAATTATACATGATAAAATGCCAGGAAAATATTTTCATTTAACAAAACCATTCAGGCGGTAAATGACAGCGCAATTGTACTCCACAATTTTTAACAAATTTAAAAATATGTGTCAGAATGTACCAAATCAATTTTAATTTGCAAAATTGTTTTTGACTCTCAGGCGCACTTTGAGATGCTTGCGACTATGACATCTCCGCATATACATATGCACTAAATGAAATGAGGAAGGGGTTTATATCCGTGGCGGACGGAAAGTCCGAGTCAAATTGTTATTAGATTGAACTATATTATACCTAAGTTTTCAGCATTATGTCAGCATTTTTGCTCAAATTTATAAATGATAACAAATCTAAAAATCTATAGGTTTTTGCCCCAAAATATGTGTCAGAATGTAGCAAATTAAAATCTAATTATTATTTCGTTCATGTTCCAAATAAAAATCTTTAACCCTTGAGATTGATATAATCATTTTCAGTGAATTGTTTATTATCATCTATACTGACCTTCACAAGTAGAACCAGTAAAATCAAATGTACAAACACATCCCACACTAGGCAGATCGATTCCACCATTTTTACAAGGATTCACCTTTTCTAAAACAACAAGGATGAAGTTTTTTTGAAGAAACTGTAGTTGTCATATATGTTTGTCAGATCAGAGTGTTTCAAACATTGCTTGGACAATTCGATTATGACGTTGTTACCTTGTATCACATGAGATATATAGGTTTTTATTTGAGAAGAAATAAAATAATTTATCAATAGTACTGACCTTCACAAGTAGGACCAGTATATTCATCTGTACAAACACATCTTCCACTAGGCTGTTCTGTTCCACCATTTTTACAGGGATTCGCTTAAAATAAAACCAGCGAAACATTACAACTTAAAACATACATCATACATATAGTGGATACAAATAAAGATACATACATTCTCGACAATTTACGTCTATTGATAGTTCTAGAAAGCGAAAAGATTTCACATTTAATGGTAAAACATATTTACAAACTTCAGGGACAGCTATGGGCAAACGATTCGCCCCTTCGTACGCAAACCTTTTCATGGTGGGAGCATGTTGCCCCTCTGTCCATTTGACCCACTTTTTATGGACGCTTTTTGGATGAAATTTTTATTCTATCGAACAGTTTTGGGAATTCTTTGAAATTCTCAACAACCACCATCAAACTAACCGTGAGTGACAAAAACATAGACTTTCTCGATACCACTGTCTTCCATAGAGATTCCATAGCAGAAACAAATAAACTGGATATTAAAGTGTATTTCAAAGAAACTGATACTCATCAACTCTTGCACAAGAGCTCCTTTCATCCAAAACACACCTTTTCTGATATAATTAAGTCACAAGTTTTACGATTTCATCGAATTGGCACAAGATTCCAACCAAGCCTGTACAATTGTTTTCTCAAAACTGAAAGAGCGTGGGTACTCTAAACGATTTTTAAGAAACAAATAAAATTCCACCTTAGCACAGAGAGAAACTAAAAACAGGCATTATGCCGAAGCACCTCCAGGTTTAAGAAGTGCTCCATGTTTTCCAGTAGATGCAAAACATGTCCCTTTATATCAGAAACTCATTATTTTGTAAGCAACTCTACGAATAAAAGGTACCCGATCCAGGAACATCTAACATGTGAACATTCGAATGTAATATATTTAATTTCATGAAAGAAATGCCCAAAATAATATGTAGGAGAAACTAAGAATCATTTCAACCTGGACGACCATTCAATAGATTATGTTACCCTAATCCAAATTGAGCGCATAGAAATTGATTTGCCCGAAGATGAAATTACCAAATTCCGTCAATCTAGGGAAGCCCATTGAATTGAGACAGCAAGACCTATAGGACTAAATATTCACCATAATGTAGGCATAGCAACCTTTGTTGTCCCGTTCAACACAACCAGCAATCAAGATAGTTCATGCCCACTTAAAGAGAAATTCCCCCATGTCTATAGGCAGAAAATGATAGTTGCATATTCAAAAAATAAGAACTTAAATGATAATATTGTTCAAAGTAAACTAAAAACAATCAGTACATAACAGATACTATACTTATTTTTTCTGTGTCTGCTTCACCCAAGGCCTCTACATTTGGGAGAATCAAACCCTCCCTTCCCCGAAAACCAATGAGAGAGATACATACCTTTTGGACATAATGTTCCTTGTAAGGTAGAAATAATGTCATTACTCAGACATTTTCTAAGTGAGGGTTGATAATTGTATCTTGATCGACTGCTGTATCGGCTGCTGTATCTATAACTGCTAGAACTATTGAGCATAGCGATCAACACAAACATCGACACCATCGAAACATAAACTTTGAAAGAACCCATTTTGTCAGGTTTTCAATTGAATTGACACAGGATTGAAATGTAACAGTATTTATAGTTATTTAGTGATGCACCTGTATAATAGTTATTAAAATTTATTCCTTCCCACTTTAACATTAAATTTTAAATCAGAAAAGAGTAAATAAGTTTTTGCGGTGAAAAAAAAAATAGACTGATTCTCCCAAATGTGCCGGCCTAGGATGAAACAAGTACTTCATAATGAAAATGGTATGGAACTGTTGGTTATTTTACTTCTGTTCGGTTATGAAATTAAAGACAACTAGAGCCACCCACACGTGGTACAGAGTGGGACTTTGCAAATGTAGCAAATTGCAAAAGACTCAATATTCTACGATAAATACGTCAAGGTCAATGACTTTAATTTAACCCGGATGTGGCACGCCCACCTCAAAGTTTTTATCATACATTAATTCCTATTTAAAATGTCTAGTATTCCAAATTTCAAGCTTCTACATCAAATAGGTCATAAGATATACATACACCAAGTTTAAAGAAGCAAATCAGAAAAGAGTAAATAAGTTTTTGCGGTGAAAAAAAAAATAGACTGATTCTCCCAAATGTGCCGGCCTAGGATGAAACAAGTACTTCATAATGAAAATGGTATGGAACTGTTGGTTATTTTACTTCTGTTCGGTTATGAAATTAAAGACAACTAGAGCCACACGTGGTACAGAGTGGGACTTTGCAAATGTAGCAAATTGCAAAAGACTCAATATTCTACGATAAATACGTCAAGGTCAATGACTTTAATTTAACCCGTATGAGGCACGCCCACCTCAAAGTTTTTATCATACATTAATTCCTATTTAAAATGTCTAGTATTCCAAATTTCAAGCTTCTACATCAAATAGGTCATAAGATATACATACACCAAGTTTAAAGAAGCAAAAATATTGTAAAAAAAACACTCAAATCAACAACAAAAATCACGAATTTCAATTTTCATTAAAAAACAATTGTTATATATCACTGGAAAGAGCATCAACATCACATTAAGAATCTGAAAACTTAACCCTCTAGGTTAATTAGGTCACGTGCTACAGCAGTCCAAAGTTGCGAATTGTGCTGTTTTCGGCCAGTTATAAAAGCAGAAGTGGGTGTCGGACTTCAAATGTCAAAGTCAGAAGCAACGCCCACAACTTTTTTGTCATAGTTAATTCATATATAAAATGTCTAGTTGCGTTCCAAATTTCAAGGTTCTACATCAATTAGGTCATAAGATATATACATACTAAGCTCAAAGAGGCAAAAATACCCAAAGTTCCAGATTAAACAGACAAAAAAATAAAAAAATTGAAAAAAATGAAAAATTGTACGAAAAAAAGAGTGCTACGAATTTTCGAATTTTGAAATTTTTAAAGTGCTATTCTATCAGATATTGCGAGTAGATTCCTAAAATGCAAATTGTAACAATTTTAACTCGCCCAACGAACGAGAGATTAGATCACATTCTAATGGGCTTTAGTTTGCTATGAACAAGGCTGTCATTTAAGTTTTTCCTGTTTGAATTTGCGACAATCATCGTTTGTTTACAGACCATTTCTCTTGCAGACTCTCGTACTGGGGGCATGGACTATCTAACTTGCTCGATAGCCATTAGTATTGAACGCGACAACAAAAGGTGCTAAGCCTGCATTATGATAAATATTCAGTCCTATCGGTCTTACGATATTTAGTGTTTCAATCCAGGGGAGATCATGACCGAACCTCGGTGGACTGGGGCGATCTTCTCCGGCAGATAAATGTATTTCTCGATATTGGTTCGCGAATATGCAGGCGATCGACCAATACAATAAGCGGGTACTATGGGGACAAAAATATTGCTTGATAATATGTATAAAGGGATTCGAATTCATCCAAGAGCCATTTTTTATCTGGATGGCCGAGAAAAACAGAATGGTTTAGAAGGTTTTATCACCGGGCTTGAACAAATTACAGGATAATCATAATATATCAGTGAAAACCTAGTTATAAATATTATAAAGTTTTGGTAAAGGACACATTCACACATTTCAATTTTTAATTTCCCTTAAGTTCAGAATCTAGGATAAGGATAGATGTCTAAATGTTTGTTTCCCAGCTGAAAGATCTCAAATACATATTGGTACAGTTCCCCTATCATTGATCAAAAACTACCAAATGATAAGGCGATGGTCTAAATATCAGATATTATCTCATCATAATATTTAATGTTAATAAGAACTTGTCCATTTCCATTTCTTGTAGTGATTAAGATAGCTGAAATTGAACTTTATCAGTTTGAAGACCAATAGCATGACGTGTCAATCCCTTTCTTTCAGTTGATCGAAATTCAATTTTTCTATCAGAAAAGCAACGTGTTACTGTAATTTATGGCATATGTATTTAATGTAGAAAATAATAATAATAAAGTGAAAGGAAATGGATATTTTATGATGAATATTATTATTAGAACTGGTATTTTATAGTTAGTATAACATCTGACATCTGGAACTTCTTCACAGTTTTAACAAAATTAGGAAATGAAAAAATCATTTTTGTACGTAGGTGGTAAACATAAAACCAACACAAAATTAGTTAAAGTATTTGCAAACTCAGGAATATTAAAACAGAACCTAAGAGAGTTTCACTCTACGCGATCTTGAAACAGATGACTTTTTTTCAGCCTGCTTCCCAAATGCACTGGAATCATGTGTACACTTTGAGACGAGTTCTGAACGTTTGTTTAATAAACAATTCTTATTTTCCTTTGATAAACTTAGCTTGCCGTCCAGCTTGTAAGCCATTCAACGAGTTACAAGGATCTTATAATTAATAATTAAGTCCCGTTATTATGAACGACGTCCAGGACAGTTTCTCAAGCAGCATTATTATAGACCTCGTCCCAATCATAGACGGCATGGCACCAAGCCATTTGTGAAGATATTGTTTCAAATTATCCAATGCCTTCATTATGCTCCGATAATTTCAAAGCAAGTCAGTGGTTCACGGACTCGTGGTTTTTTTGTATAAAAAATTACTGATTTGAATCGGTTTGTAAAACTTACCACTTTTCTTAAGCTGTGCGATTTAACGAATCTTTTTTCATTTTTAGAAGTCAGTTTTTTACATTACACTATTAACAATAGTCTACTATATATTTGATATTATGAAAACTGTCTATCTATAGGAGCCAGTATTTTACATTAGATTATTCACAATAGTTTACTATATATCTGATATGATAACTGTTATCAATAGTCTACTATACACGATTATGTTGTAATCTCCAATACCAATTCACAATTTGCTCCCTGGTGTCGCACTTAGTGATTTGTTATTGCTCATCACAAGTATAAGTACCATTTTTCTGTGTATAAATGTTACGTTATCTTGTTAATATGTTCATATCGCTTCGCTACATTTGCACCATATTATCATGTACTAAAACTCTTATCATGCGGTGACATACATCCAAATCCAGGACCACCAAACCTTGTATCAATTGTGCATCTGAATGTAAGGAGTCTCCGAAAAACAATCCAAAAACATTGCACTGACTTAGACCTGATAACATCTGAATATTTCGAAAATTCTGATTTTATACTTATAACTGAGTCATGGCTTGACACAAATATATCCCCCGACACCCTTGCTATCTCCAACTTTCATGCACCACTACCAAAGGACAGACAAGACGGGTATGGTGGGCTGCTCTGTATATTCGAAACAATTCCTTCTTTAAACGGAGATTTGATCTTGAGGTTGGCAACACAGAATGCATTTGGATTGAAACCATTATAAACAAGACGCATTTTTTGATTGGAACCTTCTATCGACCACTACAATCGACTGCAGAAACAAACAAATCAATTTTCGAACCCTTACTTTGGCTGCTGCTTCTAATATTAACAATATCTTTATCTTTGGCGATTTTAACATTGACTTTCTAACTAAAACTAATTCTTTTATACATGATGCTATCCAAATCTATGCTCTTACTCTTCTTATTAGAACACCAACTCGATTGATCTCATTCTTTCCAACTGTGTCCAATATGTAGAAAAGTCAGGCTGTTTGGCGAATCTATGTAGTGACCATTGTCCTGTGTATTGTCAACTCAATTTCAAATCTCCAAAACGTATCTCTTTCAAACGCACTATTTGGGACTACTCTAGAACAGACATTGACGCACATGACATTAGGAGTACTGCATGGGGGACAATTAGAGACGAATCAAACATTGACGCCTCAACTATTTCCTTTACATCAGAGTTAGTAAGGATAGCCAAAAAGAATATACCCAATAAAACAGTTACAATTCGGCCTCGTGACCACCCATGGATGAATAACTCGATAAGTAAATTAGGAAGAAAGAAAAACAAGATCCATAAAAAAAAGATACCAGATCGAATTCTGACGAAGATTGGCAAAAATTCAGATTGTATTTAAGTGTACATAAAGTTTAACTTATTACTTGTCATTTCCAACACCATACTTGAGCCACAGCAGAGTTGAGTAGTTTACTCCTCTGCCATGTATTTGGTGTCAGAAGTGAGATTGATTGTATTGTGTTGGATTTATTGTGTACTAATTATTCAGATTTATATTACAGAATTACAGACCACAATTAACGGGATTTAAGCTGATTTAATTGTAAGCCATATTTCTATTTTGATACATTCGACGGTTACTCTGTCGGTATCAACACCTCGATTACGTTTCTACCTTGAAGGCTTTAAGCTTCACGTAGGTTAGGTACGCACGTGGCCTCAATTGAGTTCTATGACCTGAAAGTGATTTTGTATAGGATTTATTACTTCACATTTTAATTCTTGCACTGGTCTTCTTATAGAAGTCAATCACTTCATATCGGCACTTTATATTTCACGTAGGATAGGTTTTGCATGTGCTCTTTTTGCCGTAAAAAGTGAAAATTGAGCTCACAAGCGCCTTCTTAAGACACTTATTTTATAACCTTGTATTCGACATTTCCTCCGTCCGGAGATGTTTTGACATTTCTCTTTTAACATTCAAACTAACATGGCTGGTGTAGGGTAATAAATTAATATACAAACCGCTACGACGGAAGAGTTAAAACAAATAAGACATGTAGGGGGTAAGATAGCCGAACAAATAATTCAAATTCGTGATAGTCAGGATACCCCAATAACTTAACAGCAAATCAAAGTATTGGAAAGTTAAGTCAAAGTCATTGGGAAGAAATGATTGAGACGGGTGAAATTTCAGAACTTGAAATACCTGACCCATGATCTGACCTTCATAATTTGACGTTAACCACACCAGACATCCCACGAATTACGCAGCATCAGCCGCATGGACGAAGTGCTAAATCTAGTGCAACATATGTCGACACAGTTTGTAACGTTGCCAAATCAAGTTTCACAAATAGAAAGGTAGAAGACAAATCAAAACCTAGGGCAGACTTACCAGTTTTACCCAGCATGACTACTAGTAAAATGACTACAACAAACCAAGACTCTAAATATGTTCTACCTAGAACATTGAAGGATACACCAAACTCGTAAAAACCGAGCTTGAACGTTACGAGTAAGCAATGCTCGTTTTAGCGAGAAGAAAGAACCTGTTTATGCTAGGCGCGAATAACAATCGCTACGACAACTAGAGACCGAATCTCTTGCGGAATTTGCTCAACGTGTCCAAACTTTGGCCATGGACAGTTATACCGATGCTAGCAGTAAAACTAGAAATCAAATAGCCATTGAATGCTCTCTCCGTGGTTGGAGAAGGATGCAGCGCAAAAAAGCTATGGAAAAGAATCCGAAATCAGTTCAAGACGCTTTGAAACTATGAGACTATTTTTAGCAAACCAGAAAAGTCTATTTGGCTCCAAGAACTTTTCGCATCAACAAGTTATCGTACACAGAATCTACTAAAACACCAGTGAGATCAATCTTGATACTCTACACGAAAAGATAGGGAAACAACTTGATTCAATGCTTGGCAAACGGCTAGATTCTATCGTTGACAAATTGACTGAGTTAATCAAAGCAAATAATTTTGATAGAAACAAAGGCGATGCTCCCTCTAATAATGACTGCAAATACAATAGCAGTAACGGGCGAATACAGGGAGGCCAGGCAGAGTTTCCCTAGATATTCTGAACGGGACAGATCTCGGTACGATAGTCGTACTTGGACGAATCGCAATCGATATGATAGACCGTATCGAGACCAGGAACAACCTTGGCGACACGAACGTTATAATGATAGCCAAGAACAGGATCGTGAACGATAGACGTTCCAGTAACTTTGACAGGGACTATAGAGTAAGACGCAGTGACAGAACAGAGTCGGATACTGAACATTCTCAGTCTGACTCCGGGCGATCTCGAAGGGGAAAGAGAAATAATAACGCTTCTCTAATTCGTGGTACGAGATCCAGTTCGAAACATACAAGTAGTTCCAGGTCTAATGAGACTTTACCAGATGCTAGGATACGATTGTCGAAACAATTAAATTTAATTTTGCCTGTGGTCGTAAATCAAACCAAAATTAACGCAGTTGTCGACACAGTTGTTACGCTTACATTGGCTAACAAAAATATATGTAAAACGTATAATGGACGATTAATTTTTAAAGAAATTATTAAACTTTCAGGATTAGGAGACCAACCTGTTTATGCACAACGCGTTTCAGGTATGTCAATCAAAATAGGTAACAAATATTTTGACTGGGATGTGTATATGATCGCTATGGACGATGACATAATTTTAGGCTTAGACTTTTTGGCGCATCATAAATGTGTAATAAATATAGAGCGCCCTTCAGTTCAAATCGGCAACGACACAATCAACGCTGACTTACGATCATACTCTAGTAAAGGCGATTTATCTGAAGTATAAGTCAGTAAACGGGTAACAATACCTCCAAATTCAGTAGGTTTATGTCGAGCAGAACTTACGAGACAAATCGAAGGAGGTTTGTTGGTTTCCTCAACACTAAGGAAGTCCAGATATACCATTTTTCGGGTAATAAATGACTCTGATTCATTCAAGACATTAAAAAAGGACATCATATAGGAAATGCTGAGAGGATAATCGGAAAAACTATACCAGAATCCAATTCTAATTCATTTTCGTCAACTTCTAGTTTTCGAAGTGACATAAGTAGATTGGAAACGATCTCGAAATGCCCCAGCTTTTCTAATAATGCTATTGACGTGGATACCACATCAATGACTGATCCAGCTTACCTAAAGGACTGTTTCATAAATCTGGTGATAATTTAGCAATGACTAAAAAGACTAAGTTAGCAGAATTATTAACAAAGTACCAGGACACTTTCGCTCAACATGATTTAGACTTGGGACGATTTTCTGAGGATAACTCATACAATTGAAACCGGAAGCAACCCTCCTATTAAACAGAAAATGCGCAAAACACCTGTTCACTTCCAAGATCAGGAATACGAACATCTGCAAAAATTACTCAAGGGAGGCATTATGTAGTCAGAAAGAAAGACGGTTCATTACGATAGTGCATCGATTTTAGAGCCTTGAATAATATAACGGTTAAATTTCTGGGAAGGGAGGGTTTGATTCTCCCAAATGTACAGGCCTAGGATGGAGTAGACACTTTATTTAGAAATTAGGATTAAGGGTCTTGATATTGGGTTTTCTTGTGTTCTTATTCTGATCTGAAATTAGAAAAAATAACTCGCCCGATGGGCGAGAAGTATCGTATCTGTTGTGTACTGATTGTTTTTAGTTTACTATGAACAATATTATCATTTAAGTTCTTATTTTTTGAATATGCAACTATCATTTTCTGATTATAGACATGGGGGAATTTCTCTTGAAGGCTCTTATAGTGGGCATAAACTATCTTCCTTGCTCGATTGCTGGATGTATTGAACGGGACAACAAAGGGTGCTATGCCTACATTATGATGAATATTTAGTCCTATAGGTCTTGCTGTATTCAATGTCTCAATCCAATGGGCTTCCCTAGATTGACAGAATTTGGTAGTTTCATCTTCGGGCAAGTCAATTTCTATACGCTCAATTGGGATTAGGGTGAGATCGTCTATTGAATGGTCGTCGAGATTGAAATGATTAGAAACAGGCTTATCTTTCTTTAATTTGATGTCTGACCTATGAGCATTAAAAAGGGTTCGTAAATTATTCTTAGTTTCTCCTACATATTGTTTGGGGCATTTCTTGCATGAAATTAAATAATAATATTACATTTGAATGTTCACATGTTAGATGTTCCTGGATCGGGTACCTTTTATTCGTAGAGTTGCTTTCAAAATGAAGGGACATGTTTTGCATCTACTGGGCAAACATGGAGCACTTTTTAAACCTGGAGGTACTTCGGCATAAAGGCTGTTTTTAGCCTTTACGTTTAGAGTACCCACGCTCTTTCAGTTTTGAGAAAACAATCGTACAGGCTTGGTTGAAATCAGAAGATCTTGTACAAATTCGATGAAATCGTAAAACTTGTGACTTAATTATACCAGAAAAGGTATGTTTTGGGTGAAAGGAGTTCTTGTGCAAGAGTTGATGAGTATCAGTTTCTTTGAAATACACTTTAATATCCAGTTTATTTGTTTCTGCTATGGAATCTCCCTTAAAGACTGTGGTATCGAGAAAGTCTATGCTTTTGTCACTCAAATTTGCGGTTAGTTTGATAGAAGGATGGTGGTTGTCATCCAAAAAAGCGCCCGTAAAAAAGTGGGTCAAATGGACAGAGGGGCAACACCTCACGTTCCCACTCTGCCATGAAAAGGTTTGCGTACGAAGGGGCGAATCGTTTGCCCATTGCTGTCCCTGAAGTTTGTAAATATGTTTTACCATTAAATGTGAAATCGTTTCGACTAAGACAAATCTTTAAAAGCTGTAGAATTGCATCGCCGGGTCTGTTTGGATCTGGGTTTCTATTAGAAGCTTTACGAACTGCCGTTAAACCAGTAGTGTTATCGATATTGGTATACATAGAAGAAACGTCGATAGAAATTAAAATAGCATTAAAGGGAACTCGAAGATTTTTTATTTTATTGACAAAATCGGTTGTGTCTTTAAGTTAGGCGCGATGTTGACATGCTAGAGGTAGTAAGAAATGATCAATGTATTTTGACACTGCATATGACTCACTACTACAGTCAGATATTTGGGGATTTTATTCGAGATAAGCCACTCCTTGGTTGGATTCTGGTTTGGTTTCGTTGATCCATGAGCCATGTCCGATTGAGGGATCTAATATTCGCGTCGACAGCTGATGTTTTCAGTGCTGGGCGGATAAAACTACCAAACTCAGAGACTTTGCGTTTGAAGGTAAACGCTGGTTGGCCTTGCTGTTGAAGAGTAAGAATTGCCAAATGATGGAGGCACTGCAAAACTTGAAAGAACACCTTCACAAAGGGTTCTTCCTCCTTACGAGTGGGGACTGGTTGGCGTCGGTGGGCTGGTCGGTGGTTACCTCTGGATTGGTAGGCTGTGTTGTAGGTAGGTCGGCAATGGGGTGGGATATAGCTGTATGGGTTGGTTGGTAGTCGGCGATTGGTAGGTGGTAGAGGTCGATGGAAGACAGGGCCGTTGTAGAGTACGTGATGTTGGTTTGGTTGACGATTAGTGCTTTTTTGTCTGGCTTCTTGTCAGTGGTTGTTGTAGTTGGGGAGTATTATGAAAATAACTTGAGGGGAAACTGTATTATGCTAGCGTGAAAAGGAAAGCTAACAATGCTGTGAAAAATTATAACAAATAAACAAACACGAACCGGTTTTCGAAGTATTATCCTTTTTTAAGTGTCGAGGAATGGTTATCCAAATTAAAATTGCTTTGCAAAGTATGCCAATTCTTTTTATAGCCTTATGTCTTTTGACAGGAAGGCTTGCAAATGTGTGTTATTGGTGTCTTTCTATAGAATTACTCGGCATCTCTATGTTCTCTTCACGGCATCAACTAGTAAATCTCGATAAAGCCAAGACACCACCTGAAATTAGCAAAATACAATAAGATTAATTACCGAAAGGAAGATTATATAATATGTATCTTCATATTTAAACTCTTCCATACTGTAAGTTGGTAATCTTTCGTGAAACTTTTGGATTTTTCGACCCGGTTTCCCCCTGTCAGTGATGCAGGTAAGAGGGCCGACTTGTAAAAAGCATCTAGTCGTTCGGATTAGACAATAACCGACGCCCTGTGTTCCACAGACTGCACGTTAAAGATCCCCTGACAGGTGGAAATCGAAAAAAGGCTTGCTTTTGCCACTGTCCTGGCAAAATTCCCCTCAAAGCACCCTGCATTCATTAGCCCAAATAATGCAGAACAGTAGGGCATAAAATTCCATAATTTCATTTACTTCATAATTAAAGATCAAACAAAAGTTGCTGTATGAGAAATTAAACACATATAACATAACCAAATGTATATATACATTCCCTTTAAGAAAAAATTCACAATGTACTATTGAAAGTCACCGAACCTTACGCACTGACCAAGAATTTAGCTCACAGTCCGTTGTCTATCAGGTTTAGGTAAAATAGAGGCTCAGTGACTGGACGCGTTAATAGCTCGAGTATACTTTCTGGTTGTTCAATCGGGTTTCACCATGTCATTGTTGTACGTTGGAAGGCTCCGTGTGCTACGGCTTTTGCAGTTTGAAATCAAAAAAAGATCAGGCTTATGCCGCTGATCTGGCAGGAAGTCACTGATTGCAAACTTTATGGCATTGTCCGTCTTTATTAGCCCAATCTGGTTCAGAATAGTAAAACGTAAACAACATTCTTATTATTTCAGAGAAAATCATACAAAATAAATTTAGTTTTATGAGGAATTTGAGGCGAAATTTTTTTCATTGCACACTGCATGACATTGCCTTCCTCATTGGCATAAACACTGGTAAACAGGTGCAGAGAAGTAGAACGTTTTATTTCATTTCGGTTCACTTCACTTTCTCAACAACCGACCATTTCACGGCCTCGAGATAGCGTCCTTATATATACTCGGCCACAATAATAATATAGCCTACTTGTTTACCGTGTTCAAAGCAGACGTAGTTGTCAATCGAGAATATACTATAATATTCTAGAAGTGAGTAAAAAGCCAATAGAGAGATCTTCGAATTCGTCTACTCAGCTATAAGTTGTCACTGAAGACGTTGTCATTGATATTACAACAACCATGGAAGGGAAAACCTCAACCGTTTTATTGGCTGTGGATAACAGTTCTAATGCCGAATACTGTATGAATTTCTACTTACAACGTTTACACAAACAAGGTAACAAATTGGTGATTTTGCACGTTCCTGAATATTGGGGTGATATGGCCAGAATGATGAGCCCAGCTAGACTGACGGAGGTTTACAACGAATCTCAGAAACGGGCGAAAGTAATTGGCGAAAAATTTCACACCATAGCTGCCAAAAACAGTGTTAGTGATATCGAATTTGTGACAAAGGATGGAAATGACCCATGGCATGTTATTGTCGATGTTGCAAAAGATAAAAAAGTTGATTTCATAGTTATGGGTTCCCGAGGAATGGGTAAGCTAAGAAGAACCCTAGTAGGCTCAGTAAGTGATGGAGTTGTACATCATTCTCATGTTCCGGTTATGGTGGTACGAGAATAGGATCAATAATAGAATCTAGATATTTATAGCAATTAACACCTTTAATACTGAGTGAGTGACATTAATAAATTTAGTTAATTCTGTTAATCAACGGTTTGGAAATGCTGACAATCCTATCAAAAGAATTCAAGAATTGGAAATGCTGACTAGTTTATTCAAGGGCTTTAAATCAATGGAAATACTGACAAATCTATTCAAGGATTATAACGATTTGGAAATGCTGGCGATTTCAGATATTATAATGGGAATGCTGACTCGATTATTCAAGGAATACAACGTTTTGAACATTTTATTGCATTCAACGATTGTTACGTTTTGGAAAGGCTGACAATCCCATAAATTTAGTTTTGAATCTTTTTGAAATGCTGACTAGTCCATGCAATGAATGTTGCGTTTGGAAATGCTGGCTAGTCGTTCAAGGTGTTTAGTTATACTTGGAAATGCCGACAAGCACCATCAAAAGAATCAAATATTTTGTCCGTGTAATTACATATTTTCTATGAGCGATCTACTGCATTTATATTGGAAGGTTACTGGGAACTAGTTTAAATTTAACATTTTCATCTGTATTTGAAACATTATGGTTAAATGTTTGGTTTTAATATGTTTATTTCATATTTTAAAGTTATAATTAGCACAGATTATACAAAACACAATACTGCACCTTTCTGCACTAACGTTTATATAGGACAAATTATTTCGATAAATGTGATATCAACACAATGGTTGTTATTGGTTCTCCCTGAAAGAAAAATATCTTACTTTAAAGGGATATTGATGTTAAATATTTGCTTCTCGATTAATCACATAATGTTATTTTACGCTGTCTATATCATTTTTTAGAATGAAAATCTGTCGTCTGGTTCGTCTCTAATTTAGGAAATCGGAAAATTCAGGTCGTTTTTACCAACCGGTACCCATTGTGATAACGTCTGGGATCAGCAACGTATTACTGCAATTCCAGCTCTATCCAACTTTTTCACTATAGACATTCACTTTAAATGTTATGTTAATGTTATGTTTATTTGACATTCGATAGGGATAAGCCTAATCTTTTTACTGTTTATTCAAAACTATCTTATTTTCTATGTTAAATGATGTTTGTTATGTAAATAAAGATCATATTTTAGTGTTTGCTGTGTATTTCATCTCTCTCATATCCTTAAAGCCTATATTAGGCTATATCTAACCCTGTGTAAATGAATATGTTGTATAGCTAAACTCAGCCAAGGTCATCCATCGCATATCTTATCAGTTTAGCACAACAGGGATGACTAAGTCCTCACAATGTCGAGCTATGAACATCGTCTTATACCTTGACAAAACAACCCTGTGTAAATGAATATAAATGAATATAAATATGTTGTATAGCTAAACTCAGCCAAGGTCATCCATCGCATATCTTATCAGTTTAGCACAACAGGGATGAATAAGTCCTCACAGTGTCGAGCTATGAACATCGTCTTACACCTTGACAAAACAACCCATCCTGCTTCACGGATATAGTCATTTAATTGGATTGTTCATTACCAAATTCAAACAAAATATTATTACAATTGGCATATTGTTTTCAGACTTTCTGACGAGGGCTTCGATTGGTAGCGTACAAGCCAATCAAATCGCTCCATTCGAAGTTGGGTGTCTATTCCAGTTAAGGTATAAAACGAAGTTACTTCCTTCTCCAATATCTGATTAAAATGTAAATCTGTATATTTCTTTCGTCTGACTTTCTGGGTCGTATAATATTCAACCAATCAAATGCTCTGTTCAATAAAATATTCGATTGGTTAGACAAATTTGAATTAACATGGTTCTAAATAACAAATTTGTAAGATCAAGAGTAGTAACATCCGTATTTCAATTAGAATGATCAAAAAGTTCCAGTTTGATTTAGTGATGGTAAAAATCCCACTGTGATAAGGCGATCGATATTGATGGACCAAGTAACTCGTATGAGACAGGAAATCTCAATTTATCAAAACGACTATTTCATAGGAGAAGGATTGCACATACACTAATAATATTTATGACTTACGTGTATGTTCATACTTACCAGATAACATAAATATTGGATATGTGGAGGCGTCATTGATATCTAAGTGTGCACGTTACAGTGAAACACGTTAGAAATATGTTTAGTTTCATCCTTGAAAGGGACGATATTGGTTATAGTAGTGATTTTTAAAAGAAAATAGGATTTTACGTTTGTTAAAAGGAAATACATTATATGTATATTAAGCGCTTTTCGAACAAAATATATTTAAATTCATATCCTTTTCATGCATGACTGAAAACATATCACTAATATGAATAACAGCCCTTAATATAAACCGGTTTGAGCAGTTACTGTATTTCCATCTTTTTATCAAAATAATTTTGGGTGACCCTCCAATCGAGGATAAAAACGAAAACCAAAACAAATTTACTCGACTGTGACAGATAGATAGTGATTGTAAAAATAAACCAAAGGGCATGCAGTATTAACGTGTTTTGACTGTTTTGGACACCGAAACTTGATGATGACTACATCCAGATGGATGATTTGCCTACTTTAAAGGTCTGCCCATTATAAGTCTTATAAATGCATAGGCCTACTAAGGTCAACGTGGAATCGTCTTGTCACGGTTTGAATTCTACTTTACTAACCCCATGTACAGTTATCGCTATTGTTGCATAGTAGCTCTATTTTGCTCTTTGTAAGGTCTGGTAAGCTTTTAACACTAGCCACAATTCCGGGGAAAATGTATGTAAAAAACTCTATGTACAATTTGGTATGTAACTATAGCTCCACGTGCAGTGTGGTATGTTACTAACCTCATGTTTGGCATGAATTTTACTCGTACAGTGGAGTTAGTAAAATGTACAGAAACTGCATGTACAGTTTGGTATAGAACTAGCTCATGTAAATTTAATATGTAACTTGCTACGTATATGGGTATGAGACTGGCCACATGAAGATAGGTAACTAGCCCAGTGTACAGTTGGTTTGTAACTAGACATATGAAGAATTTGGGTTTGTAGCTAGACATATGAACAGTTTATTGTGTAACTAACCCAGTGTACGGTTTGATATGCTTTATCAATATGTTTATCTGTAAACATAAGGTGAGTCATTCACATTCTGACCTACTATCAGTTGAAGTAAGATTGGTGAATAAGCCTAGTTTTAAGGTATGCAATATTGTTAGCATTATTATATAGCTTTTTAACGTTGAATTAGCATTATAATGACAAAATAAGTATCATGCATACAGAATGACGTGAACGCTGCAATATCCTGTCTATAAGAATCTGTGATAGAAAATCGTGCAGAGTAAATCAACTTCCAAACTGGAGGAAAATTAAAAATTTAGTGTGAAGAAACAGTGAGAAAGAAGGATATGTTTTGAATAGTATTTCATGAAATCGTGTCACTATCCCAGTGAACCGCAACAAACAAACAATAATTATGTTAAAGGTTGTGAACTTTTAGTCGTGGTAAATATGTTTGTAAGCCACAACTGAATACATATCACATTGATAATAGATAATACACGACAGCCTTTATTCATAAGGGGCCAATTTTATATAAGAAAACATTAAGTTAGGTTAGGTTAGGTTAGGTTAGGTTAGGGAGGTTTTCCATCAAAACGCATCATCAGCCTAGACATTTTATCGTAAAACATGTAATTTATCAGTACAAGTCTGGGGCATCAAACCTTGATTGAAAACATTAACTGTATCTTTGATCGAAAACATTAACTGTATATCTTCATGCAGGGTGCAATGAGGGAAATTTTGCCAGGACAGCGACATTAGCCTGCTCTTTTTCGAATTTCATCTGTAACTCTGGATCTTTAACGTGCACGTGTCTGTAGCACTTTGGGCCTCGATTTATTTTCCCATTGCAGACTCTCTTACCTGCTGACAGGGGGAAACCGGGTTAAAAAGTCCGAAGGTATTATCTCGACCTATGTCGGATTTGAACCCAGGACCTTCAGTATAGCGAGCAAGCGACAGAAGGTGCGAATAGACGAGGTAAAGTGTACGGTACGATCGATACAGTAGAAAATAGAACAAGAGAACACGCGAGGTATGGGTCCGGACACGGTGCGGACGCGATTCACTTATATTATTTTTACTGTAACGATAATCCCGCATCGCACATAGCATTGGATATCGTACCTCGTCTATTCCCACTTTAACTCGGTTAAGATGAAAGTGCACTGTTATTACAGTGAAATTGCAAGTGTACTATTAATTTATGCACACTAAATGATGAACATAAGTACAAGATACCAATCTGAGATCATCTCACGTCAAGCTATTACGAACTGTGTCTTATACCTTGACTGCAATATTCAGATTTCTTGCATCACGTAATGCAACTAGCAACGCTAGCTTAAGGTGTATGGAAAGTCAATTATGGGCCACTTGACAAATACCGTGAATGTTTCTATATATTATATCCTATTGTATCCGATTCCAATCTTATAATCGATAATAAAGATACATGTATAAGTAAAACAAAGACGCTTTGTGTTTAATTCCCATTTGTTTACAAAGACAGTCCACCATTACGTCGAATTGATCACATGACCCCATGACGTCATTGTTGGAACCTTCGTTAACCTAATAATCTTGATAGGCTACGTCAATATTTACATCAAAATGCCGAAGCGCTATGTCGCGCAATTTTGCAGCAATACCTGTAAAGAAAACAGTTTACACGGCTTTCCAAATGGTGCTGGTCTCAGACGACAATGGGTCAAATTCGTTCAATTGAAAAGGGCTGACTTCCAGGCGCCGACTGAAAACTCTCAGTCTGTTATTTGTGGGGCCCATTTCAAACCAGAATGTTTCTCTGGAAGCCTGATGGTACAAATGGGATTCAAAAACAAAAGGGACTGGATACTTGATAACAGGCTCCGTCCCTACAATCCACATGGTGCCAATTGTAGAATCAGCCTCGATACAGGGACAAACAGTGAAACGGCCATGTGAAGCCAGTTCGACGGTAACAACAGCAGTAGGCCTAGCACATCAAGCCCCACCCCCACCCCTAAAGATACAAAGAAAAAGCAAAGCAATGCACAAAATACAAGTAGCCGAGGTATATTTCATGAATTTAATCTGGCTTTTCTGGTGAAAATAACGCATAAAAAGGCACATAATATAAAAAATATAATAAAAGACCCAGTAGGCCTAGGCCTAGGCTTACACCTACAAACGAGTAGGGTATACGATCTGAACTGCTAAACAAAAATCAAAATCCATATAAAAGCATTTTGTCAATAGGCATAGGCCTACATGTTCTGAAATTGATACGGAAGAGCAATGCAGTGATGATATAATTGAAATTAGTCGTCAGAATCAATGTTTCATCCTTCTCCTCCCTGGTTTCGTCCTCAGCTTCCTTGATCGAGATGCCCGTAGGACCTGTTATAAGTGTCCATTGATTAAAATGTGTGGCTGTCACACTCAGGTGAATTATGCTGCCATTTTCTTTCAGATCCTTCAAGAAGCGGATGCCCGAGCCCGAGCCGAATTGGAAGCAGCTAATAATGTCCAAGCACACATTGAAGCCCGAGCAGTTGAGGAAGTTGCTGCATCTGCCGCACAGACAAACACTTGTGTTTCATGCCAAACAAATCCTGTGCCAGTCATCGACCAAGGCACACAGGTGTCTGCACTTAAGCCCCACGTCCGCTCAAAGGGTGTGAACACGACGATCAAGATCATGATTGATACGGGGATGTAAACCGAACCGGTCTTTTTTACTTCTGTGTCATTTAGCAGCACCCCCAAGAAATGCCGCCAGATACCTCACGATACTGCATGTTTGGTGAGCCCCATCAAGCCAGAATCACCAAAGGCAAAAGACTGCGACCCGGACTAACATCCTATTAAAACCAAGGAGGAGAAGGATGAAACACCACCCATTACACCTGCAGACCATATTGCGGAGAAAAAAAATAGTATTCGAGTCTAATCTACTCCAGCTGTTCGATACTTGCCCACATTGTGCCCACCCGAGTCAGAGCCATATTGTTGATAAACCAAACAGTGGCTTTGGGACAATGGTCCGTGTAGAACAGCGATGCATGGATTGCGAGTTTACTCGTAAATTGGACAGCCAGCCAATGTTGAAGCAAATGCCCCTTGGTAACCTGATGTTATCTGCTTCAATCCTTTTCTCTGGCAGTCAGATCAGTCAAGTGCTGCGCATGTTACATATTTTCAATGTAGCTACGTACAGTCGACAGACTTTTCAGCGCCACCAAAATGATTATGTCATACCGACAATCATCAATGGGTGGAAAGAAAAGCAGGCAGACCTGATCGCAGAACTTAAAGAAAACCAAATCCATCTTGCAGGTGACCGCAGAAATAACAGCCCATGTCATTCTGCCAAATATGGTACGTACACCTTTATAGAACAAACATCAAAGAAGGTGGTAGATCTGCAACAAGTACAAAGCAGTGAAGCTTGTAGCAGTAACGCCTGTGAATTATTTGGTTTTAAAAGGGGGGTGTCTTTCCTAACAGAACAACTAACTTGCCGCGGTCTAGTTACAGATCGGCACAGATCTATAGCTGCCTTTATTCGGGACGATCTTAAAGTCAACAACCCCATGTGTGCGGAGATGGATCATTTCAATGATGTTTGGCACACTGCTAAGGGCCTTGGTAAGAAAACAATCAAGATCGGAACCAAGCAGCCAGAAGTCAACCTATGGAAAAAATCCATTGTTAACCACATGTACTTTGTTGCAGCAACAGCCCCCAAAGAAAATAGAAGGGATCATCTCAAAGACAGGTGGCTTTCTCTGGACAATCACCTCCGTGATATTCATGAAAATGACCTTGACTTGAACCCCATGTGTGATCATGGGCACCTATTGTACGATAGAAACAAAGAGTGGTTTGTTCGTGGGACAGTGGGCAGTGCGATGCTGACAGACCTGCTGACATCAAATGCAGTGGTCAAGGATGTCCAAAATCTGACACCTCGATTCCAAACTTCCAGTCTTGAAGCATTCCATAGTCTTGGTGTTCGCTTTGCGCCCAAACATATCCACTTTGGTTGGCTCGGTCAATTGGCGAGGACTTACCTGGCGGCTATGCATCACAATGAAAACGCCAACAGGATGCAAGCTATAACAAGAAATGGACTGCCTCAATACCGTGTTAGTTTCCCCAAGTATAAATCTGGCCACCAAAACTGAGTCCACACATGACTATGCAAGGTGGTTGATGCACAAACTACTGAAGTCCTACAATGAAAGTCCCACAAGAAATTAGGGATGAGCAGCCAGCACACCTTGTAGCTGCCTTTGTTTGCAAGGGATGACCAATAAAAATAATAAACGTAACCTTGACGCCTTTAATGCCCCCTTCTCTAACCCCACTTACTTAAAACTAATTATATTTTACATCATTAAAATCAGAATTGATTAAACTATTTATTGATACTGTCTGATTTCAACGCAATGTCGGCCATTTAGAACCAGTGTAGCCTTCTTTATTTGGAAATGTTTCTCTGATTTTTCTAACACAGCAAGATGGCAGAGGTATCCGATGGTGGCGGCCAACAACTCCCCAGCACCACCTCACTAACTGTCTGTATGCAGTATGTCTGTACATTCTGTAATATGAAAGTAACAAAGCACATATATTTTTCTGTTGATGTTGATTTATGCAATTATTTCTGTAACATTTTAAAAGCATCATGAAACATAATAATTGATAAAGTATTATTTATTATACAGTACTCTTCTTTTGTTCAAAATACCGGTATCATGCAAAAGTAATGTTCTTTGAATATGAAATGAAGAAAGTATCTCAAATATGTACAGTCAAGTAACCTAATTTCGTGGTAACCTATTTTTCGTGCATTTCCGGAAATGATTAATAATTTACATGTGCGACCTCGCATGACCCCCGCATTTGCTTGTTTTAATAAACATGGGTTTTCTGTACAATATCAGCTAGTAGAATGAATCCAGTAGTTTCAAGCAAGGTAAAATGTATTAATGTATACTTTGACAAATACAAAATGGCGGATTTCAGTTATTACCAAACGTCACCATTTTTATCGGCCGAATTTCCTTATAATTCCAAGCGGTGATCGGAATTCCAAGTGTCGTCTGCTAGAATGTAGTCCAACGAATGAAGTCACGTGATCAACTAGCAGATTCCGTGTCAGCAGAAAATTTCTATGGAACACAAAGTGGAACATATTCTTATGTTGTTTCATTGACTTTTAGCAATAAATCACGCTACATATTTTATTTTGTTAGTCACTATTTTTTTAAAATCGTGGTTCTTTAAAGGAATTGTCACTAGTTATAATGAATTGATATTAAAGATAAATACTCAGAGATGTTAATTATACCAATGGGTATCCACAACGTGTTTTTCTCGACTACGAAAATAGGTGACGCATTCTGCCGCCGTTGCCGAGTTGGTAGCTCATGAAATATGGGTCAAAGTGAAGGATTCATAAAGAAAATCGAAACAAACCAATATTAATTATTTTGTAGAATATCTGAGGAAACATCTAAGACATTAACTTTGACGAAATTCGGTGTTGAATTCTTATATGCATGAAAATAGGTTACACCACTGTACTAGGAGGAAACACACTCATTCTGTTCAGAGACCATGCCCTCTCCTTGATATTGCTGCTTGTACTGTAGATATGCTACCTCCAGCACCTAGAAGTGCCTTGAAGCCCGGGTGCTTAGTAATGCACACCAGTTCATTTTCAGGAAACATATCTATGTTCTCCTCCACCTTCTTTACTATCTGAGGTCGTTCAAGGCAGCAGCAGCTTTCTGTCACTGTAGCCATGGGCAAACATCTTAAACATGTGCACCTGTAAAATAATAAGTCCAGTTTTAATTCTAAGTTGATTATATTTGTTGTATTTTTCTGGTCACATTTACTACTCAACTAGGGCCTACTGATCTTAATTTTAGATCTTAAACTGAGTAACACCGTCTCAAAGAATGGCTATGCACAATCTCCAAACGTGCAAAGTATTTATGCCATAACATGCCAGATCATTCGTCAAAATCATTTTGAAGCGTGCGATTTTTAATACAAAATGAACGCTATGAACCAGTCATTATTTCCCAATCGATTTCCATTTTCATGAATTTCGGCAGTGTCATCGTCCTGGTTTGTCCTTTCACTGTAATTCTCCCCTCCCGGGGACGCTTAACTGACTCGAACTGGTAGCCCACCACACCCCCAAACATTTCGTATTCATCTTCTTCCTCTTCGGACTGAGATAAACTGTGAGTGCTTAACGAATCGTTTTCATTATAATACATAACTCCCGCCATGTTTGTTAATCTGTCAGTTAAGCTTTCCCAGAAACCACCGCGTCCATAATTTACGTCACGCATACATTAGCGTACATTCGGATATTTCCGGAACGTGCTCGTGGTTTTCCGTACAAATCATCGATTTCCCATCAAAATATCACTTTTTCACCCCCACGAATTTTTTTTCCGCGAAAAGGATAATGGCATTCAATTCAATCATTAATTATTTATCAAATACAAAAGTAAACCATATTAAGACTTTCCATAATCTTTAATACCTTTTCCTTTTTCGGTAAGCACATACTTTGCAATTCTAATATGCAATACAATATACCCAATAGCCAAATTTCATGAGTTTTTTTGTATTAAGTAGTCAACTATTTCCGTTCAACCTAAATCTAGAATACTAATATTCAAAATTGACAAACTTTAATGGAAGTTGCTCGTTATTTTCTAGGTCGGTAAATATAAGTCAAATGACCATGATTAAGTCATATTTGCTCATTATTCCAGTAGACCTAGTTATAAATACTTACGGTACAGATAATTAATGGAAGAAATACTAATTTGTTTGGCTTTAGACCAGCTGATAGATGTAGTTTTTCAATTATCAAATATAATGAAGTGTTATTTAATTATCTACTATTAGTATTATTTTAAATATTAAATAAAGTAAAAAGCAAATGAAACGTCACTTCTGAAAGTACAGATAAAACATAACAGACACTGTGTAAACTTATTTAATGTTCTACTGCTTCTTTTTGCTGTCATAAAGTCCATTTAACACTGACTTTCTACCATGTCTTGTACATATTTAAGTATTTGAAAATGAAGATGTAAATAAGACACACATGTCTTTTGTCTATATTTCAGCTTGATGTATAGTCTATCAGTTTCCCATGGATTAGAAGATTCATGATGTTTGCAAGAAATTTTAAGAGAATTATTCCGCGGGTCGTAAATTTGAGTTGCGGATTGGAAAATGTTGTCAAGTATGGGCAGAAAAGTTTCACAAGAAATATAGCACCAGCGTCAATACGTGTGGTAAGATATTCACAACTCCGTGAGCTAGATGAGTTGAAACCAGTAAATATTGGTGTCATAGGATGTGGACGAATTGCTCAAGTCCATATCAAGAACTTATTTAATATTAGAGGAGTCAATCTACACTGGTTAGTGGACAATAAAACTGAGAATATAGAGCAGATACAGCGATATTTTTGTTTGCAACACGTCAATGGTTATAATGTTGATCGTCTGGACGGACTTCTAGATGATCCCAGGTACGTTACGTTTTGATGTAATTGACAAATGGTCATAGTGGCTACATCAGCTGGGTGTCGATTGCGTCACTAATCGCGAAGGGCCTTGTGTGATACAAGGATATTGCGATTAGTGACGTCATCAAACATTTATTTGATTGTGTAATTGCAGGAACAACAGACGTCTGACTGAAAATTTTAATTGTGCACATTGATGCTATCAGTGCCCATGCTACACATAAAACAAAAATTGAAAACCTCTTTACAATCCCTTTGACGAGTTCGCAGAGCTATTTAGCAAAAAAGCAACTGGTAACGTTTAGGAAAGTAAGGCTACCTTTCATTGCTGAAATCTAATTTGATTATATTCACACGACACACATAATTCTATTTATACAATGCCAATTTCTGTATTACAGTTTAGACGGTGTATTAGTTTTGAGTTCTACTTCTGTACATACTGAACAATGTTGTCAAGTTTTAAAGAAAGGTGAGCGAACTGTTGGATTGATAAACATCAATTATATAAATATCAATCTGAAAATATGTTCAACTACACAATGGTAAATTTCAATCAAGGATCGTCCTTAGAATTGTTAATGCCGTTGTCGTACTCTCAGAAATCGATTGAAAGTAATATAAGCTTACATTTATATATATATCGGATTGCTTTTAGCGGAATTGCAGGAACCACACAGACGTCTGATTGAAAATTGGAATGGTGCAAATTGATACTAACAGTGTCCCCTATACACAATTTAGAAAAACTATTTACAATCACGTTGCATTGGTCAAAATTTCAGGAAAAGCCGTATTCGTAGAAAAACCAGCAGGAGAAACTATACAAGATATTTCACATTGTTTTGAAACTGCAGAAAAACAAAAGCAGGTTTTAGTGACCGGGTATAACAGGTATGTTCAAACAGACTGGTATGGGCTGTTTTAGCTGATAGAGATCGATTTCAGTTATTCATATCAATTCTCACTTCCGGTGGTCTTACAATTCAATCAAAACCCACCCGAAAATTTTCAATTGTCGCTTTACTTAATAGAATTTACATTCTACATAGAATAAGTCTTGACTATATCGACATTTTTATTCTGAATTGATACTGAAAAAGAGAACTGGAATTCCTGTCGTTGGTGAATCAATCAATGATAATAAGACCATCAAAGGGGTTTTATTCAAAATTCAAAAAGATTAAAATAAAATACGTGTTTAAATGGAAAATATCTAGCACACCTTTTTGTCTGTCGTATTCACGTGACGTTTCAAAAAAAAAATTGCATTGCAATTTCACTAATGAATAGACTGAAATACTATGTCAAGGCTGAATGTGAAATTGTTATGTTGATCTAATCATGTTATAGAAATATTAAAACACAACCTGATAAATGTTAAATAGGCTGAAAATGATCAGTCGTGAGGAGATCACATAGCGCGAAACTCTTGAGTTCTTCAAGTTCTGTTCTAATATTTTTGTATTTCTATATATCTCTACAATTAATCTATTCTAATTTGTGTGTGGTACCCATCTTAACACCTATAAATACCATATTTCATTATGAAATACTTCCTCATTTATACATCATATACTTCGTCATATTAAAAGTTAATTTGCTGCTACTAATGTATTGTCAATATGTTGTTTTGGACTTTGGGTTTGTAATCAGTAATTAATTCATTTTCAATTACAGGCGTTTTGATGCATCATTTCAAGAATTATACAGCAGCTTCCATAATGGTTCCATCGGGAAACCAATCTTTATCAAGTTAACATCCCGAGACTGTCCCAGACCTTCCATTGAATTTCTAAAGAGCTGTGGTAGGTGTTTGCTGCGGCTATTGACATTAAACTTCCCTGAAAGGTGCTTACTTAATAGATTTCAATTCCAAGACCTTTTGACTAATGGACATGGACAAACGCATTGAAATATCTTTTTAAAGTCTTTTCCATTAATATTTTGTAGACCAAGAAGGGTGTAATCTTATATCAGATATGGCCATTCACGATATAGACACTTTAGTCTGGTTAACCAAAGCTGAACAACCAGAGAGTGTGTTTGTCCAGACACATATACACCATCCTGATATGGTGGCTGGGGGGTGGGAAGATGCTGTAATGATGATGTTGAAATATACAAGTGGTATTATAGCTTGTATTGATGTAGTTAGAGAATCTAAGTACGGTTACGACATTAGAGTTGAGGTAAACAAATCTCCCTGTTTGGCGACCGGCAATCAGTATTATCATTTATTACATTGGGTTGCTTCAAGAAAAACGTGTGACCAATCTTCATAGGTCACATTTAAAACAAAACTGACCTTTTATCATTTTATTCTTATAATAAATAATATAGTCTTAAAAAGAGAGGCGTGTTCATTAAGGTATTCCACTTATACAATAAAATGCATCGTTTATTGCAGGATAATACAGAATTTAATCAAGGAGTCATTCAACATATTCACAGCATGCGAAAGTCACCTTTCTTGTATCACAGAATGCAGCGATTTGATTGGATTGTATGTTAGCGAATAAAGCCAATCAGAGCCCTTGATAGACTGTAAAGAATACAATCAAATCGCTACATTTACAAACTTACGTGATGCAGTCTAGATATAAGACGAGGTTTGTAATAGCTCGATATTGTGAAGACGCTGTTTTTTGCAGATTGTTATTCCTAGATGTTAGGCCACTTGATCCAGACAAGAGAATATGTTTTTTTGTGTTAATAAATTTGTATTTAACTGAAGGTGTTTGGTGATCAAGGACAGCTAACGGTCGGGCCATGCAGAACAACATCTCTCAGAAGAGACAAAGCAAGCGGTTCCACAACCTCTAATCTACAGTACTCCTTTCTAGATCGTTTTGAGAAGGCGTATAAGAATGAATTGGAACATTTCATTCAATGCGTAAGAGGTATGATAACATTTTATATTACATGTAGCAGGGCCATAGACAATCTAATTAATATCAGATTAAAATCTCGTTTCTGTTCTTTTTCCCCTAATATTTTTCGACTTGTTTGTAGTTGTAGTTTGGAATTGTAGTTTTTCTACCACAGTCCCAAAAGACTTTAGTTCTAAATTAAAAGAGCGAGGTTTTTAACTAATTTTAAATAGTTGGTTTTATGGACTGCCTTAAATGGAATGGTTAGTTTCTAGAAAATGAAATACTTCGGAAAGACTTTATTGACTTGATTAGGTGGCATGGAGCTCTACGTTGACATTTGATGACATATATACAGATTGCCCAATTTTACAAAAATGAGTTGAAAAAAAACTTTTTGGCCAAATTCCGAACCTTAGATGCTAACTTTGTTCATACACAAAGTCCAGTATTGAATAGCGAATCCCATTTTCAATTGAGCTTTCCTGATTGATGTCCACGTGTGAATGCACTCTGAAAAAAAATTAGACCATCTTCAGGCTCTAGCTCTACAAGAATTTCATATTGTGAAGAATTGTTTTGGCGAAGCTGTAATATTACCTTAAAGGGCCAGATGCGCCATTTTCCTTGTTTTGACCAATCGTACCTTACTCTCTGAAACGGGTTTTTTTTTTAACTGAGCCAATCAGTAAGTTTGTGTCCAGAAAAAACAAACAAAATTTATTTTTACAGGAAAAGAAAAGTCGTCTGTTAAAAAGGATGAAAGTTTAATGACTTGGTTGATAATAGAAAAGGCTTTAGAATCTTGGAGAAATAAAAATGTGGTTTACTTCTGATGCCGCTCCGGCAACAATTACATCAGTTACATCTCATCAGTGGAGATCATTATTTGTGCAGTTTACTACTTATACCATTATGAATTAGAGAGGATTATAGGTTTTCTTTCTATGCGTATCAGGGACATCTATATGCTACCGGACGTCCGCCTGTACCTCCGTATTCAAGAAAACTGACCAGATAATGACATCACTATCGCAAATACCATTGTGTTTGGATTAAGATCGTGGTCAAAAGAAGCCAAAACTAGCTAGAAAGCACTTTAAACCCCTTCAATTGCTCGAATTGCATTCTGGATCAGCTGTACAATCAAAATCATCGTTACAGGCTTGTTTTAACCCCGGTGTAACTGGTTGTTTCATCTTGTCTTGTAATAAAATCTGGAGACAAATTTTAATGTTACGGTGTAACCAATAACGATGTGATTACAATTTGTTTGGATGTACCGTTATTAAAGGAGACATAATATAAAAAAAATGATCGATGCGCTCAAACTGAGTGTGTATTAAAAAGACTGTAATTTTTTCGCATTAATTAGATCATTTGATAATTGTTTCCCTTGTGATTGACCTTCTTTCTCTGTTCGAAATTTCGCTTACGTAATTCGGATTGCGTAATTATGTTATGAAGGTGAAATGAGCTACCAAACCATTAGGAATGAAAAATATCAATATGAGAGTGGAGACTTTTCATGATATAACAGCATGGTGTCAGAGTTTCAATTGGCAGTTAAAAAACGTAAACACAAACAAAAGCATTTCAACCTTTAAACGTGAAAATAGAAACAAGAAGAAAGAGATGTCGTAGGAAAATTGGGCTGCTTATGAGCAGAAACATTATGTTTCTTTGAACTCAATCAAAATACAAGTGTATCCTCTTGACAATGTCAAGCTATTACGAATAGATTTCTAAAACATAGACTCACTTGGCAATCACACAACCTTTTTGAATTTCAGTTATCTAAACGTCAAACACATAACATTCAATATTCAGAATTCTAACACCCAGTTAAAACTCACTATGTGCACAATATTTACAGATTTCTCCTTGGAGCTCATCCTGTATAGACGATTGTAGAATGTTTTTTAGTGCTTATATCTGCCACAATAACTGAGGTAATTTGAAGTCCATGGTTTTCGGGGGTCACTTGTACCTTGGTCTCAGAAATAGGATTTGTTCAGCTGAGCTAAGTAATAATAATCACAGCTTCACCTTCTTAGCAAAGTGTATCCATAATTCTTCGTATCTGAAAGTTAGATTGACTACTCTCTTTGTTTCAAGACTCTTCATTTACGATTAATTACACAGTAGTCTCAATCATTCAGACCCACTTCGTCTATGAACAGCTGCGACGAAAGATATCTGGGTGTCAGAGACTATATCAACAAGATGTACAACTTTCGGATATCCCAATTTTCAGATTGAAGACAAGCTTATTATACGATTTTCGTCCAGTTCTAGTATTTCTGAAGATTATTTACACATATTCAAGGCTCAAATCAACATTGGATGATCGTGTGAACCCCAGAAGGTAAATTCTATGAGTCTGATAACTACAGGACAGGTCCCACCATCCGAATGTTTCTTGCGGCATCAAACAGGTTTACCGTTTAGTAAAGATGAGCTTTGCTAAGACCCTGTTGTAAAACGATGGAGATGACGTCATCAAACAAGGTTCTAATATTAGAACTGTTTGTGGCTGTCGTAAAATGACTATAGAATTCACGACTATCAACATTTCTCTCGGTAAATAATAGTTGTATATATCTAGAAGATTCTTTGTAATCAAAATCTGTACCTAAAATTGAATAAAGAATGATGATAATAAGGTTGAAACTTTGGATATGAAAACATACGACAAATAAGATGGAACCTACCAATAAACTATAAAATGAATAAAGTAACATTGATACGCAATATTTTCTGGAAATCTGTAAAAATGTTTTCTTTAATGTATGATAAACATTAACGTGGTATTCGGATGATGTATAAAAGTATGATCCATAATATTAATATAACAATTTTCAAATAATCCGCTTGGAGCGATTAGCCACTTGCGATTGAGCGGATGGTGTTTTGGACCAAAGTCCATGATCATATAGAGTAAGAAGAAAAAACGCCAACTTACCGTTATATTCCGGGAATGTAGAATGAAGAGAAATGTGTCGTATTTTACTTCTAAATATATCTGTTTTATTTAGAAATAATATAATGGTGGTTATTTCAAAAATTTGGTGACTGATGACACTTCTAAATAACTGTAAGGACTGCATTAACCGATTCTAGAAAATAAAATTATTTATCATATTGCTGGATCGTTATATCGAAATAACAGTCGAATCTAAATTTTTGAACAGATGGAAATTATGACTGTGTTTCATGTTTTTTAGGGACTGAAGTATACAAGCTAGCTACGTCTTTTTCTAATTCTCCAAAGAGCATATTATTATTCTATTTGATTCCACGTAGGTATAGAACTAATAGCGGATTTCTTCTGTAGTGGGGGTCGTCGAGGATCTTATTTTATACATACATGTAGTCTCCATTTACACCCTTCCTGTTTGGAATACAACACCGGATATTACTATTTAGTCCAATAAAACGCAACCGGATATGAACTTTGTTTGATTCTAACGACCGTTTGGGCAGCTGTAAGTGTTCTCAATAAATCGCAAAACTAAATAAGTGCATCCTGAAGGCAACGCATTGCGTAAAAACATAGTGGACCTCTACGACCAAATACTGACATCGCTATGAAATAAGAGAATGAGAAAATGAAGAATTAGTGAAATAATAGTCCGAAACGTCTGCCTCTGTTTGAGCCTGTAATAGCTATTAGGAAAGCTGAGATTGAAATTTCGGAGGTTTTATACAAATTTGTTTACTTCGATTCGACCAAACCCCAAAGTATTCAGAAAGATGGGTATTTTGTGTAGTTTATTCATACACCATTATACCTCTAAAGCATTTATGTCACGTCTGTGGTTCCATCAAAGTCTTTTTAAACGAATCCAATATCTCACCGGTCATCAAAGTTCACGCGATACTAACAAAACGAAAGTAGTGGAGATGCCCCAGTATCAGAGTTTGGTGGATTTGAGGTAAATGCAATACATGTATGTCTCGCAGGTGCAGAAAATCTCCGTAAAAAAAATTCACACTCTTCAGAGGCCGATTTAGAGGAAGACGTTTCGGACTAATGAAATACCTGAGTGCCATGAACTGGATCTGCATCTCTATTATCATAACAACTAATATCTACTGTATAAATCATAGCTGAGACATTATCAAAATAATGAATCCATTTCCTCGGATCTGTCTTCTGACCACCGACATCAAATACACTGAAATAAGAACCACATGATTTACTTTAAAATCGTATAAATGACACTTCACCATACCAGCTCGCATAATATATTCGGTATAAAATAGATTTCGGTGAAGGGAGGGCTTAGGATGGAACAAATGCTTCTTTGAGAAATTGGAATAAACAATCTGGAACTGCTATGTATTTTAGTAGTATTATATTTGCTTTAACTTCTCGTGCATTGGGTGGGCATTTTAACCCATAACTTAATGGATTGTGATATAGATATGGATAAAGCCTTTTTGGTGTTGTTGCTTTTACCAAATACCACAGAAAATCCAATAAATAAAACATAGCTCCGACTTACGTGAACTCAAATCCCTTGAATTTGAATGAAGTTTCATGAAGTCCGTTGGTATTAACTCTTGCATGTAAAATATCCTGATTATTTGGAACATAAGAATAATCCAATATTCTATCAGCATTATCAGCAAAGCTGAAATAGAAATTGTGCCTTAAGCCAGTAATATGTTGTTCGGAACTTAAATACATATTTATTATCATCTGTACGTCCACACTGTCACATTAATCGAGCATAAAATGTATAATTTTCATTTGAAAATCTTAAAAAACTCTATCAATGACAGGATTAATCACTAAATTTTATGAATTAATTTAGCTGTTGGTGAAAGTATTTTAAAAATTACCAGTCCGTAACGCTCAGTTTCCGTAAAGCTAATTCCACTCATAGTGTACCATTTAGTGCGTGCCAGCAGGAACTGTAACTCAACCCTGTGTTCAATTATGCATGGGTTTTGTTAACGAAAGTTAATTTTCTATTTTCTATTATCAGTATGGGGAGTAATTCTTGTTTTGTGACAACCAGCCCGAGTTTGCAAAGTTGGTGCAGATTGACACTTTAATGAGTATTTTTACTCACTATTCTGTAGAGCTAGGTAAATCGAAATCCCATCTTCGAGTCATACACAGAGTGTAACATTCTGATGATAAAAACCGGGTGATGGAAGATGAGTAACGAGCTATCAAGTTATCAACATTAGCTTCTGTTATATTTGATAATTCAACAAACATGTCCTGTAAATAATATTTTAATACCATTATATTTCGGGGAAGGGAGGGTTTGATTCTCCCAAATGTACAGGCCTAGGGTGGAGCAGACACTTTATTTAGAAATTAGGATTAAGGGTCTTGATATTGGGTTTTCTTCTGTTCTTATTCTGATCTGAAATTAGAAAAAATAACGCGCCCGATGGGCGAGAAGTATAGTATCTGTTATGTACTGATTGTTTTTAGTTTACTATGAACAATATTATCATTTAAGTTCTTATTTTTTGAATATGCAACTATCATTTTCTGCTTATAGACATGGGGGAATTTCTCTTGAAGGCTCTTATAGTGGGCACGAACTATCTTGCTTGCTCGATTGCTGGTTGTATTAAACGGGACAACAAAGGGTGCTATGCCTACATTATGATGAATATTTAGTCCTATAGGTCTTGCTGTATTCAATGTCTCAATCCAATGGGCCTCCCTAGATTGACGGAATTTGGTAGTTTCATCTTCGGGCAAGTCAATTTCTATACGCTCAATTGGGATTAGGGTGAGATCGTCTATTGAATGGTCGTCGAGGTTGAAATGATTAGAAACAGGCTTGTCTTTCTTTAATTTGATGTCTGACCTATGAGCATTAAAGTGAGTTCGTAAATTATTCTTAGTTTCTCCTACATATTGTTTGGGGCATTTCTTGCATGAAATTAAATATATTACATTCGAATGTTCACATGTTCCTGGATCGGGTACCTTTTATTCGTAGAGTTGCTTACAAAATAATGAGTTTCTGATATAAAGGGACATGTTTTGCATCTACTGGACAAACATGGAGCACTTCTTAAACCTGGAGGTACTTCGGCATAAAGTCTGTTTTTAGCTGCTATCTGTGCTAAGGTGGCATTTTTTTTGTTTCGTAAAAATCGTTTAGAGTACCCACGCTCTTTCAGTTTTGAGAAAACAATCGTACAGGCTTGGTTGAAATCAGAAGATCTTGTACAAATTCGATGAAATCGTAAAACTTGTGACTTAATTATACCAGAAAAGGTATGTTTTGGGTGAAAGGAGCTCTTGTGCAAGAGTTGATGAGTATCAGTTTCTTTGAAATACACTTTAATATCCAGTTTATTTGTTTCTGCTATGGAATCTCCCTTAAAGACTGTGGTATCGAGACAGTCTATGCTTTTGTCACTCACGTTTGCGGTTAGTTTGATAGAAGGATGGTGGTTGTTGAGAATTTCAAAGAATTCCCAAAACTGTTCGATAGAATAAGTCCAAACCATAAAAATGTCATCCAAAAAGCGTCCGTAAAAAAGTGGGTCAAATGGACAGAGGGGCAACACCTCACGTTCCCACTCTGCCATGAAAAGGTTTGCGTACGAAGGGGCGAATCGTTTGCCCATTGCTGTCCCTGAAGTTTGTAAATATGTTTTACCATTAAATGTGAAATCGTTTCGACTAAGACAAATCTCTAAAAGCTGTAGAATTGCATCGTCGGGTCTGTATGGATCTGGGTTTCTATTAAAAGCTTTACGAACTGCCGTTAAACCAGTAGTGTTATCGATATTGGTATACATAGAAGAAACGTCGATAGAAATTAAAATGGCATTAGAGGGAACTCGAAGATTTTTTATTTTATTGACAAAATCGGTTGTGTCTTTAAGGTAGGCGCGATGTTGGCATGCTAGAGGTAGTAAGAAATGATCAATGTATTCTGACACTGCATATGACTCACTACCACAGTCAGATATAATCGGGCGGCCTTTAGGGATTTTATTCGAGATAAACCACTCCTTGGTTGGATTCTTATGGATTTTAGGCAAAGTGTACAAGTGTCTCTCGCGACAATCAGGTTTGGCAGACAGATAGTCATATTGTTTCTGTTTGAGATAACTAGTTTTGACTAAATCGGCAAGAATATTATTAATCATGTTAGCAGTTTCTTTGAAAATTGGTTTCGGTAAAATGGCATAATGTTTAGGATTATTCAGTTGATTCTCTGCTTCTGAAACGTAATCCTCCCTATTCAGAATGACACAACATGAACCTTTGTCACTCTTTTTAATAACAATGCTATCGTCTTTCTTAAGTAAGTTTAACGCTTAACGTTCCACTCGTGTGAGATTAGGCTTTTCGTGTGTTATGGAAAGGTTCACTGTTTGGCTATTCATTTGGTTAATCATTGGGAGTTGCGATCTATTTCACCCTAAATTCCTTACAACTGGTTATCAGCCTGGTTCTACCAGTGATGCAGCTCATAGGAACTGACATGAAAAAAACGTCTAGTTATTCGGATCGGGCAATAAACCGAAGCCCTGTGTACTACATTTTGTGTACGTTAAAAATCCGTCGAAAGTAGGGAATTGAAATAGAGTAGGCTATGCCACTGTTCTGGAAGTTCCAGAATTGCACACTGCAAAGCGTTTCCCGTCGCCATTAGCTCATACAGAAAAGTAGGACAGAAACTTCTGTCATTTCATTTTCTCCTTGTGATGACTACAGAAAACATATAAATATTATAATAGATAATTTTACAAGCCGAATAATAAAGTTTTAGGGATGATGATAATGGTATTTTAAGGGAGTGGGTAGCGTGTGGGAGCGAGGGATGTAAGTGTTAAGTACCAAGATTAATTCTTGTGTGTGATTTAATTGAGAAAGTAAGCATATTCAAAAAGGTTAGGGTGACTTTCAATTATAGCTATAATGAATATTTGTATTTTTCATTTCAAAGGTTTTTTAGATTGCATTACAATTGAGAGTTTGAGAGGATCTATTCAGGCTGATTTGTTAAAACTTACAGTGAATTGTCTGGGGACACCAATCTGCATCTCATCAATACAAGCCTTTAATCTCAATAGAATATCTAGTATATTCTTTCTAACAATACTTCTATATAAATAACGTTCAGTTTCCAGAAAATCATGGTCATACAGGATCCTGTTGAAAATAAAATACAAAGTTTACAAACATATACACCGAAACAGCATGAAGCAACAAAAACAAAGTACTAAGGAGCCGAGCTGCAAAACTAAAACTATAATACGACAGTGTTGACGTACATGCTCTGCGAATTCAAAGAAATCTAAGATTTAACTGAAAATGTTTTAAAAATAACAAAGTCATCTAGTCCAAATCTCTCCAATATACAAAAGACCCCAAAATACAATCGGATGTATGATCGCTTTACAATGGTGATGACATGCGACAATACTATCATTACCGTTTTCCATCCTCAAAAGATTTTTGGTAAGGTTTTTTTGTGATTATTTTGTTGTTGTTGTTGACGAATTGTCACCTTGTCAGTTCAATCTTGGAATAATGAATTAACTAAATTATGGAATAATCTAGTGATCATCAATTCAAGCACGTAGTGAACTTAGCTGAATTGGGAATCACCAGAAAAGATTAATATAGAACGAGTAACTTGCCTGAGTTGTTTGGTCAGTGTACTTTTTCCTGATCCTGACTGACCTGTTAAAATAAAACAACACTGGTTGTTAATTATAATTGAACTCAATTGAAAAATTATATTTACGTTTTTTAGTGATACCGATTGAATTATCATAAAATCACCGTCACCGATCACAAACCCCTTTTTTAACCTTAGCTGAGATTTTACTCAAATTTGAAAAAAAAAACTATAATACAGGTTTATAACCGGAAAAAATATATGAATCTATTTCTTAAGACACAATGTTTCTGGCATTATCATAATAATCTTCAAATTTAACCTTTGTGAGAGGAATTATGAATTTGAGTAAAAACTAAGCTGAGCATGAGAAATGCGTTGTGGCCATGGGACCAGGTCAAAAAGTAAACTCTTTGACAAATCATATTAGGCATTCTAATGTTCTCTTCAATAAGTCCGTCTTCATTAGCCCACATGGTGCAGAAAAGTAGGACGTAAAACTCCATCCATTTCATTTCATTTCAATAGGTGATCTTTGTAACGCCTTCGCAGCCCCATAAGAAGATGTCTATTAAGTACCATCTTACCCAATAAAAGAAGTTTAATACTCCTGGTGGCTTTTTCTTTCTCATTCTGGAGAAACTGGTCGATGTTTTCTGATTTTTTCTTACTCTCGTTAGGGTTGGTTGAGTTCTGAGCACTAGCACTAGCCCCCATCTTATGAATACAGGTGTTGACATATCATAATGGAATCCTGCAACAAAAGAATGTTAAGAATTAACATATTATGTCGAACTCATCTTGATAATGTCGAGCTATTAAGAACTTCGTAGTTTTACTTTCAATGCAATAGCCACCGTTGTGTCACGGAATGCAGCGATTTGCTTGGAATGTACTCCATTGAATAAGAAGGCTGTAAACATTATGGCTTCGTGTTCACAGACTTTTTGTCGGGGCTTCTGGTTGCCTATTCAATGGCGTACAATCCAAACAAATCGCTTCATTCCGTGATACAAGAAAGGTGGCTATTGCAGTTAAGGTGTAAGACGAAGATGGTAATAGCTTGACATTGTGAAGATGATCAGAACTAGAATCTACTCGGCAGTTGCTTTTCTACTTTTTTTTTTGGAAATCCTGGAACAATTCAAAGATTTGCGTCTACATTTCGTTTCACTTATTGCAAGTAGATTGCTTCACTCATTTTATTAGATAGAACAAAGCCCTTTCAAAACGTTGTCAGATCACAACATACGGAAAATAAAACGAAATGAAATTAACAAAACTTTAAAATCCACAAAGAAACAATACTGATTGTAGTCAAAGTTCTAAAGAATTCATATAAAATAAATAAGGTTACGGGCAAAAAAGTTTTATTTTAAAATAAAAATGTGTATAGATTTATTTTCTTCTATCTAATGACATCTATTATTTCTGACCTAGAACCGAGTAAAATCAACATGTTTTCGATTAATTGTTACACAGCTACGATGCTATAGGTGTGTCATTAAGAAATATATGATATTAATTATCCTAATTAATGATGATAATACGAAAATAATATAAATACGGTCCGATAATTAACTACATATTAATAATTCTATACAAATTTCTGAACGATAATAGTGTACTAATGACCACTAACAGCCATACTGAAGGAGTGTTTTCTTCGTGGTAGGAATTTAATCCAATCTACAAATTCGCATTAACAAACCCGAATGGAAGTAAAAACTGTGATAACGTTAACATTCAAGGACCATAGATTTCAATATAACGACAGAAAGTTATCAATAAACATCCATATTAATGAATTACAGATTAAAATACGGGTTCCGTGATTTAAGGTGTCACTCGCGTCAACGACCATTATTTATTCTATTATTTCGCTTCGTGGTATAAAAATATATCATTCGTGAAATTAGAAACACAATGGTCGCTTTATGGACGGTCCATACTGATCTCGTACATTATCCAAGAGCATAAAACATGATGTTTCCAAAAAATCCTAGAAATTTTTTTTCACTGAAAGATTTGTAACAACACTTAAATATTAAGAAACGTGGCGACAATACTTTATAGTGCGGTTTGTTCTATACAGAAGTTCGCGATTCCAGTGCAGCAATTGCAATGCATGAACGAAGCTAGGCCTTAGATCAACAACATTAAGCTAAGGTGCTATATGACCTAACATTAAACATGTCAGTAAAACGATTTTAGATTATGTGATCAATAAGAGCCTGTGTAGTTTAGAAAGAACAAAAAAACTGACAATGAACAATGAATTGAATGGGGTTATACATCCTACTCTTCTGCACCTTATCGCGCTAACGAAGATGGGTAACGTAATGCAGTGTGAAATGGGGCAAATTTTGCCAGGACAGCGGCATTAGCCTGCTCTTTTTCAAAGTTCAACTGTCGAAGGATCTTTAACGTGCACAGCCTGTAGCACACTGGGCCGTTTAGTTTTCCATCCGAACGACTAGACGGCTTTTTCAATGGCAGTCCTTCCCTCCGACTTGCATCACCGACAGAAGGAAAGCGGTTTGAAAAATTGAAAAAAAGCTACCGTCTTGACTTATGGCGGGATTGAACCCTGCATCTGAGGGTACTATTTGAAAGATCAATAAGACCACGTGTGCTTTAGGCCATCGGAAATTGCAAAAGGGAAAAATTTCCATCATTAGTAAAAATGACAACAAGGGTGTAAAAATCTCATTCCATTTCTTTTCTAAAACAAAATGTAAAAAAAATCTTCAGAGGAAACAATGTTATCTAATATTACACTGCAGTATAAAGTACACAGCATTTTTCATATTCCAGTAAATCGATACAAATTAATTGGTCTTAATTGAAATGATATTTTATTCATCACATGAAATTGTGGTGTCAGGTCTTAGGGGGAAGGGGTCACATATAACAACTTTAGTTCTTGGTAGGATCCCAAATCCTTTATTAAGTAAAAAAAATATTTTTTCTTTGAAAAACGCCAAAAATATTTAAAATCAAGAAGATACATATATATAATTAGCATACTCTAGAAATATTTTCAGGTATAATTTACGACGTTTTTGATATTGAAAACTTTTTGCATAAAGCGGAATACCCCTTTAAAGATATATAATCAAAAATATCTATCCATACCAGTTATCAATAGGTTACAATTTTTACTATTTTAGTAGTTAGATCACGTTATTTGTTAAACACGACGCTCGGTTAGACAAAAATGGACACATTTTTTGTATTTTATTTTCCTTCACAAATACTTTATTGCTTATCGTGTTACTTTTTCAACAGCATTCAATACATTTTGTCCATTATGATTGTGGGTGTGATATGGACTATCCGTCTTTTTAGCTAAACAAGAGAAAAACGTAAAACTTCATTTCTGATTACTGTGAAGCAAAAGGCCGGTGATTTATTGTATTCATGTGATTTCTCTCAAACTTTCTATGTTTATTGAAAAATTGATTTTTTAGACTTCATTTTATAAGATAAGATTAATTATCCTTGATTGACCGTTTAAAATCAATGACAACTTTGACAACTATAGTAACTACCCGGATCACTTATCAACCTGAATTGCCTATGAACAATATGAAAATTGTTGAAAAGTAGGGGAAATCAAGTACAAAGACTCTTATCTCCACAATGTTAGACTCTTACGAACTGCGTCTAATACCTTGACTACAAATGGCCACAATCTTGTTTTACGGATGATTGCTAATGCAGCTATTTGATTGGATTGAACAATGTACACTACGGAATAGAGGCAATCAGAGAAATGGACAGACGGACTGTAACTGTAAGCAATTTGACTGCAAGTGTAATTGAGGGCACTGATTGGCTGTATTCGCTGAATGTACTAAGTACTGCGATACGAGAAAGGTGGCTAATGCAGTCAAGGTGTAAGACGAAGTTCGTAATAGCTTGACCATGTGATGCAGACTCTTCGCCAGGAGAGCATGTTTCATCTCAAGTGTATGAGAAAAAGTAGGCGAACTCACTGCAAAGGAATTAGGTGTCGACAACAGGCTATTTTACAGTTCGATGACTAAATTTTAATTTTAAATCATTAACGGTAAATATCATGATTGTATAGAATACATCATATCATCTGGTACAATCTCTGGAGGCTAAACTAAGTCTGGTAACCTAGCGGACTAGTAACTCGAGGAATCAGACTAATACTAGTGGGTGGTAACACTGTAACGAAATATCCAGTAGCACCTTTTATTGGTGCTTTCATGTGAAAAACATAATCCAGTCTGAGGCGGCAATTAAAACATTCCCCAGATCTCATTATAATATGGCTAATAATTGGAGTTTATCTCTCGGCTATTTCCGATATCACGTAACCAAGCGTAGAAAACATGACATTTAAGTCTCCTTGAATTGTTGTTGTTGCCTTCTGTACTGATCAATGTTTGGTGAGGTCATTAATGTTAGTTCAGTTTCCTTAAAAAAATAGCTTTATATCGTCAAATTGACCATTTTTTAATTTATTTTATATTCAATCTTATCGTATGACTTTTCAAAATCAAAATCTAACATATCTCCACTTAAATGTAGTACAAATTCCTAGAATTTAGATCTTCAAACTATGCCAAAAACATTATATCTTTAGACCTAGCCAGTGCCATAACTATACTCAAAAATCTGATAAATCCATAAAATCAAATAATTATCCTTAAAACTGCGAAAATATTAAAGCGTTTTCAAAAATTATGTTGTATTACGGATTTATCGGATCATACAATACTTATTGGCCAAGTTTGAAAGGTAAATTTGATGTGCATTCTTACAGGTTGTATATCTTTAAGGATCAAACCCTAGCCCTCTAATTTACCAAACATCTGGCTGAGCCACATAGGCTCCCTTAGATCCGTAAGCATATACGAACAACACTTCCATATTAAAGGAACAGCTAAGCCAATCAGTTATAGTGTTCGAAGCTCAGTGTCGAAATTTGAGCCTTTAAAACTATGTGTGTCCAGAATTATTCGCGATTGAATGTTAAAATGACAACTCGTCAAGTTAAGATACTCTGTGATATATAGAAAAGACATATATAGGGAAAGTGAGTAAAATTCCTAGTTAAAGTACTTTTTAAATAATTGCGCAATTTTCGTACATTTCTAATACTTCTGAAGACTATTTACATATATTCAAGATTAAATCAACACCCCAAAATGGCGCATCTGTCCCTTTAATACCTTCGAGCTGCTACACTATGAAAGGATAAGTAATAGTAGTAAAGTTCTATCTGCAGTTCAATCTAGTTGATATCCACAAGTTAAACACTCACATATAATGACTAGATTATCCAGTGTAATTTCAACGTAAAGTTCAAACACCCCAGGTATTGTCTTACTATTGTGTGGCTTTTATCAATTGATCATTAATTTATATCTGACATTAAAGGGAAACGGTCGTATAAATATGAGAAACTGAATGAAGTTGGTTCGTGGATAGTTATAAGCCTAAACGTGCCGATATTCAATCCGTTTCTCACGCCCGAGTACGGACGAGGCTAGATTTGTCGGGCTTCATTTGGTTATTATCTATGGTTTGATATCCAAACTGGTTTAGTTCGTTCTTAAACAGGGATTTACAATATGGCGCGAAGTTGTTCTATTCTGTCAGGCTACATTATCCAACTTGAAAAGGGTTCAGGGGAAATCCTAAGAGCAAATCACGAATTTGTAATTCAATCGATCAAGAATCTTAAAAGGGTATCAGAGTGAAAAGGGTTTGAAGCGCATTTCAGCTGTACAAATCACAAATAATTTCAGAATTTAAATCCGACTTCTGGTTCACCAACTTAACAATCATTTCCTACTTGTTATTAACATACTTCTTCTGTATGGTTTTGTTTGTTTAAGCAGAATTCAACACAATCTTTAATTTCTCCAAGAATCATGAATAAATCATAAAATACTGTTACGACGTCATGCGCAATTACTAAACAAATGATTAATGGAAACGAAAGAATCACAATAGTAGAAAATAAAAAAAAACTGCGATCATACTAACAGTGAACAACAAGTGATGAACAAACACGATAGTGTCAAAAATCTGTGAAAGCATCTCAAAACTGAATGGAATGAAAATTTGCTACGATTGCGACATTTGGCTAGTCTTTTCGATTTCCAGCTGTCGAGGGATCTTTAATGTACACAGCCTGAAAACGGGCCAGCCTTGGTTTAATGTCCCTCCGACCTGCATCACTGCGAAGTGGAAACCGGGTTAAAATATCCGAAGGTATATCTTGACCTACGCCGGTATGAAGCTTTGGACACTAGAGAGCAAGGGTTGAACACACTTAGCAATTGTGACTCCCCGTGTAAACACAACGGTGAGAAACATTTCAAAATAAGCCTCAAAGCGACACAGTTCCTTTTAGAGCTTGTGTATTTTTAACACTCAAAAATACATAAAATTACTAACCTTATCAAACAGAGACGATAGAAAAACAACAAAACCATATATAATTTCACTGTTAGCCTACTTATATAATTCCATTAGTAACTTGCCTTCAGATCCCAGTCTAATGACATCTCATAATAGTGAAGGTACAGAACAATGTCCAAGTCATGTCATTAACTACAATATAAACTACCTAGATCAATATATCAACAGTATAAAAAGCTTTATGGATGACATCCGTATCGTGCTTTCGTGCTGAAGGTTTTGGTATATTAACATGGCCACGTTTATCGTGCGCCCATATGGCAGTCTGCAGTTTCAGAACAAGATGGCACCAATTACTTATGGAATTAAAAATCATCAACAGAATAGGTATGCACCTTTACTTAAATCATTTGCCATCTCTTTTCATGTTAAGTTACTATCATGATTAATTTCCTGTTAAGGTTTGGGATGTGTGAATGATGAAATGCACTTTAAACCCTAACCACTCTAGTTCACACATACTCAATAATAATTAGTGAAAAATCTGATTAGCTGATGAGTTAACTAGTTATTCTATCATATCTTTGGTTTCCCTGGCAACCAGGTATAATAAGTAAACTATAATTTTAATAACAGTCGATGATTGTATTGTAGTGATTGTGTGCGTCATCAATCTCTACACAAATACCGGGCTGTCAGAGCTTTAATACAGGCGAATACTTTCTGACGCACAAAGTGAATCGTCTGTTTAAGTCAAAGAGTGGTAGCTCTCCATTTCTTCTAGAGGATAACATTAGATCACACCTGCACTCAATGCTTTCATCACCTCACGCTTAGATTATTGCAACCGCCTCGTATGTCGCAACAGAAAATACTCTCACATAACTCCTGTTCTTGTCTCACTGCACTGATTTCCGGTTTCTCGCCGAATTGAATTCAAGGTTCTAGTACTAACATGGTAGACACTGCCTGATCAGGCACCTGCTTATCTATCCGATCTCATCTCATATCGCCGAAAACCAAAAAGAGTAACCCGAGCGTCCATGGAACTTCAGCTCGTTCAGCCACGCTATAAGCAAGATTTCTGGAATTTTTCAAATCACGACTAAAAACTCACCTTTTCAGATGAGCACACTCTGAACGCAAATCTTGTCATCTACCTTTACATCTTTCTTTTTTGTTTTAGTATTTTTCCTATCATTTTTTAATCATTTTACTATCGCGTCTAGTTTGTAATAGTGATATGTACTATAATTTATACTTTTACGGCCTATTGAGATCGATTGTGATGTAATGGGCTTTAAACAATATATATCATTATTATTAGTTCTTGTGGATTGGCTAGAGACGACGATCCATGATGTCCAAGCGTTGTTCTATCGAGGATATGATTGTTTATTTATTTATTATAAGAATACAATGAAATATACAGTGCTGAGTTATATAATACGTTATATAATAAAAGCTATCATAATTACCTGATAATAGTAATAGCTATAATGGTAATTTCTATAGCAAAGATAGCTTGCCAGACAAGGTAACATACGCACACTACCTGATCTTGTCCATATATACATGCATACCAAGTTTCATAGAGATCAGATAAAAACTACACCCTGTTTCATGACTACACGTCAAATTTGTAGGGTTTTTACTAAATCAAGGGCAATAATCCTGAAATCGTTCATCCAATTATTACTAACTTCAAACTTGACAAAATCTCATCAATATATACATATTATATACTAAGTTTCATCGAGATAACCATTCCTCGACACTTGAAAAAGGATAATATTTCGAAAACCGATTCGTGTCAATTGCGTAAGTTTTTGTTTTACTTGTTATAATTTTTCACATCATTGTTAGCGTTATTTATCACCTAAATATATATTTTTGCATTTTTCATCATAACTTTCATCTTACTTTATATATCCCCAAACCCAGTTTGACTTATTTGCATAATTTGATCCCAACATTTTCGCGCTAGCATATACAGTTTCCTCCTGTTACATCCGCTGTACATTCCCTTCTAACCCCAAGTTCTTTTCATTATGCTCCCCAACTACAACAACCACTGGCAAGAAGCCAGACATAGAAACACTAATCGTCAACCAAACCAATATCACGTACCCTACAACGGCCCTGTCTTCCATCGACCTCTACCACCTACCAATCACCGACCACCAACCAACCCACCCAGCTATATCCCACCCCATCGCCGACCTACCTACAACACAGCCTACCAATCAAGAGGTAACCATCGACCTGACCAACAACAGAAAAGACTACCAGCCCACCGACGCCAACCAGTCCCCACTCATAAGGAGGAAGAACCCTTTGTGAAGGTGTTCTTCCACGTTTTGCAGTGCCTCCATCATTTGGCAATCCTTACCCTTCAACAGCAAGGCCAACCAGCGTTTACCTTCAAACGCAAAGTCTCTGAGTTGGATAGTTTTATCCGTCCAGCAATGAAAACATCAGCTGTCGACGCGAATATTAGATCCCTCAATCGGACATGGCTCTGTAAGGTTACGCAGGTCCTGATCGACCATTACCAAACCACACTTCAAGAGAGGCTGACCACCATTCGTACCAAGTCTTTATCATCACCTGCCGTCGACCGCATCGTTTCTCATGCCCTGTCCTGGGCCCGTCGCTCCTATGGGAAAGGTCTCACTCAAGCTGTAATCTCCAAATTCTACCAAACAATCAACGAAACAAAAACCAGAGTAACCATATCTCTACCAACTGAAATGGACACTACACCTGCACCATCTAGAGCCACCACGCTGCCGAACCAAACCCCTAAACGAGCCCGAAGTTCACCTACTCCTAGTCCAGCAGACATAGGTAAACGCTCTCGTAGAGAGGGCACACCCCTTCTCTTTTCACTTTCAGACTCGTCTTCCCCTTCCACACCATCTGAATCTTCACCACGTGATCCAGGATCCGCCAACCTTTCTTCCTTCTGTGCGTTTTTGGACCAGCAAACCACCCCTCAGTCTCCATCCAAGTCGAGACGTGTATCCAGACCTCCCCCCCCCTCGAACCAGATCCCAGTCCGTTCCCAATGCTACAATTCTAACATCTACCAAACCAGTACCAATCACACCGTCGACGACCATTATATCCGCTACCAAACCGTATTATCACCAAACCAAGGACAAATCATTATGGAAGCTACCTGCTCTAAAGAAATCTACCTTAATAATTGGATCATCTAACCTGAATCGAATTCCCAAAACCAGTTCAGACACCGAAATACATTCTTACCCCGGTGCCCAAATCCATCACATACAGTCAATCCTGGAATCATACGACCATGATCCCAAACCTACTACCATTATTCTTCATGTAGGCCTCAACAACCGTGATCAGCTACCAAAGACCTCCTTTAACCAAGCCCAGAAATTAATCGCCTCAGCCAACAAAACCTTCCCAAACTCCAAGATCCTCTTCACATGTATACCCATTTCAAATAAAATCTCGAAGAAAGCACAACAGAACCTCAGCACTCTCAACAACATGATGATGGAGTCCAGTATCAACAGCGCAACAATCTTACCACCCTACGAAGAAGAATTCGAACCAGTTGATAATCTTCATTGGTCTCCAGAAACAACAAACAGCATCTATTTGTTTTGGATACACCAGCTTCAAGCATCGAGTAAGTCTTTAAACTAATTACTGAGGATAAAAATACTGAGAGGCCACCGCTAGGCCAAACTGTAGTTAACTTGAGCCGCAAAATTCTCACACCCCTTCAGCATTCAATCTTAGACCGTGGACTTAAGTTTATTCCCACACCAAAGATAGCTAACTTGAATTATCTCCGACCATCCATTGAACGATTTCAACGAAATCTTAGCTGCACATATTTTTTCGAAACCACCCCCCACGTGGTGCTAGAACAATGTTTATTCCTAAATCCACGTGGACACCCCCTCAGGCCGCCATCCATCCTGAAATATTGAAAGCATTTGCGAGTATGAATAGCCAAACAGTGAACCTTTCCATAACACACGAAAAGCCTAATCTCACACGAGTGGAACGTTAAGCGTTAAACTTACTTAAGAAAGACGATAGCATTGTTATTAAAAAGAGTGACAAAGGTTCATGTTGTGTCATTCTGAATAGGGAGGATTACGTTTCAGAAGCAGAGAATCAACTGAATAACCCTAAACATTATGCCATTTTACCGAAACCAATTTTCAAAGAAACTGCTAACATGATTAATAATATTCTTGCCGATTTAGTCAAAACTAGTTATCTCAAACAGAAACAATATGACTATCTGTCTACCAAACCTGATTGTCCCGAGAGACATTTGTACACTTTGCCTAAAATCCATAAGAATCCAACCAAGGAGTGGTTTATCTCGAATAAAATTCCTAAAGGCCGCCCGATTATATCTGACAGTGGTAGTGAGTCATATGCAGTGTCAGAATACATTGATCATTTCTTACTACCTCTAGCATGCCAACATCGCGCCTACCTTAAAGACACAACCGATTTTGTCAATAAAATAAAAAATCTTCGAGTTCCCTCTAATGCTATTTTAATTTCTATCGACGTTTCTTCTATGTATACCAATATCGATAACACTACTGGTTTAACGGCAGTTCGTAAAGCTTTTAATAGAAACCCAGATCCAAACAGACCCGACGATGCAATTCTACAACTTATAGAGATTTGTCTTAGTCGAAACGATTTCACATTTAATGGTAAAACATATTTACAAACTTCAGGGACAGCAATGGGCAAACGATTCGCCCCTTCGTACGCAAACCTTTTCATGGCAGATGCAAAACATGTCCTTTTATATCAGAAACTCATTATTTTGTAAGCAACTCTACGAATAAAAGGTACCCGATCCAGGAACATCTAACATGTGAACATTCGAATGTAATATATTTAATTTCATGCAAGAAATGCCCAAAACAATATGTAGGAGAAACTAAGAATAATTTACGAACTCGCTTTAATGCTCATAGGTCAGACATCAAATTAAAGAAAGACAAGCCTGTTTCTAATCATTTCAACCTCGACGACCATTCAATAGACGATCTCACCCTAATCCCAATTGAGCGTATAGAAATTGACTTGCCCGAAGATGAAACTACCAAATTCCGTCAATCTAGGGAGGCCCATTGGATTGAGACATTGAATACAGCAAGACCTATAGGACTAAATATTCATCATAATGTAGGCATAGCACCCTTTGTTGTCCCGTTTAATACAACCAGCAATCGAGCAAGCAAGATAGTTCATGCCCACTAAAAGAGCCTTCAAGAGAAATTCCCCCATGTCTATAAGCAGAAAATGATAGTTGCATATTCAAAAAATAAGAACTTAAATGATAATATTGTTCATAGTAAACTAAAAACAATCAGTACATAACAGATACTATACTTCTCGCCCATTGGGCGAGTTATTTTTTCTAATTTCAGGTCAGAATAAGAACAGAAGAAAACCCAATATCAAGACCCTTAATCCTAATTTCTAAATAAAGTGTCTGCTCCACCCTAGGCCTGTACATTTGGGAGAATCAAACCCTCCCTTCCCCGAAATCTAAAACCGTTCATCCGATTATTACCAATTTCAAACCTGACCGAGATCTCATCAATATAATACATGTATACGAGTTTCATCAAGATCGGATAAAAATTGTAGCCTTTATCGTGCATACAAGCCAAATTTAACACGTTTTTACTAAGTTTTTTAATAACTCTGAAACCGTTCATCCGATTATTACCAATTTTGAACTTGATCGAGTTCTTATCAATATATACATGCATACCAAGTTTCATCAAGATCAGATACAAACTGTAGCCTCTATCGTGCATACAACAAATGTGGACCGACGGACGGACGGGTTAATAAAAAAGTTATTTGGTTGAAAAGAGGCAAACTCCATCATTCTTTGAATTCAAAAACCGCTTACAAATGTTTATCAGTGTCTAGATAAAAGGAAAGCAAGTTATAGACTTTAAGTATATATTTATAGATGTTAAATAATTATTAATCATTAATGAATTAATTATAGATTTTAGCGTGAAAAATGTTGAAATGTTACATTCCGGTTATTTAGGGTTGATCAGGATTGTTCTTTATCCATTAGTCTCTTGTATTGATCAACAAATGTTTCTATTCCTTCTTTGACTCTGTAGTCTGGTTCTTTAGCTACTGACAGCCTTACACAGTTACTGAACTCTCCAGTAGGTGAGGTACTAAAAAGGAAAAGAGACAATGTTCCAGTCCTTGGTTTGGATTTCAAATACAGGGCTATAGTATCCCTAGAGGCAGTGGCGACTTCAGATTTTTGGAAGAGTATTCTTTCAATATATTTACATTTTTACAATGACAAAGCAAATTTCCATAAAAAATTGTATTCTGGGATCTCTTAAATAATTTGTGAAGAGTTGTGTTTTATCATTAGTGAGATATTCTAACATTTTAGGAGTCAGTTTCACCAGACCTCCCGGACAGCTTTTTAGCTTTTATTGCAATTTTAGCGCTTATCATTCTATTTTGGTTGTAAAATTGAGATAAATTCTGAGAAATTATCAGTCCAAAATGACGGTACCAATGGTGCAAATAACAAGTAATTAATCCTTTCAAAATAAAGCAACTAATTCATCCCGAATCATATTAGAGATACAATAATTGGTTTTATGCCCCACTGCACTGCAGATTTGAAGACAGCATTTCTGATTTCTTTATCTAATTTCAGATCAGAAAAGATAGTAGATTCATAATGTTCATTCCAATTTCTAAATGAAGTAATTGTTCCATCTTGTACATTAGGAAAATCAAAAATTTAGTTTAAGAGCCTTGCCAGATAGATCACACGAAATTCACCCTTCCCTCTAGTGAGTAATATTGGAAACCATGGAAAAATAATCTTACCACTGTCCTGGTATAAATGATACAGTTCTATTATCAACAGCTTGTGTCAAGAACTCTAAAGCATCTACATTATCATTTGGTATCTCAACCCAGATGAAAAACCCTCCCTGAAAATACATTTAGAATTATGACAAGGGAAATGAAAATATACAAAGATGTTGGAATACACACAGGAATGAAATATAAGATTTACGAACTGTCATATTTTCAATACAGGAATGTTGATTAATTTTTTTTCCAATAAAACATTTTTTAAATGATGTAGTGGGTGACAAGACACTACTCTAGGCCTACCATTGTCCTACTGTAACTGTATTTCAATGTCTAATAATTTAATGTGGTCATAATTATTTTACAAGTATAACAACTAAGGTTCACAGTCAAGTATCCTTTCTACCATCTACCATTTTCCCAGATTATCTGTACCCATTTACAGCTGGGTTGACAGAAATTATGAGTGAAGATGACTCAATCAAGGTCATATTTATTTGATGACAAAACGAACACTCACTAAAAATGGCGCCCTGACAAAAAAGCATACAGACTCAGCCTCACTATCGATTTTGACAAGCAGCCAAATTAGGCAGCTCTATTTGTTGTCTGTAGGCTGAGACCTCCCTCCCAGTTACCTCCCTTTGTCACAAACGATAGAAGGCTCTCAAACACATTCAAGTACATATATGCCTAATTTCATCAAGCTCAGATAAAAATTGTAGCTCGATGCATCTGTACTAAGTCAAGGGCAAAAACTCTGAAACCTTTTAACCAACTATTACCACATACATACTTGACCAACATCTTATCAATATATACATGTATACCAAGTTTCATCAAGATCAGATAACAACTGTAGCCTATATTGTGTCTTTGAGAAATGTGGACGAACCGACAGGCGGACAGAAATGAAATGAAATGAATGGAGTTTTACATCCTACTTTTCTGCACCATATAGACGGGATGAAGATGGGACAAGGACGACAATATACGTCCATATTGTCCTACTCACCAACCACATTAGGTTTTATTTTAAATAAATATCTAGATCAGAAGAGAAAAAATAGAAAGTAAATAATTTTGGCTCCAATTTCGACAGTGAGCTGTGAACACTTACTGATAAGCTTAGCTAAAAATATCCAATTCTGAAGACAAACAGATGGCGAACTTGTCTCTTTAAATACCTAATTGTCCTAATTCATATCTGACATGAATTCTACATACATATATATATATATCAAATAAACTTACTCCTGGTTTTATAAATTTTAGATGAGGAACTGTATTCAGTGTATCAATAATAATCTTCATATTTTTCTAATAAGAAAGAAATAATAAGAATATAAGGAAAGTAACAACTATATTTTACAAGGATAACAACTTAGGTTCACAGTTAAGGATCCTTTCTACCAGCTGATCCTTGGCCAAACCTCTTGGCATTGATCTTTCCTGGATTATTTGTACTCACTTACAGGTCGGTTGACTGGTTTTAAGGGTGAGTATGACTTATTCAAGGCCATTGGACTTTCACACGCCGAGCAAGATTAGAACCCACAGCCACCATTTGTTCGATGTCAATGAAGCCTATTAAGTTCGTTTCATTTGAGTCATGTTGTCATAAAGCCACATGTTTGATCTAACTTGAATGATTATAAGTATTTGCTTCACCATCAGTGGTTGCCATGGCAGTGCTTTTGTTCAAATGTCACATGTGATAGTGTTTGTTCATCTTCAATAGTATCTCTAATCTGCAGGGCAAATTATGGTGAAAAATTCAAAGACATCATCTTGGCATGATGCCAGATTCACAGTATTAACTGTATTGGAACAAGATGCATAATTCAACCACGTTGAGCAACCCTTGACATGGGGATCAATGCCGTATTGGCACTTGAAGTTTAGGGGACATGGATTTAAAGGCTCAAATTTTGACTGTGAGCTGTGAACGCTATTATTCATAGGCTTAGCTAAAAAATTCCTGTTCCTGAGACTAAAGTGTGATTGGTCTAAAAGAATGGCACCTGTCTCTTTAAAAACTAGGATATAGTGTTTGAGGACCTTGGTTTCTGACAGTACAAAATCTTGTAAATCACATTACAATCATTCTAATTAAAATTGAAAATCTGATTGTTTTGTCTATAGGTGACTACACCTGCCATTCATGATCTGACTAATTGTTATGCAACTACTGTTCAACATAATAATGCTAAGTTCAATAAAAGAATTTTCTATCAATAGATGAGGAATTTATTGTTTAAGAATTTTCTTGTATTTTGTAAAGTATTTAAAGTTTTTGATATGTTAGTATAAAACATGACATCTTTTGAAGAGATTTGGCAAAATTAAGAAGAAATCAAGGGTGACAAAAATAGTGATCTGCAGAAAAAACACAAAAACCATGTCCCCACAAATCATCTTCACAATGTCAACCTGTTACAAACTTCATCTTACACCTTGACTACAATAGCCACAGTTCTTGTACTGCAGAATGCAGCGATTTCATTGGATAGTATGTGAGCGAATACAGCCAATCAAGTGGAAGTATTTAATGGTGTACAATCCAACCAAATTACTGCATCCACTAACATCTGTGATATAAGAATAGGCTATAAGACTAAGTTCATAATACCTCGAGCACTGTGAAGATGCCCACAAATGTGTGTTCTAAAATTCAAGGCTCTCAGCAGGTAAGGTCTGAAATCCAAAAAAGTAAAATAATTACCGCATAATTTTCTTTCAAAAACTCTAAATGTGGTGCTAATAAATCTAACTTTAATATCTCTGTAACTATTTGACCACCAAAATGATTGAAACTTCCTCCACTGAAGGTTAAAGAGCTAAAGAGAAAAGATTAAAAAGATAGCTTGCCAAGCAAGGTAATATACGCCCACTGGCAGCTTTGATTTTGATTAAAATTATTTGGCTGTACAGTAACAATATGATATATTCAACTTTTAATAAAACACTTCTTTCGAACTTTTTGGTTGATAATGAATAATATTACTTAGATTTGTCATATTTTGGCAAAAATTGTGCTTTCCAGAGTGATTACAGCCAAAACATAATATTCATAATTATTATATTTATTATTGTAATTAATTATAATAATCAAGTAATTACCCGAGCTAATATCATCTATTTTCCACTTTAGTCTGACTTTGAAATCTTTAAGACGACACATTGAGTGATATATATGTATCAAATAAATCTTATTAGTGATGAGCAAAATTTGAGACATGCTTACGAAGAGAAGTACAAAGAATGGAAAAGGCTACCCCTTGACTGTATTATGTTACTGATTGGGATACAGGGACATTGTAGAACATCTGGTAATATCTTGATGGACACATTCATGGTTCAGCTTTGTATAGATACTAAAATTTATGCCAAATATGGTTTTGTCGTGGTGAGAATTCTCCAAATCAGGGATCCAAAAATGGATCTGAGTCACTCTCAAGAAAAATGAATTTCATGTCTGGCCCTAAATTTGCCCATATTCCAATTCTTTATCAGGTTTTAGGAATGGGTAGGACCAGATTTGTCAAGCTTATAGTTTAACTTCCGTTTGTATTTTATGTTTTATGTTTTATTAACTATTAGTGGTTACGTACAAAGCTAATAGCTAATAAAAGATTCGAAACGAAACTAATAAAATACGAACGGAAGTTAGGTCTAATTTTAATTAGACTGAAATATCTGAGAAAATTGTTTTGAAGTGTTTTCAGTAGCTGTTATAAGATTGTATAATCTAATAATATATATTACTAAAAGAAGTGATAATAGTTACCTATGAACAAGTCTGTTGACTATTATTGGTGGAGCTTCAATCCAGCCAACACGAATACCAGGCATGAGAATTTTAGTAAAACTTCCATTAGATACCACATTACCATAATAATCACTGTCAGTCCTAGTCAAATAGATAAATAGCTTTCATTAGATATGTAACAAATATATATGAGAGTAATTAAAGGTCATGGTTCACCTTTTTTGGAGGTTGATTTATGTCTTGAATATATGTAAATAGTCTTCTGAAGTGCTAGAACTGCAAGAAAATTGCATAACCCCTTCAGACTAGAAATTTCACTATATATGGCAGAGACGAGTCATCATCAAAACTTTCAAACAAGGATAATTCTGGACACACATGGATTTAAAGGCTCAGGTTTTAATAGGCAGCTGTGAACACTAGTACTTAGCTGAAAAAATTCCCATTTCTGAGTCTAAAGTATGATTGGTCAAATTTTGAGAAATCAAACTCATCAATATATATTTTCATATGCAAAAGCTCTTTTATTGCATTTAGAAGACATTAAGGAATTAAACTAAAAAATCCAGAAATTAAAACCCATTCAAGATTTCATCAACACACAAAAGCAAACCAATTTTTACCAATTTTGATATTTTTGCTAAATCAAAATAAAGATAGCATCCAAAGACAAATGAATAAGAAAGTTGTTCTTACAACCCTAAACTTTACTTAATCTTCACTTTTGTGGTCACAAGTTTTATGAAAATCTCTTAAAAACTGAAGGAGCTATTGTGATTTCAATATTCAACATTAAAGGGGGTGAGAAAGGGGGGTTAATTATGGTAATTGTTTTCAATCCCAAACTTTTTCATTATATTATATTTTTATACCAATTTATTTGAAAATCGCTAGAAAACTGAAGCTGTAGCCTTTTCGATATGTGAGATCATATGCATATATAATCATAGAAAATCCCTTCTAATTCGAAATTTTGATGGAAAATGGAAAGCAAAAACTATATTTTACAAGGATAACAATTTATGTTCACAAAGGATCCTTTCTACCAGTTGGTCCATGGCATCCATCTTTCCCAGATTATCTGTACCAATTTACAGCTGGGTAGACTAAAATCATGAGTGAAGATGACTTATACAAGGTTATACTGATCGAGATTACGATGTATCCAATGCTCTGACAGTGCTATAAAACCTCACAAAACAAAACAAAACAAAACACACAAGTGGTTGCCTGGCAAGATACGCCCACTGTCCTGATACATTTTCAGTATATCAAGGGCAGTCACCTATCTGTGTCAAATCATACCAAAAATCTAATTTGTGCAAGATATTGTTGATTTAAACAAACATACATTATTTAATAAAATTCTGACATAAACCGTCACCTCTATTGCCAACAAGTTTTGATGCATTTTTACTAAGTCAAGGGCAATAACTCAAATTCCGTTGATTGAAGAATTGTCAAAATCAATCTTGACTAAGATCTCATCATTATAAATGATCATACCAAATTTCATTTAAATCTGATGAAAACTGTACTCTTCACAAAAAAATTTTTTCATAAGTCAAGGGCAATAACTCAAAAACCGTTCATCGAAAGATCATCAAATTCAAATTTGTCCAAGATCTCATGAATTTAAATGATCACACCAAATTTCATTCAAATCTGATTAAAACTGTTGTTTCTAATGAGATGTACTACTAGTGGTATTGGTGATCCCATCAAAAAGTCTTCTGTGATTGTTTATTGCTGCCTGTTTTTTCTTTTTGGAATCACCACATTATAATGTGGGCGTATAAAAACCAATGCATGGAAATTTAAACCAGTGTAAAATGAGCAAATTCAAATTACAAAAAAATAATAGTAAAATATCACAAAGTAACAACTATCCTTGTATCACCCTAACACCACCAAATTTTGTTGAAGAAAATTGTACTTACGGATTATCATAGGAAAATAATCTTTGTGGTGGATGTTTAGAATCATAACAAAGTAAATTATAAACATCATCACATATTATCAATACTTTATGTTTTCTAGCACATTTTATTAATGCTTTACATGTTTCTGAAATCATACAACAAATACATTGATATTTTTTTTCTATTATCTGTATTAAAGGAACATGTTTGACATTTTTGGATGTTGACTTGGCCTTGAATATATATATATATATAAAATTAGACCCTAAAGTCAGTTGTAAATGAAATTGTGACTGACACCAGTAGATTGTGACTGACTTTTGCAACTAGTTAAAAAATTGCAATTTGGTGACTGATTTTTTCAACTGCTATGTAAATAAATCAATGTGCTATTTATTTATCAATTATATAATTTTATGTATATTACATGTATAATACAGAACATACTTGAATATATTCAACTAACTGTTCAATAAAGGAATTTTTAAAGATATGCATTTAATTTGTGATGCAAAATGGCACAAATAGTCTAATACTACATATTCCATACATGATAAAAATTTGATTGTTGATTCAAAATCAGTCAAGGACACTTTCTCTTTAGGACCCTTAAACTTTACTTTCCAGAAACCTATGCTAATAAAATGTTCAGCAATTACTTGCAAAAAAACTTGACGCCAACTGGTGAATAAAATCAACTGATGATTTTGACCAATTGTGATGACTTTGAGGCCTATATTAAATAATCTTGAGAACTGCTAGAAATGTACAAAACTGGCATAACTCCTTCAAAAATATTTTAAACTAGGAATTTCACATCCTATTTCTATAGATGTCTTTTTATATATATCACAATCTAAGAAAAAGACAATAATTGGTCTTTTTAACTTTCAAACTCAGATAATTCTGGACCCACAGGTATTTGGAGGCTGTTGAACATTATTACTGATTAGCTTAGCAAAAAGTTACCATTTCTTAGACTAAGGTACGATTGGTCAAACAGATGGCCAACCTTTGCATTTACTAAGTAACAGCTTAAAATGCAAATCTTTTTCAGCTTTATAGAATGCTTACAGCAAACCAGATTAGACTTTTGACTTGACCCTTTAGTTCTTTTGGAATTTCAAATGATGGAATCAACAATTGATACTGCCCTGTCAAATTGAGACAGAAAGGAATAATCTGATGTTTGAAGAAGAATTATTACGTTTGATCTCTTTTGATAAACTACTGCCATTATCTATATCAGTGGTCTTCAACCTTTTTCTTTGTATTCTCCCCTTCTGGATCCTTGATCAACTGAATTATCTCCTTACCCCCTGTAAATCACTTAGAACAACTTAAATTATAAATGTCCAAAACTTTTATACTAGACTACAAAGTGCCTCATTTCCACCAAAAAATTCACAATTACCCCTTCTGATCAATATTTCGGTGAAAATAAATATCTGTATATACCTGGTGAATATGACAGTCCTCTAGGGTTATTATATACAGGTACAGTATAAACACAAGCCCAATATATCATATCATTAGGTATATCTTGAGGTTTCTGTTCTGTTAAAAGTCTATCTAAATCTTCTACATCAATACCATGGCTGTCTGTTTTAACTAAGATGAAAATATTTACAATATGAAATGAAGTTTGTGTACTTTGGGTTTACTCATGGACTCAACAGCCAACACCCTGGCTTGTGCAATGAGGGAAATTTTGTCCTCTACAAAAATGGCTTATTTTTTGATTCATTCATTTTAAATTGGGTAAAATCTATCTTAAGGCTTTATTCACAAAAATAACTTTCAATTTCTTCATCTCATTTGTCTTATGCATTTTATCATATAAAAAAATTCAATTATAAGGCCCCTTAAGCAAGGCCCTATTAATTGATGACTTAATCTACCTGGTATAACATTCATGTGTAAATCATCTTTTAAAGCTCTCTGCATAGCAAAATATGTTGGATTTTCTATGAAGCAGTGGGTTCCCCGACCAAATAAAACCGAGGTTAATAAGTGAACTCCATGTGTAGCACCAGCAGTTAATATGAGGTTTTCACTGCAAAATATTCAACATTGCCTGTATAATCTTTATAAGTTTTACGTATGTTTAACAGAAAAACTTTCCATCACTAATGCCCCTAGTATCCACATTAAACATCCAACTTCAGTATGGACGTAGGCTGAAATAGGTCTAAAGATCACATAGCATGAAACTCTGAGTAACAAGTTCTGTTTTAATATTTATAAGTATTCCATTTACAATAATAATATTAAGGTCTTTTACTGTTAAAGTAGGTCTCAATGTATTTTACAGAGTAACGAGAAATATTAAAACAGAACCTGAAACATGAAACTGGTCCACTTTAGCTTGTGTCAATAGATCCGTTGTCTTAATAATAATCCATTTTAATATTAATAATGACTGTAAATAAGTAGTAAAATTATTACGAATTAAAGGAAAAAATCGTTCTTGATTTTCTTTTTTGCTAGATAAGTGTTTAAAATGAAAACAATTAAGCTCTAGTAATATGGCTACTAATTTCTTCTGTTTCTTTCCAATATAAACCAGATTATGATGTGTCTACAATTAAAGTCTTATCAGCATTGGTTGTATTTATATATAGACATGATTCTGGCTATTAAAAAAAAAAACTGAAAATTTGAATTGTGAAACACTGACTCACAAAGTGAGTCAAGGTGCCTCGCAAAGCGAGGTGCGGTTACGGCGAGGGGTCTGGAGTAAAATGGTGCAAAATCCTGAATTCTGGCATTTCCTGGCAATAAATTTGAAAGCTGGAAATCATAATCTAAAAACATAAACATACTTTTAAAAAAGAATGTACAACCTCTATCTTTATATAAAAAACAGTGTTAACATGATATATACACAGCTTTTCAGCTTTTCTTAGCAATACTTGTGTCTCTTGCAATACATTGCTGATGAGTTTTTCATGCTTTCTTTTTAAGGAGATGCTGCTCCAGACACTTTCATCCTCGACTGGCATAATTTATGTCCTTTCTACACAAGTTACAATGTGCAACTCCTTTTCTGGTAATATTCCTGATGAATCGATCAACAAGTTCTTTGTCAACTTTCCGCTTCAGCCATTTCCCTTTCCACACATTCTTCAAACCGTTATCTAATAATTTTGTGTCAAAATCGGAAAAATTGGAAGCCATGCTGTTGAAAGCGAAAGTGATATTAAATACCGCTTTGCAAACCGATCTTTCATTTCAACCAATCATATCGCTTTTTACAACTAGAATATCAAACCGGAAACAATCTATCATACAGAGTTGTCTTTCCTTGCAGTCTACAGGAAGAAAAGACAACTCTGTACGAGAGTTTAGGCGGACTTATGTGAAAAAAAAAGAAAACGACAAAAAAAAAACGGAAAGTTTAACAAAAAATCGGAATCATTAAAACAGAAGAAAATCATGTCTGTATATAGAATAGCAAGGGTGAGGTAACTTATTACAGTGAATTTCAGTATGAAAACTCTCAGAATACTGCAAGACCTGCAAATTGCTGAGATGACACAAACCAGTTTTTCTGGACTTGCAGGAACCACATAAATTCAACAGGGCCAAAAGAAATTCTTTAAAAATTCTGTCATTTTAAGAATATTTGCTACCTGTTAACTGTACTGTCATATTGTTGAGATAAAAATTTAGCTACTTCATGTCGGAACTCTGCATCACCTTGTTCAGGTCCATAACTAAATGTTTTATTTGCATCCACATTTGCATGCTAAAAATACAACACATTATTGATAAGCATTTCATTAATGCTGTTCAAGTGGCACAGACAAGGGAATCAGTTGTCTAGTGTTGAAACTGTTAGTGAATTTTACGAACCGGATAATTGTCGGCAATAACCGTTTGTTACCCGGTTAATCCCGGTTAATTACTAAAGATTATAAAAGGAGTCAAAAACCACATTTTGGTGGTAACTCACCATTAACTAAACTAGAGTAAGTGTAAATGAGTACCCAGGAAGATTTTGGCTAGTTCGGCGCAAATTATCGGTAAAAATCGACAGATACCAAACAACCCATTGAAGCGTCTGCTTCAATGTAAGATTACGAGCAGGCCTGACAGAGTTCAGACGGACTGGTGCCATTGTCACTCATTGCTACAGTCTCTAACAGATCAAAGGTTTTTATACCAGTTTTGGGGTCAGTGTAATGAGTGTATCTCATTGAAGTCACAGCAAATCAGTGTACTGGCTCCACAACTGGTATAAAACTATTGTCTCAAACAGCCAATTAGAGGAGAGTTAATAAAAAGTAATACGATCTTTATAACAGTTTTATTCTAAGCAACTCGTACCCGACTGAAATAATAAAAATTATAACAAAACTTACTCTCTTTTTACTTCTTATAAAATTGACGGTTAACCGATTATCTCAAATCAAACCCGGTTACCCTTGAAATACTACCGGAAATCGGTTAACTGATTAACCGTTTCAACACTACAGTTGTCTGAAGATTGTTAAAGATTCGCTTTAATTGACTGAAAAGTTCTTGCTGGAAATTAAATTTATTTATATGAAAAAAAATTCCATGAGGAAAGTCTTTTTGGAATGCCATTGATCAAATACTATATTGATTTTGCAGGTAAAAATAACAGCGATATTTAAAATACTCAGTTTCCTGGAAATGGCGTCTCTGGCCTTATTTTTCTAAACTTTCCACAAAAGGAACTTTAAAACCATTGTATGATTTTTCATTAAACTGGTTAATTAGTGCAATAATTTCTGCGAAAAATAACAGAATAATTTGGTAATTTTGGTTGCAATTTGTAAGTAAGTTGGACAAAGTCAAATAAAGTGAAATATGGGTCTTGCTTTTTGCTCCAGAAAGGGCTAACGAGACAGCTAAGCAAGACCATGCAGAACCTTATACCCCTTGGTTAGCTGGAAAATATTACTATAACTAACTGTAGCTAACTTTCTGATCTTCTTCGGCTCCAAATTAAAATGAACTTACAAGCAAACCATTCATAGCTTTCTTGATAATAACTTCACATGGTTTTAACTTAGTTTCATGTGGAACACCATCTAATAAACTTATACATCCATTTTCACGACTTTTCTTAACATTAGCTTTAAATCTGTCTAAAACATCCATTTTATGTAACTAGCTGAAAGTAAATATATATCATTTATACATCTTCACAATGTCAAGCTATTACAAACTTCATTGGATTCTTTTCTTGTATCACAAATGTTGGATAGGAGGCTATCAAATATGACCAACCATAGCCCTTGATTACATGTGCAGCCAAATTATCTAAGTCTTTCTGTAGATAATCTAATCAAACTAACTAACACTAACTTAAAGGGACAGATGCACCATTTTTTGGACCTTGCAGTCAAGGTATAAGGCGCAGTTTATAATAGCTTGACATTGTGAAGATGTATTAAATACAACATACAGCTTGACCTCATTTGATTCTTATAGAAACCACTATACACTTCGTTCTGGGAGCGTGGAAATGACATTGGTGGCATTTAAATCTGACCAATCAGAACAGAAATGAGGTCATGTAAACAAAGCACAAAACAGCTTTACAGCTGCCCGTTTGAAAAGATAAGAACACATTCTTTCCAAGAAAATATTCAAAAGTCAGGTTTCATTTTCTCTCCGCTTTGATAATAGGCTATATATTCATTAAAATATGTAAATGGCACGCTGCTTTCGGTTTTGTTTACGTTCACAAACAAAGCGTTATTTGTTTTGATTGGCTGAAATTTGCTACGAATACACTAGGGCCAATTTTGATTGGACAATATTTAGCTATGAATACGTAATATTTCTCACTTGTATTACCACGGCCCAGAGGAAGTATGTGGAATGGGGATGTGCTTTGGACACGATGGTAAAAAGTGAGCTAAAGAAAGTTTTAAAAGGTGGCCTGGCTTACAAAACTTCTTCATCCAGAACATTTTCACATAATTATAAACAAGGTTTCTTTCAGGATAGATACATAATAAATCAAGCCAAACTTGTGTTACATTCATTATGAAGTGGACTGTTATTAAATGATACCTGTTTGTGAATAAATATCTTTGTTTCTGTCACCTTATTTAATAAATTATAACAATAGAGAAAGATTAACAGTATAAGATCTCATGTTGGTATCCACCATTATCAAGATTTTACTCTAATCTAATCAGTATATTATACCTTTTGTGACCTTTCATTAATATTTAAATATTAAAACTGACATGAATTTGAAATTCAGATTGCTAGATCTTCTTTGGATATGTAGGTCACAATTGCAGCAACTGGGTAACTCCTACTTTGAATTGCAACATGGAATCAGTGGCAGCACCAGCATTCCGAGCTGGGGGTACAAAAATGGGGCAGACTTACTCAATGGGGGACAACTGTCGACACTGAATTCAAAACGCAGAAACTCTGTGGTGGAATCTCATAGCATGTGTGAATGAATTCTCCCAGGAAATTTTATTAACAAATACATCTACAGGCGCCGTCACTGCTTGGAATTGGTTAAGGTTAGGATAACTTAATAGGCCTAATAAATACCAGAGATGCCTATATCAAATTAAAGAAAGACAAACCTATTTCTTATCATTTCAACCTCGACGACCATTCGATAGACGATCTCACCCTAATCCCAATTGAGCGCATAGAAATTGACTTGCCCGAATATGAAACTACCAAATTCCGTCAATCTAGGGAAGTCCATTGGATTGAGACATTGAATACAGCAAGACCTATAGGACTAAATATTCACCATAATGTAGGCATAGCACCCTTTGTTGTCCCGTTTAATACAACCAGCAATCAAGCAATGCGTGCTCAGAAAATTGACATCTGAGGAAAGGCTGAATAATTGACTAGTGCTCATCTGACTGAAAACTACTTGGTTGTTGTACATTTGAGATCTCATTTTACTTTCTTTTTTCGGCCATTTGATTCCTTTTTTTTCTTTCCAAATTTTGTTACTTACGGCATGACACTTGTCCAGAAGTGCTGTTCTAAGACAGATAGCTTGCTATTGACATCTATGGTGAAAGGAGCTCATTGTGGTTGGAGATAAATAAGGACTGTGACACTCTTATAGCCAAATAGCCTAAAAGATATGTTTGAAGTAGATTTGTTTTACATTTTTCATGAACAATCCAATAATCAGGGACGGTGATCCTTAGCTTCTTTCAGGGGGGAACATCATAATCATATATTGTCCCCTCTGAAAAATAGCCATTAAAGACAACTCATTCATTCAAACAAACAATTGACCTGAACCTCATATTCACTTCATTCATTCAATTTGATAATCGTGATATACATCGAGAAGGAAATTGGCCGACGATGATCTCTGGCATTGGCTCCAAGAGAGGTCAAGAGATAATTGTAGGCCTAGTTCATGTTGCCCAAATAGTTTGAACGATTATTGCATTATTCAGAGTCAGAGAAGAATAACTAATGTTTATTTCCCTTTAATTGTCGTTTCAATCTTCAAAAAACAGTTCCCTTGTCCAACAAACTGACCCAAAACTATATCTGCGACTGTTATTTTTAAATACATTATTTCATTTTCCTGAATCAAGGGGAGTCTTTGTTATATGTCAAATAATCCAGAGCCTTAAATTCGTCAGGAAATGTAAGGAAATCGCTTTTCTGGGCGTCTAATTCTCAAAATGTTCTCAGCGGCATACCAAGGACCATATACAAATAATCTTAAACCTTAAATTCGCCGGGAAATGTCAGGAAATCGCATATTCAAGCTTCAATTTCTCAAAATTTTCTTGTGGTGGTCTACACAAATAAACCTAAAACTCGCTGGAAAATATCAGAAAATCGCGTTTCCAGGCATCTAATTCGCAAAATTTTCCTGTCGTGGTCCCACTGTCCCTATACAAATAAACCTTAAATTCGCCAGGAAATGTCAGGATATCACATTTCAGGGAGTCAAATTCTCTAGAATGTTCTAGAGGGAGTCCCCAGATTCAGAAAACCGTGTTTCCAGGCTTCCAATGGGCGTCCTCGGCAGCAATAGAGATAGCAATAACTTTAAGAGCACCTCTGTAATACGTAACAATTCACAACGTTTTCCGGAAGGGGAAGGGGATACCTAAACTCCCCCCCTTGATTGGACGTCTGACCCCTCAAAAGGACTTGGCTGGTTACAGGCCTGTCCCTTCGACCAATACCCCAAAAAGATGTGTCCCCCCTGTTTGCAAATCGGATCGCCACCCCTTCCAATAATCATTACCATACATATAACTAATGTGTAATTATTCACATCCAAAAAGGAAATGTCAGGAAATCGCACATTTCCAGACGTCAATTTCTCAAATTTTTCTTGCGGTGGTCCCACAGTATCTATACAAATAAACCTTAAATTCCCTGGGAAATGTCAGGGAATCGCGCATTTCCAGACGTCAATTTCTCAAAATTTTTCTTGTGGTGGTCCCACAGTATCTATACAAATAAACCTTAAATTCACTGGGAAATGTCAGGAAATCGCGTTTCCGGGCGTCAAATTCTCATAATTTTCTCGCGGTGGTCCCACAGTATCAATACAAATAAACCTTAAATTCGCTGGGAAATGTCAATAAATCACGTTTCCGGGGATCAAATAATCGGATCGCCGCCCCTGCCAATAATCATTATTACCAAAGGCTACATATAACTAATGTGTAATTATTCACATCCAAAAAGGATACTGAATTTCATAGATAAATATACAATTGAGATGACACCGCCACGCACAGAGAGTCGGGAAAAAAGTTTCAAAAATTGTTAATAACATGATTAATTGCCTTTATCACATGACAACAACAATTAATCTGATACGTGAGTCTCGTTTTGCTACAAGAAAACAAATGTCAGAAAATGATTAACAAAGAAACATAATTATGCATCTAAAATGAAATCAACGTAACTCAAACTCACCGTGTAACGTAATGAACGGTTGTCATGAAGTCCGTGAAGACTGGGTGAAGGTCAGGGTCACTTAAAACAATTATGCAGGTAGTTCGAAGGAGATAACAAATGGATGGTTGTTGGGTATAAGTCAGTGTAAATTAAGTCAGTAAATTTTGGGCAAAACAATTGACGATTTCACTTCCTGCCGCCAGTAAGCTCATAATTAATGGCGACAATGTTAATATTTTAATGTAAATATAAAATAAGCTGTCCTTGTCAAGACAAAAGAAGCCACCTAAATTTGCATTTGGCCTTTGATTGACCCAAGTATGTATTAAATTTACGTAGGCCTATGCATACCATGATGTTAGCATTTATATAACCTGTTATCCCAAAATAGAGTTACTTCCCATTACTCACAACCTTTTTCCTTCCTGAAACAAAAATCATGATTACTTCATGATCATTTGCTGTAATACGAAACAATGTTCATGTTTCGCCTGCTAGAATTACCTTCACAAAAAATAATTAAAAGGGTGTTTTTTTTTTTAAATCTTGACTCTTGACTTTCATATCTTTTTCTGGACAACCCCAGAAAACAAGCTAAAATTTGGATCTGTGTCGATTTTGCACAAACGTTTAGAAATTCGGTATTGGTTAATCATTTAATTCCACAAATTAATCCATTCTCGAGAAGGAGTCATCGATTTGCCCCCGATTTATGTCTGACTAGTGACTACCATAATCTATAGAATCACATTTCAGCAATTATATCTGTATGAATTAAATTATCAACATCAAAATACTACAAAGAGTAGCCCTATTAGATTTGCAATGGGTATTAAAATGACAACCAATGAACAAATTATTGTTTGAAAATAACTCAGAAGATTTTGGTATCGGTTAAGATTGTAACAAACCACAATACAACGATTTTATAGAGGGAAATTTTCTGTACGAAGTTTGTCTATTTCTCAGGAAATTTATGGAAAGGAAGTGTTTTATTTCTAATGAAAATTTCCTAACATTATATCTATGGACCAAAGATATTGGGGAGATGGGGAAAAATGGCCCTCTAGGCCAGCCGGAGGCAACCTCAGTTGTCACTGTCAGGCAGTCAGTAAACAGGTTCTTTGACCTCTGAACAGCTCTGATGGAAGAACACGATTTTCCACCAGACAATGTATAATTTTGATGATACGGGCAAACTCGACCGTCCAAGATTAGGCCTATAGCTAAGAGAGGCAAAAAGCAAATTGGTGCTCTCACATCAGCGGAAAGAGGGACACTCGTTATGCATGTCGGCGACTGGAGAATTTTTTGATCCCACCCATGTTTGTTTAAGAAAAATACATATACACTTGAAAATTTTATTTTAAAAGTTTAAAAGAATTAGAGAAAAAATTCAATTCAACATTTCTATTGCTTCTAAACGTTCTTATAGCTTTATGACAAATGTAGAGTTGAAGAAGATATGTGAAATGAAGGCATAAATACTATCAGCGTACTGTAGTTATTGAAGCCTAATAATGTAAGAACAGGATCTTAATGAATTAAACGCATGCCCTAGGTAAATAATGAGAATATCATTACATGATGATCCATCCGGTACTAAAATGAATTTAATGAGTGCAGTAGAACTATTTTCTTTGGTAAATTGGACTCGATTGCATGAAAGTATCAGCATTGTTAGCTTTTATCAAATATGCCAAAATGTCCTTAAATTCATTTTCCACCTCCAAGATCAGGAAATATTTTTCCAGGGGAAGCACGCGCCCCTCCCCCGCTTCTAGTACGCCTCCGACTCCCCCCTCCCCCGTCAATGAAACCCTGGCTACGCCACTGGTTTTGGATTATTAAAAAATATAATAATGAACTTTCAAATATCCATTGGAAATTGAATAACCTTTAGTTTTTATAAGTTATTGATCCTTGTCAATTACTACTCCTTCAGATATTAAGTACGTAACGTCATTGGTTTAATTCCATTGAAATGTTAATTAGAATAACATCCCCCACACACACCAACAAATATTATCGTTTTTAATGTCACATTTGCCTTTAGATCTGTAGGATTTGTACAATTAAATGGTGAATAAACTAATTGTTAATCCCATATAATCTGAAAGGAAGATTAATTCTTAAGATCAACGGTTTAAAGATAAAGATCATCTTAATGATTAGGATAGTCAAGCAAAATCTTTATAATTCCGATCTGATTAAAATGTTTCCATTCGTGTCATTTCTCTGGTTTGCTGCATCTTTCATCCACAATCTGTTAAATTTCTTTGTGATGTCGTGTTCGATCGTTCGATCGACAATAGTTTGATATCAGAACCTTTCCAGATTAGAATATACTGACAGTTGTTTGATATCAGAACCCTACTATACTATAATATACTGACAATAGTTTGATATTAGAACCTTTCCATAATGGAATATATTGACAGAAGTTTGATATCAGAACCTTACTATACTATAATATACAGACAATAGTTTGATATCAGCACCTTACTATACTAGAATATACTGACAATAGTTTGATATCAGAACCTTACTATACTAGAATATACTGACAATAGTTTGATATCAGAACCTTACTATACTAGAATATACTAACAATAGTTTGATATCAGAACCTTACAATACTAGAATATACTAACAATAGTTTGATATCAGAACCTTACAATACTAGAATATATTAACAATAGTTTGATACCAGAACCTTAGGCTTACTATAATATACAGACAATTGTTTGATATCAGAACCTTGCTATACTATATTATTTTAACAATAGTTTGATATCAGAACCTTAGGCTACTATACTAGAATATACTAACAATAGTTTGATATCAGAACCTTAGGCTACTATACTAGAATATACTAACAATAGTTTGATATCAGAACCTTACTATACTAGAATATACTAACAATAGTTTGATATCAGAACCTTAGGCTACTATACTAGAATATACTAAAAATAGTTTGATATCAGAACCTTACTATACTAGAATATATTGACAACGGTTTGATATCAGAACCTTACTATACTAGAATATACGGACAATAGTTTGATATCAGAACCTTAGGCTACTATACAAAAATATACAGAAAATAGTTTGATGTCAGAACCTTACTATACTAGAGTATACTAACAATAGTTTGATATCAGAACCTTAGGCTACTATACTAGAATATACTAACAATAGTTTGATATCAGAACCTTACTATACTAGAATATACTAACAATAGTTTGATATCAGAACCTTAGGCTACTATACTAGAATATACTAACAATAGTTTGATATCAGAACATTAATACTAGAATATACTAACAGTTGTTTGATATCAGAACCTTAGGCTACTATACTATGATATACAGAAAATAGTTTGATGTCAGAACCTTACTATACTAGAATATATTGACAACGGTTTGATATCAGAACCTTACTATACTAGAATATACGGACAATAGTTTGATATCGGAACCTTACTATACTAGAATACACTGATAATAGTTTGATACCAGAACCTTACTATACTAGAATATACTAACAATAGTTTGATATCAGAACCTTACTATACTAGAATATACTGACAATAGTTTGATACCAGAACCTTACTATACTAGAATATACGGACAATAGTTTGATACCAGAACCTTAATATACTAGAATACACTGACAATAGTTTGATACCAGAACCTTTCTATACTAGAATATACGGACAATAGTTTGATATCAGAACCTTACTATACTAGAATATACTAACAATAGTTTGATATCAGAACCTTACTATACTAGAATACACTGACAATAGTTTGATATCAGAACATTACTATACTATAATATACTAAGAATAGTTTGATATCAGAACCTTAGGCTTACTATACTATAAAATACAGAAAATAGTTTGATGTCTGAACCTTACTATACTAGAATATACTGACAATAATTTGATATCAGAACCTTACTATAATAGAATATACGGACAATAGTTTGATATCAGAACCTTACTATACTAGAATACACTGACAATAGTTTGATACCAGAACCTTACTATACTATATTATACTAACAATAGTTTGATACCAGAACC